>NW_017306314.1:2145759-2156612 GCF_000935625.1 Nanorana parkeri
TGCGTTTTTTTAATTTGAGGTGATGGATTATAGTAAAGGAACAAGTAAAACACTGACAGGTTTTATAACAACAAACTTTTTGTTGGCCTGGTTGAAAGTAGAGCCGTGGTTTAAAATTAGTTTTTTTTCTGGGAGGCTTTCCAGCTGATTTCCTATAGTTTCCTAAAATATCACAGTTATTTGCGTTACAGTACATTGTGCTCAGCGATAACTATGTCACTTGTTTCCTTAGGCTGGTTAATTATGAGCGTAAAACAATAGAGGAAAGTATAGACATTTCACCCCACCCTCATTTTTAGGCAGCAACTGAGACTTTAAATGCCAGATGTGTCCACGCTGCCAAATGTAACCAAAATGATGCGCAGTACATTAAATTATACTAGTCTCTAAGAATTAAATTTCACTGTCTACACTGTCTTTTCAGTTGCTTTTATTTTCAACTAGCAAAAGTGTGTCTCTTCCAGAACAGCAAATTGGGAACAACAAATAATTCTAAAGAAGTGTCTTGGGGGCAATATATGCTAGAAAATAATACAAAAGGAGGCAGCAGGCAGTATGTGCAGGATAGATTTACGGAGGGTACAAAAGTAGGAAGCACGTGCAGAAGAGAAGTACAGAGGGTATGCCAGTGGACAGTATGTGCAGGAAAGAAGTACGGAGGGTATAACAGTAGGTGTATGTGCAGGAAAGAGGTACAGAGGGTATAATAGTAGGCGTATGTGCAGGAAAGAGGTACAGAGGGTATAATAGTAGGCGTATGTGCAGGAAAGAAGTATGGAGGGTATGACAGTAGGTGTATGTGCAGGAACGAAGTACAGAGCGTATGACAGTAGACAGTATGTGCAGGAACGAAGTACAGAGGGTATGACACTAGACAGTATGTGCAGGAAAGAAGTTACCAACAACATCATTAAAGTAGATGGTAGCCATACAAGTAAATGACAGGGTTGGAGAAGTGCCCCACATAATACATTTAAGCACCCATTCACATAATTAATTGTAAAGTAGCAGCAATGAGAGCCAAGCTCTTCACAAAGCGGAATTTACAAAGGAAGAATAGAGGTCAAAATCACTGTTCATGAAATGGACGGCTAAAGTTGAATCAGGTTATTCTGGGACAGTGGAGGTAGTGGGGATTGTGTAAGCAGTACTGCGGTCCGCAAAACTGCTAGCACACTTCCCACCACCTCTACCGAGGTGTGCACAGACTATGAAGGTGGTGGAGAGGAGCCATGGGCCCTGCCAGGTAGTCTGTACGGAGACCCATGTTTCACAATGGGCATACCTGCCACCCTCTTTACAGCCAGAGCGTCCCAAGTTGCTAAAAGCTCTTAGCAACCTGTGACGCTCTGTCTGGTGTCCCACCCATCCCACTGACGTCACTGTTTGCAAAGAGGCTGAGTGGGATACTATGGCTGGCGTCCCACCCTGCTCCTGGCAACCAGTGAGGTCAGTGAGCTGGGGTGGATGCTGTATAGAGCTAGAGCCCGAGGTACCGGCAGCAACCTCTCCTCTCCCCCTGGTAATGTCCACCTCCACAACAGCACCTCCCTCCCCACCCCAGAAAAGTGATTTATCCACTTTCACCATCCTTTGAGTTGGCTGAAAACATTGTACCTTTGATGACTGATTGGTTCACCTTCTGCACCACAGAATGCACAATATACAAGACAAGAATTGTGTGTACTTATCACATATGCACTTATGTGACAAATTATATTTTTTAGCTCCTTCACCTGCTGGAAAAAAACTGCTGCTTCTTAAATAACTGGTATTTGTAAAAGTAAATGAACTGTCCTAAACATCATGGTGCTTCCATTTGTTTTGCATATAATGCAATTCTATCCCATCAATTCCCTGCTCCTGTACAAAATGCTTGTATGTTCAACTAAAGTTGTTTTCTTTTTGGCCATCGGGGATCATTTTCACTAGAAGCCCTTAAAAATGCATGCAATAAAGTGTACTTGGTAAAGTGCATTGACTTGCATTTATTTCTGGAAGGACCCATGCAGCTGAATGGATGACAAAAAAAAAAGGCAATGCATCAAAATGCACAGTACAGGACTTTGATCAATGCAGAAAAACATTTTTCTGTTTTGCACTTTTTTTTTTAAATGTTCTTGCGACTCGCTGCACATGTTTTGCGACATTTCACATAATTTCAAAACGGCGCAGTATTTGCATCCAGCATTGGCGACATCAAAAGATCTCCAAAGTATCACACATTCTAGAAGTCCTCCTGAGCACCTCTCATCGCTATGATAACTCCACTTAATCAGCTAAGCACTTCAGTGCTATTCAGCTGCCATCCAGGAGGTTCCCTGCAAGCATAGCACAGTTTGGGGACGGGACACAATTGTGACAATGTTGAGAAAGGATTATCTACGAAGGCATTTAAGAATTACACATAACCTTGGATAATAAATCTGTCACTATATGCACTACAAATCATGGATGTGACAGTTCAAAAGATGCTATGATGCAGCCTAAATGATAAATCCCCCCCGCCATATATTTTCTTATGTCGTAAGTTTTGCCAGAATTGGAAAATGTACGAAAACGCGAAAACAATTTTGTGAATAGCACAGGGCCCAATTTATACATAATATGCCTAAGGCCTCCTGCGCTTAACACAGAAAAAATGTATCTGGCAAGTATAAACAAGCTTATACTTCCCAGATAAATTTCTGCTGTGTCTAGATTTACTTGCGTTTACATGCATTTGTATGCATGTATCTTCTGTCTCTAAGCCTCATGCCGAAGGCTGGGTTCACACCTAGGCGACAGCGTTTTTGCACGTTTCTATGCGTGTTTTTGTGCATTCTGTATGAGTCTTTATGTGCGTGTTATGCACATTTTTGTGAGCAGATTGTAGCTCATTGATGGTAATGAGCAAACGTGCAAAAACACTGCAAATGCGCATTTTCAAATGTTTCCTATTGTGTCTATGGGGCCAAAATGAGCTTTAATAGGCCCAAAAAAAGCTCATGTACTTTTTCCAGTGACAGGCGTTTTGCTTATTGCGACAAAACGCTCAGATGTGAACAGGGCTGTAGAAATTAATGGGATTTTTTTTGGGGGGGGATATTTTTTTAGCGTTTTTTTAGGGCAGAAAAAGCGCTACAAAACAATCAGTGTGAAGCAGGCATTAGGAGATAGAAAGACTTGTTGCCTTGCAGCAAGACCAGGTCTGCTGAAGGGCCAATCTAGTCATCCTACCGGGTGGCTAAATTCTCATCCATTCGGCTGGCTCCAGTCATAGAGTTTTACATCTCTGTTTTTTAATGCACAATATTTACACATTGATAGATTTTTTGGAACTGAAAGAGGAACACTATCACAGGGCTGCATGTACTGTATCAGTTCACGATAACAAAACCCGTCGTGTGGGTGTTTTAATAGAAACTGTCATGTTATATTGTGACTAAAAAAGGCAGACAGAGGGTAATGGACTAGTCACCAGTATTGCCTATGGGCTCCCAGAAGCGGATCTTTTCCCCATTACTGACTTACCCTACTTGTTCCACACTGTGTCTCTTTGTGGAGGCGGCCATCTTGGCAGAGGCAAGTCTTTGCTTCCTCATGTCAGAGCTTGATTTGATGACTGCTGAGGGAATATTCAAGAAGCAGCAGGAGAGGTGTAGGAACCATACAGCCACAAAAATAATAAAGCAGAAGTGCATGCTTTACAGGTTCCTCTTCAGCAAGCAGTAGTGCCATAACATACCTCCCAACTGTCCTTCATTTGGAGGGACGGTCCCACTTCCCTCAGCAAATCTCTGTCCCTCTTTCCTCCTCAGTTGTCCCTCTTTTTTGTCTGATGCATAGATATCTGTGAAAAGATATCTATGAAAAGGTTCTACTTATCTACCAAAATTGTTATTCTGCACTAAAGCCTTTATCTTATTGTTAATCTTTTTTGCTACTTAAAAAAAAACAGAATAAAGGAAATGTAATGGTGAAAAAAATATCTGTGTTTAAGCATCATGTTAATTAATATACCTTTTTAATGGTTTGCATAGCTGGGGGTGTGGTCATTGCCTACATTTGAAAGAGGGGAATTTATCATAACTGGAACAGACAGAATCCGGAGCAGTTGCCCATGGCAACCAATCAGCTTCTATCTTTAATTTTCAAAGTCGAGCTGAACAAAGTGAAGAGAGAAGCTGATTGGTTACTATGAGCAACTGGTCCAGATTTTGTCGGCTGAGTTGGGAGGTATGCCATAACCAAATCTCCCTCCAAATCTTATGAGAGTAACATCACAGGCAGACGGCAGTGCCTCTCACTCTGCACATACACAGCTATGAGGCTGCAGGTCCAGGAGTGTCTGGGTACCCTCACATGCCAGCAATTTTTTAGGAGGAATTCAAGACATCAGGCAAGTCTTTAAGGGTACTGCATTGGCGCAGTAAGGCCCCATGTACATGAGGTGTATGAGGTAGATGATGTGGGATCTTGCTGGCAGCCTTTGTAGAAACTCTTCCCTTCACTTGTATGCATGTAACTTTAGAGCTGATGTTTACATGTGTACAGTGCAAATGTATCCCACTGGCCACTGCTACATGTATATACCAACAATGTGTAATTAATTGCACACAATTGATAGGCCCCTGCTATTTAGTATCCTTGGTTGGTAGGATGCAGGCAACTCCCGTTGCCTAGCTTCTTTGGTTGCTCGGATGCAGGCCGCTTCTGACACTTAGCGTCCTTGGTTGCTAGGACACAAGTGGCTTCTACTGCCTAGTGTCCTTGGTTGCTAGGATTCAAGTGGCTTCTGCGGCCTTGGTTGCTAGGATACAGGCGGGTTCTGCCACCTTGCGGTCTTGGTTGCTATGATGTAGACGGATCCTATAGAGTACATTTGCGCTGTATGGATGTAACAGTCAGCACAAACGTTTATATGAATACAGAGTAAAATACATTTCATATGCAAGTCCTTTAACATAGATTTTTTTCATTTTTAGGTTTGGTCGTAGGCGGCTCCTGCCACTTAGTGTCCATGGTTTCTAGAATGCCGGTGACTCCTTCTGCCTAGTGACCATGGCTGCTAGGATGCAAGCGACTCGTGCTTCCTAATGTTCTTGGTTGCTATGAGGCAGACGGCTCCAGTACATTTGTACTGTATGCATGTAAACTTTAGCACAAACGTTTACACGAGTACAGCGTCACATGTGCTTTATATGAAATTTCTCGAATGTAGATTTTTCCATTATTGGTTTATGCAGGCGAGACCCAGGCAGCTCCTGCTGCTTAGTGTCCTTAGTAGTTAGGACGCAGGAGGCTCCTGATGCCTATCATCCTGGTTGCTAGGAAGCAGGTGGCTCCTGCCAGCAAGCGTCCTTCGTTGCTAGGATGCGGCTGGCTCATGCCACTTAGAGTCTTTGGTTGCTAGGACACAGGTGGTTCCTGTTGCTTAGCGTCCTGGTTGCTAGGAAGCAGGTGGCTCCTGCCACCAAGTGTGATTGGTTGCTAGGATACAGGTTGCTCCTGACGCTTAATGTCCTGGGATGCAGGAAGCTCCAGTAGAGCACATTTGCCCTGCATTCATGTAAACATTTGCACAAATGTTTAAATGCTTACAGTGTACAAAGCGCTCCATGTGCAGGTCCTAAAATCATTTATTGTTTACACTGCATTACGCTGCGGACCAATATGGACCAGCGTGCATGGGCCCACAGACTACAATACTGGTGCGTTCCAATCTGTATAAATGATGGATCTGAATGCAGAGTCTTGTACGCCTGTCTGCATGAGCCCATACATGGGCTGCCTTACTGCAATTCACGTTATTTTGCAACATAGCCCTCATGCGAATATGTAAATCCGTTTAAAGCTGGCTCTGAAACTTGCTATTCCTTGTATAGCTGAGGTGCAGAGTAACATTTGTAGCGTGAGGCATTTCAGGGGGTGCTTGGGGGCTGGCACAAATTGTGTCCAGGTGAGCGGCATCTGTACAGTGCAAAAGATGGCAAAGAAAATTGGCTATTTCCTGTGGGAAATGACATTAAAGAAGAACTCCAGGATTCTTTCACATTAAACATTGCAGTGAGGCTACCCCCACCCTACAAGGGACAAGTACTTGTTTTGGTCTAGGGACAAAATTAAGGAATATATACTGAGTACCTAATCCTCGGCCCGCCTGGCTGCTAGACCGGTTCCCACAGCTTCTTCTCCACTGGGCTCCGGCGGTCTAAGGACCAGTGACGTCATCACTTCTAATGCAGGTCCATTAGATGTGAGAATGACGAGGGACATACCACAGCTGGAATCAAGGGGGAGAGAGGTGAACGGTCACTGCTGTAGGACTGAGGATCAGGTGAGTAGATTTTCTTTATTTTCGCCCCTAGACCAGAACCCTTGCAGTGCAGGGGTAGCCCCACTGCAAGGGTTCATTTGAAAATAAAGCTGGAGTTCTTCTTTATTGTTCACACCATCTCAAGACTAGTTCTGGATGCGTTTCTGCATATGTGTTTATGTGCGTTTTTACATGTTTTTTATGCGTTGTGGTGTGGGTGTGTGTGTGTTTTTTTAAAACACACTCACTGGTGTGAAAAAATGCAGCTTACCCTTTTTTTTTTTAAAAGCTCCGGAAATGAACAGTGATGTCAACTAGCCTAATTTAAAACCATTGGCAACACTGTATATGTGATTTTGGTGCAGATAAAAAAAAAACAGGGGAATTTATGGAAACTAGAGCAGACAAAATCTGGAGCAGCTGTGCATGCCAACCAATCAGCTTCTCTCTTTAATTTTCAAAGCTTAACTGAACAAACTGAAGAGAGACGCTGATTGGTTGCCATGGACAACTGCTCCACATCTCGATAAATTCCCCTCAATATGGTCTGGAGATGGTGTGAACGGGCCCTAAAACAGGCGGAGGCAACCGCCACACCTAAGTTTTGTTGACACTACAAATCCCAGCATGCCTCTGGGAGTCATGCCTTTGGCTGTCAGAGCCTTGCAAAGCCCCATGGGATATGTAGTTTCATAGCAGCAAAAGAGCCAAGTTTGCCTATCCCTGCCATTAAGTGTGCGGGTAGCCAAATAAGCTGAGGGTGTGTTTCAGTGTCTGAACTGGCAGGTAAATTTGGCACTAAAAAGTAGAAGGGGCTTGGCAGGTAATGAAAGGGTTAGTAGAATAGCACTACTGGTAATGTGATGAGGCACTGCTAATGAAGGGGTTAATGGGTAGGGATGTTGGTGTGGCCTGTGCTCTCCTCCTCAATGAGCCATCTGTTGTGAGCGAGCACAGCAGAAAGGTGCACGTGCTTAGTCCGGGGAGGGAAGGCGTGCACGGGAGCGCGCAAGTGGGTGTGCGGAACACTTGTGACAGCTTCATGCTGCCTGGTGACAGTTCTGTGTAGAAATTACCAGCAACAGCTGCCGGGGGAAGAAACACTTCACAAGAAATAAAGTGACTCTGCAGTAGCAGTCGTGCAGTACGAGAATATAGGGTATAGACGGCAATGGTCAGCAATAAGACACATAGGAAGGAAGCAGATGGTTGATCTGTGTGGTGACTTGTGCAGGTAAGCCCCATTGCACTGTCTGAATTCCTGCACAATAATCTATATGTCTGTATCACCAGGTGACCTTGTTTGCTAGAATTCCTCATTTATTTCTTACCTTCATGTGGAGTGTGGTCGTTTTTTTTAAATATCTTGCAGCATTTTTGCTGAATAACTTAAGGAACTATAGAGGAAAAAGTCTGTTCCGTGTGATCAGTATCAACTGATAAAAAAAACCCATCAATATTGCATTATAATACTACAGAAACATTGATCGATTTTATGTCATGAAGACAGCTGTTTGCTAATATAGTAATTCAACCAAGTAATGGGAAGGTGACCAGTGACTATTGCCAGCAAGTGCTGGGAAGGTGACCAGTGACTATTGCTAGCATGTGGTGGGAAGGTGACCAGTGACTATTGCTAGCAAGTGACCAGGAAGGTGACCAGTGACTATTGCTAGCAGGTGCTGGGAAGGTGACCAGTGACTATTGCTAGCAGGTGCTGGGAAGGTGACCAGTGACTATTGCTAGCAGGTGCTGGGAAGGTGACCAGTGACTATTGCTAGCATGTGCTGGGAAGGTGACCAGTGACTATTGCTAGCAAGTGACCAGGAAGGTGACCAGTGACTATTGCTAGCAAGTGCTGGGAAGGTGACCAGTGACTATTGCTAGCAAGTGCTGGGAAGGTGACCAGTGACTATTGCTAGTAAGTGCTGGAAAGGTGACCAGTGACTATCGCTAGCAATTGCTGGGAAGGTGACCAGTGACTATTGCTAGCAAGTGCTGGGAAGATGGCCAATGACTATTGATAGCAAGTGCTGGGAAGGTGCCCAGTGACTATTGCTAGTAAGTGCTGGGAAGATGGCCAGTGACTATTGCTAGCAAGTGCTGGGAAGGTGACTAGTGACTATTGCTAGCAAGTGCTGGGAAGGTGACCAGTTACTATTGCTAGCAAGTGCTGGGAAGATGACCAGTGACTATTGCTAGCAGGTGCTGGGATGGTGACTAGTGACTATTGCTAGTAAGTGCTGGGAAGATGGCCAGTGCCTATTGCTAGCAGGTGCTGGGAAGATGACTAGTGACTATTGCTAGCAGGTGCTGGGATGGTGACTAGTGACTATTGCTAGTAAGTGCTGGGAAGGTGACCAGTGACTATTGCTAGCAAGTGCTGGGAAGGTGACCAGTGACTATTGCTAGCAAGTGCTGGGAAGGTGACCAGTGACTATTGCTAGCAGGTGCTGGGAAGGTGACCAGTGACTATTGCTAGCAGGTGCTGGCATGGTGACCAGTATCTATTGGTAGCAAGTGCTGGGAAGGTGACCAGTGACTATTGCTAGCAGGTGCTGGCATGGTGACCAGTATCTATTGGTAGCAAGTGCTGGGAAGGTGACCAGTGACTATTGCTAGCAGGTGCTGGGAAGGTGACCAGTATCTATTGGTAGCAAGTGCTGGGAAGGTGACTAGTGACTTGCTTCCAGCTGCTGTGCCATACACATTCTTATTTTAAATGTAGTAACCCAGTTAGAATCCACCCAGTCCTGGTTTGGCTTCAGTAGAGTGAATTCTGCAGATCAATGTCACTAATAAATGATTATTTTGGAATAAGATCACAATATTTCATTTCAGATTTTCTGAATCAAGATATAAATGTCATTCTTTTGGCAGAAGTGAAGTCAGCTGAGTAAATCCCTTTTTTTTTTAAATTAAATAAATGAGAACAAAAAATGATCTATATTTGGAGGCCCCAGAAAATGTGAGCTCATAAAAATATAATTTATTGTCATATTATTATAAGGTTGGGGGCTCCTAAAGAGTTATCAGCATTGTATCAGCACATTCACTTTCCTCTGCAGGCTTCTTTTTATAAAATTGCTGTTTCACACACATGAAGACTGTAAAGAGGAAGTTGTATTTGTGGTGAATGCTGTACGATGACAGGATTGTATCTTTAGCAGGAACTTCCTGTTTCTTTTTAAAGATTAATTCTGAAATTCAAATAAAGCTGAAGTGAGGCTGCCGGTGTGGAGGTGTACAGCTGCAGACGTAGTGAGGTGACTGCCTCTCGGTTGTCATGTGACATGTTTAGGCGCCATTTACAAAATGACCCACATGCATGCTGCTTAGAGAACATTGCAATCACATATGCCACAAACTGGCTGGAAAAAGACTAAAGATGGCAATGTTGTTTTTTCTTTTTTGCTCAAGTTTGCTCAGAGGTTATGGTGCTGTTTGTTTTGATACGTGTTTTGCTGAGAATGTTTTGCATCATGCAGGAAGGTGCAGCAGGAGGAAACAGACCTCTCCCATATTTTCTCCTCTTTGTTTACAAAATATTGAGAAAAAAGTCATTAATTACGTCTGTTTTATATGCATTCAGGTCACTGGAAGTTAGAGCTGCCTTTAAAGAAGAATTGTGCTTGCATTAATTACGTTTCAAGTGATCGCATAAATGTAATGTCAGTAAAAACAGGGCTGTCTCTATAATAAGGCAGCCTGAGGTTGCATCTCATTAGGGGGTAGCTGGTGTGTGGGGGCCACCACCCTCCACCCAGCACTATGAGCGGCACCTGCTGCCACCCCTCCACCCAGTACTGTCAACAGCACCCACCGCCCCCCCCTACCCAGCACTATAAGCAGCACCCACAGCCACTCCCCACCCAGCACTATCAGCAGCACCCACCGCCACCCCCTACCCTGTACTATCAACAGCACCTGCCGCCATCCCCCACCCAGTACTATCAACAGCACCTGCCGCCATCCCCCACCCAGTACTATCAACAGCACCTGCCGCCATCCCCCACCCAGTACTATCAACAGCACCTGCCGCCATCCCCCACCCAGTACTATCAACAGCACCTGCCGCCATCCCCCACCCAGTACTATCAACAGCACCTGCCGCCATCCCCCACCCAGTACTATCAACAGCACCTGCCGCCATCCCCCACCCAGTACTATCAACAGCACCTGCCGCCATCCCCCACCCAGTACTATCAACAGCACCTGCCGCCATCCCCCACCCAGTACTATCAACAGCACCTGCCGCCATCCCCCACCCAGTACTATCAACAGCACCTGCCGCCATCCCCCACCCAGTACTATCAACAGCACCTGCCGCCATCCCCCACCCAGTACTATCAACAGCACCTGCCGCCACCCCCCCCCCAGTACTATCAGCAGCATCCGCTGCCACCCCACCCAGCATTATCATAAGCACCCACCGCCAACCCGCACCCAGTACCATCAGCAGCACCCACTGCCACCCCTCCACAACACTATTAGCAGCACCTGCCACCAACTCCCCTTTAGCACTAATAGCAGCACCCACTACAACCTCTTCACA
>NW_017306314.1:2156622-2178767 GCF_000935625.1 Nanorana parkeri
CTCTGAAAAAAACTACAACCTTTTATGGAAATAAAATTCTTAAAAGCTGAACTTCGGAGAGTAATTTTCTTAAACCTGTAGAAAGGTGAAAATGCCATTAAATCCTATTTCCAGGTCAAATAAAAGCAGCGTTGCTAGCCCTGCACTGAAAGGGTTCACTGGTCAGTAATGTCTGTGGGACCTTTTGTAAAGAACTTTTTCTTACCTGATTCCTGCTCCCGGAGGCTCCAAGACCGGCGCCTGCACCCTCTCCGCCCATTCACTCCAGCGGTCGGAGGTCTGCTAATGTCATCCCAGCTAATGTAGGGCCCATGGTTCTACTTTATATGTGAGGATGCCAAGGGACATCCAACAAACAGGAATGGAGCGGATTAGGGTTGCCACCTTTTCTTCCAGTGAAACACGAACACTCTTGCGACGTGCGGAAACTCTTTTGGGAGAATGAGTCGCGGCTTATTCATATGTAAATATGGTCACCCATTCATATGTAAATATCACAGTCGAGACTATTTTTAGTGGGGGGCCAGTAGACCCTATCTTAATTTTGGTTGCCCCTGTCTGCCTGACATCATGTGTCCGGGTTTCTGCTGCCATGAAACCCGAACACAGCATTCAAAACCCGGACTGTCCGGGTGAACCCGGGACAGGTGGCAACCCTAGAAGGGATAGAGGCGAGCGCCGACCACTAGGGGAGAGGGGATCAGGTAAGTAAATTACATTTGTGGTCCGAGCCTTATCAAGTAAGTGACACCCCGCCCCCCCCGCCCCATGGCCTGTGGTGTGCCTTGGCCTTCTCAGGTCAGTATGCCTAAAATGGGGCATACCCTGAATGTAAATGAAAAGAATGAATGAAAGGAAGGGGAATGGTCGGGTGGGGACGTTCGTGACCCGCCGACCTAATTCCCTGTGAGCCGTGCCGTCTTTAAAGGCACAGGCTCCTCCCACAAATCCAGGCTAGCCTGCGGCCGGCCTTCAAAATTACACATCCCCCTAGATATATACAAGCAGTTAACCCTTGCAGTTCTGGGTTAGCCCCACTGCAATGGGTGTTTTTGTCACCTGGAGATAGGCTTTAACATCGGTGTTATAAGACTTTTGGTCACTCACTGTAGTGGGAGGACCTGGGAGTCTAACTCTATCTGCATTGACTAGTAATGTTTACACCCACAAGATACCCACCTTCAATCCTGTCCACATTAATGCCCGTTTACTATACAATTGCCCTGCATTTTAGCAATAGTAGTTCATCAAATTGGCACCACACATGGGATGGATGTGACATATCTGCCCCATTATACTTTCTCTGGATGTCCTGCCGTATAGGAAAGATGTCACTGCATATAAAAGACCGAACCCAGTCTGAACCTGAGCTCTGCACCCGGAAGGAACATCGGGCCACCCACCCAATCAGCTGCGGACCAGGGTCAGGGCCGGGAAACAGCTTGTTAGCCGGTTTTTGTAATGAAATGAAAAACGAGGATGATAAATTAAACAAGCTTATCATATGACTTTGTTTTCTCTATTCATAGCTGAACAATGGTATTGAAAGTTGCCTCTAATGCCAAAACATTTTTAAAATCACTGTATGTGTAGATCAATTCGTAGAATAATTTGGTTAGAGTTCCTCCTTATTATGCACAACGTTTTAAATATTTTTGCAACTGTCTCATACATGAGAGCCGTGGTTGTTTTTGTAGGATGATGTCACTCATGTCTTACTAGGCTGACATCGGAATTATTAATGAAAGTGTCTGCAATACCAATGAGTCAGATTCAGACCAACATTCTTCAGTGCAGGTTTTCTAACCCATCACTACACTGATCAGTGTGTATCCCGGGCCTATGACACATATATGATATATGCAGCTGGTTGGCAGTTACAGTAAAACATGGGGATAAACAGCTGAATGCACAATTGCACTGTATATATGTTTAATGTTTTACCTGTCAAAGTATTTGTAATTCCATATAGTCAGTCTTGTGTACATACATTCCCACACTGCACAGGCAAAGAGGTAACACATATTTCCCCGATTAAGGGCCCATTCACACCATGTCCCGATCATCTCCAGGCCAGACCAGATTGTTTCCGGACCCAAAATGTATCCTAATGTATCCCTATGCCAGGGCTCAAAATTTCAGGTCCTGAGCTACTAGCCAGGCCTAGCTATTTCTGGCCTCTGTTCCAGTCCTTCCAGACCAGACCCAAAAAAAATGCTTGTCTTATTTTGTCCGGTCTGGAACGCATAAAAACGCATACAAATACACTGGAACGCACCTGTAAGACCATTTTAAGCTAAAAAAAAAAAGAATTCCAAACGTGGCAAAATCGCAATCAAAACGCAGCAAAGTGCAATGCACTGCGTTCCAGATCTGGTCCGGGATATGGTGTGAACCTGCCCTAAAGGCTTAGTTTACATATCTGCCCATGTTTCATGTTACGCCTATATTTTTGAAGAAGTAACATGGAATATGTTCAGATCGCAGCCACTCACTTACCTGAATGGCGTGGTTCTTCTCCCCACAGGCTTGTTTGCCTTTTGTAGTTCAGCGCAGCTGATTCTGGATCTAGCGAGGGTACCGGCTGTCAGAATGCAGAAGCCAGCAGAGTTGAGTTATCCATATACCCTGTTTAGGCCTGGTTCACACTGAGCATTTTGTAGCGCTTTTTCTGCCCTAAAAAACACTCAATAAATCTGCCCCCCCCCAAAAAAATCCCAGTCATTTCTACGGCCCTGTTCACATCTGAGCGATTTGTCGCAATAAGCAAAACGCCTGTTGCTGGAAAAAGTACAGGATTTTTTTGTGCATATTACAGTTCGTTTTGACTCAATAGGAAATGCTTTAAAACGCCCGTTTGCTGTGTTTTAGAGCGTTTTTATGCACTTTTTCTCATTAACATCAATGAGCTACAATCTGCTCACAAAAATGGACATAAAAACGTGCAACATAGAACGTGCATAAAAAGTGCAGAAACGCTGAGGTGTGAACCAGGCCTTAGGCCCCATTCACACTAAGCGTTTTATCGTGCGGTAATCCGCGCGATATCGTGCATATTTACCGCGCGATATCACTCTCCAATGCATGTCAATGGGGCTCTGTTAGTCGCTGTCGCTACAACAGGACCCTTTTTTGGAGTGGATTCCAGGGCGATTCTACTTTGCTGAATGCAACCATTTGCGCGATATCGCGCGGGCAAACCACGCGATATCACGCAAAATGACAATCGCGCGACAAAAAGCACGATTAGTGTGAATGGGGCCTTAGAGTTGATGGGGAGATCAAGCGTATTTTTCATGCAGTCTGCAGGGACAAATGAGCAAAGACTACAGACATATGGTCATCGTCAGGTGTTTAGTTGGCTGTATGCGTACGTGGGATGACTTCACAAGTAAACCCTGTAAATATTGACAAGGCCCGTGTTTACTTTAAAATGGTGTAATTTTATGAGGAAGACATCTGGTACATCAATGAATAGATGTGTCCATACATGATCTGTGCTTTGCTACACAGTTTGGATTGTTTGGATAACACCGAGGGCAGCAGACATAGTGAGCAAGACAATCCGCTAAATTCAGATCATCCTCAGCTTGTGGTGATTCATTGCCCGATGATGCCATGGATCATATGGATCCTTTCACTTGGACACCACCAGCACAGTACTAATCATCACGCGGCTGTTTCGCGCCTATATCAATGCATTTCCCATGCCTTTAACAAGGAAATCAATAGACAGCAGTATTGGAGGCAGCAATAATCATTTAAAGAAGAACTCTGGGCAACATTTTTCTTAAACCTTGCAGTGGGGCTTCCCCCCCCCGCACTAGCCGGTTCGATGTATCAGGGGGAGTATGACTTTGTTATTTTTGTCCCTAGACAAAAACAAGCACTTAACTCTTGCAGTGCGGAGGTAGGTGGTAAAAACTATTTTCGGCCGGAGTTCTTCTTCATATAGTATTAAACTCTCAGTTTTAATGACTCTTTCCTCCTAATTCCCCAAAATTAGCAACTCGTTCAAAGTGTTTTATTTTATTTGGTCCCTCTTGGTAACATCGCTGCTGCTGTGCCACTTCCCCGTACTTCTGGTCAAAGAGCGTGCACTGTGCATGTTATACAGAATAATGACAGTACCAGATCCGATAGAAGGAAAACTGCTGTCAGTCATGTGCTGGTGGGCAGAGCAGGAGTGTGGTTGACAGGAAATGCTGTCTGTGCTGCCTTGTGTGTGAGCGCATAGAACTTCACATAAAGCTGCAGTCAAAGTATGTATGTCAGGGTTGCGTAAAGTGGGCCTTTGTCCCCTTTGTTTAAAAACCACATCAGCATACAGCTCTGCATGGTGATATGCAATCATCTTACATTCATTAGCTGAACAAACATATTTTTATTGGACTTACAATTTCTTTGTTTCCACTTACTGGTCCTCTTTAGCACAAATGATGTAATCGTGCCCAAGAATTGCATCCTGGGAAGGTTACATCAGCAGAGCATTGCTGGGAAATCTCATCTGTAATCTCATGAGATCTCAGGGAAAGGCATTTTATTCTCCTGAGATGATGTGCATGGTCACATGTCCTAGTCACATGTGCTAGAGTTCCAGGAAGTAAAGGGAGATCTAGAAAAAATGGCCACTGTCAGAAGACTGGGAAAGAAAAGAGAAATAATGCAAAAAATAAAAAGCCTGCAATTATCCAGAAGTATGTGTTTATAGATTGTTATTACTAAACATTTCTAAAGGTGTGTTTGTTGTTATTTTAAAGATCAGGGTAAAGTTCCTCTTTAAGGGACCCTGCAAAAGAATGGAACCACCCTGTAAGCCTGTGTACTGGCCATATTCTTCTAGTTCTGCTTTTGCCCAAAAGGAAGCAGTAGGTAAAGAAACTAGATAGTAATCCAGCAACCGCATGTATTATACTGCAATTTTAAAGTTTTATAGCTTGGGGGTATAAAAACACTTTAACTGAAGCCACAGAAATAGTGACTTGTTCAAATAGACTTAGTAATAACAACCTCCATTTTCACTGTCTTGCCTCTGCTTTCTTGTTTTGGTACTATACTGTACATGCACAGTCCAATAGGCACTAGAATGTGACAGCCGTGACCAGTATGCTGTGTAATCTAACAGACCTGGTCAGACACACTTTATCTGTTTTTCCACACTTCAAGTCTGTGTGAGGATAGTTGTGCTGTGGGGTGTAGATATTACTTATCTAGGCCAGCATAAAGCTCTGGAGTGAAAGTGCAAAAATCAGTTAAATTATCATACATTATGGTGGCACAGGACTAGAAAGAGAAAATGGTGAGACTTCAGTTGGACTTTAAGTCTTTTAAACTTTCATTTTTGTGTCCTGCATTCCTTTCTTTTTTTCCTACATTATGACACTGTGCTTGTCCCTTGCAGCCCTATCTTTTTTTCATGTTTCTATATTGCAAGAGTAGCATATACAACTACCCTACATATCAGCGTAATAAAAAAATAAAAAAAGGCGCTTTGCAATGTAGGTCTGGTGCAGTGCTGCATGGAAGGAAAATATTTTTTACTATTGGCTGTTTTTAGGGCTTGGAGAGCTTGGTTTTTCTGAGCAGAGAATTATTGATTGCCACCAACCAGAGAAAATGAGGCTAGGGGAGTGTACTAGGTATGGTGGCAGAAGGGATAAAGCCCATGTGTCCTATGTAAGTTGGTGGGATGCTTTGGAAACAGAAAAGGGACCAAAAGGTTTTCATCAGAGCAAAGTTGAGCCAAGAAGATAGCAGGACCTAAAGTAGCATTAAGGTCTGGGCATGCTTTTACCTTAATGCATTCTCTGCATTAGGGTAAAGACTGCCCAGTACCTTTTTTCTTTCCCCTTTCTCCTCTCCCCGACTTACCTGTCGGCGCCTTGTCACCGTGCTGCCTTGTCACCGCGCCTCCACCGTCTGTCATATTAGAACCTGATGAAGGGGACCCTGCATCATTTCACAGTCTGCATCAATGAAGAAGGATTCACAGTAGTCATAGATGTGCTGGTAACATTTTCTACATATCTGAAGATACACGGCGCCAATCCGTGGTTACTACAGCGCCCTCCTTTGTACATAGGGGTTACAGTAAGGAGTGCAGCAGTTCCTCTCTAAGATTGTCATCGCCGCCAGTCCGAAGTGATCCTCCCTTCCCTGTTCTTCCTGGTTACGGGGGGAGGATACTGATGGCAGAAGAAGCCATAGGCTCAAACTGTTGGGCGTAGAGGAGGGGCGTGGCCTGCCGCAGGGCTGTGTGTGTCTATTGTGTCTATTGACACGAGCATGCATGGGTGCCTCCACTGCTTAGCTGATGGCATGAGCACTCAGGGGACCCACTAGAGAATTAGGAATGATACATTATTAAAGGAGAACTATGAGGGGAGTGCTTTCCACTCACCTCATTGTTCTAGCCGACCTGTGACAATGGGACTGTCAAAGGTCGTCTCAGTACATCGGGAGGTGAGCGTACACATACCGGCGTTCGCTCACCTCTCGATCCTGTCACAGCTCTCTGCCGGGACAGGGGAGGGGCTGGATTCCCCCCTCCCCGCTCCGATCCGCCAGCGCTGACTGGCGGAACGGACGGGGGAGGGGGCGGGTACAGCTGGCTCTGCCTCTAGATAGGCAGAGCCAGCTGTCAGTCACGCAGCTGGGCGGATCCAGACATAATTGTCGGGAACCGCTTCAGCTGCGGCGTCTTAGTATATCGCGAGCAGCAGCTCGCGGTATACTGCAGCGTCTCAGTAGGTATACTGAGCCTAGGGTGATGGGAGGACGCTAGTTTGTGTCCTCCCGTTACCCTAAGGAGAACTATGGGGAAAAGCCTTCAACTCATAGTTCTCCTTTAAAGAAGAAGAAAAACAGATTTAGTTAAAGGTGGGCCTCCTAGGTGGAAATAAAAAAAAAAGAAACAAAACTTTAATATAATTATAATAGCTACAGAGCTCAGAGCTAGACAACCACAGAGAGGGGTGTTGCAAATTGTAGGGCTTATTGGCTAAGTATATGAACTTTGTAGTGAAGGCCAGAATACATCTCCTTCATTGACCTTCAAGAACCCTCAATCCGTATTGAGTGGTTTCAAGTCTAGAATTAATATCATTATTGATCAGTTGCATTTGGATGCCTGTCATAAAATCTGCAATTTTGTTAATTTGCTGTGTTAATGTAACTACAAATATTACTCAGTTTATTGTTATTCCTGCTCTGTTGGCTTTACAAAGGATCAAAGTAGAAAGTGACTGTCATATAGAAACTACCATACATCTCTACATAGAGTTCAGTAGTTTACAATGAGAATTTTTCCAAGAGCAGCAGTAGGTACTGGAAAAAACTACAACAGCACACGAACCTTAAAGAATGAAGGAATATTATGGACACCAGGTTGTGCTAGCAGAGCATTGATTTCTTGGGAATAACTTGGAGTATTATGTGGCAAAACACATGCAAACAATTGCCCTCTGGTGCCAAATCAAAGTGGATGACCCATAGGGCCTGTGTCGACAGCCTTAAGGCTTTTTTTGGTGGCATCAGTTTGACATCAGTTAGACACTTCTGAGGTCATTCAGAATTAATTGATAGGTACATTTGACCTGCGGTTGACCTCCTTCTGACCTGCACTTGGCCTGATTCAAGTGGGATTTGCATTCCCATAGAATTGTATGGAATCCTGAATGGGTCCAGCATTGCTTATTTGCAGCAAATGTAATGCTTAGGTTTCTGAGGAGAAACCTAGGGGCTGATTTAAAAAAATTCTGTCCAGCTTAACGACGAGTGAATGTGGTTCACATGTATTCCCACTGCTAGAAATTCCTATGCTCCTCGGCTTCATCTAGTGGCAGCAATGCTGTGCAAACGACTCTCATCCAGCATATGGCTGGGCTGAAGCTGTATAAACCATCCACTTAAACTCTTAGGCCACATTCATACCAGATCTGTTGCGATCAGTTTTTCAACGGAAAGGGAATACAAAAATGAATAGGTGTGAATGGGACCAGTTCAGTTGCATTGCAGTGCATTGCGCTGAAAAATAGTAAAGCATGCTCTACTTTTTTTTTTAACACAAAGGAATGTGTCAAAAACGCAAGGAAACGCAGTACAACAGGAAAAAAAAGTTTAAAAAAATACATAGAAGTTTGTCCACTCAGGACGTGTTAACGAAAATAAAGGTTGGCAAACAAGAACAGAACGGAAATCGACAGAGGTTGAAATTGCAAATAAACAGGTTTCCGTTGACTTATGTTTTTGGTCCGATTTTGGTGTAAATTGGCCCCAAAGACTAACTAGGACTGGGATGCCCTTCAGAGTTCATGTTGTACGTAATGTGAGCCATAGGTACCCAAGAACATTTGATTAAGGCTGGGTTCACACCTGGGCGTTTTTCAGCGCTGATCGAAGCACTGAAAAACGCTCAAACAGGGAATTCCTATTCATTCCTATGGGAATGGTTCCCACCCGGGCGTATTTCAGCGCGCTTTGACGCGCTGAAAAACTCCCTACGCCCGAAACAGTACAGGAGCTTCTTTGGGGCGGATTTCAGCGCGTATCCATTAGGATACAGCCTGATAGATCTTGTAAACGGGCGTTTGACACGTTTCGTGGACTGCAAATCGCGGTTAAAAAAAGTGAAGTCCTTAATGAAAATTAACATATGGAATGCATAGCAGGGCACATAAATAAGTGCATTTTGGTGTAAGCCCATTCTTACCGGTAAAGGGCTGGTTCACATTTCTGTGTTTTAAAATGCTTATCATTTTTCAAATGTGTTTTCCTTGTGTTTTTGTATGTTTTCCAGGAAAAGATGATCTCCTGTATTAAAATTTATGCACTTTGTGTTTTTCATGCTCTTTGCATGAGTTTTGCATGTGGTTCCATTCATCTTCAGGACAGAAGCATTTTTGTCATTATATTTTGTATGAAAATGCATGAATGAAAGCAGTGCCTCTGACAATAATGACACAGATCGCATTTGCAGCATGCATTTAATGTGCAGTGTCTTATGTGCACTTAACTACCCCAACAAATTCAAAAATAGTAATGCGTCTGATCAATGCATTACGATTGAATCTGTTTTTTTTTAAAGTCCTGAAACCAATATGTCAACAGGTTTATATGTGTCCTAAAAAAGATGTATGAATGAAACACCTTTTGCATTCATTTCAAATACTTTTAAATATAATTCTAATTTAAAAACGCATACAAAAATGCTTTAAAACACTCTTGAATGCGTCAAAAACACATGTAAAGACTGCATACATTGAGGAATGTAAAATATTGTACTGGCCCTAGGAATCAAAGATAATTCATTTTCCTTCTGTGAAATGGAGCCACCAAATAAAGAAAATCATTCACTTATTTTTCGGTTGTCTGTGTTTATTTTTCTGCTACAAATTGGCCTGACATATCGAACTAGATGCAGGTTATTACAAGTTCTTAGATCTGATGATGTTGTGGATACATGAAGATGATGAGCCATTGCAGTGAAGTGCTCAGGGTGGGATACATGACGTTGGATTGGGAGGAACTACAGCATGCAGCAAGGGACCGCATATTTGACACACCTGGAAGTGTTGGATACCTGTAGCAGCAAAAGATCTGCAGCACGCTGTAATTTTAAGGCTGTAACGACCCGTTGGTTATGACTGGACTCTCAACTGCGGAGTGCACTAGTGACTTGACAGGGTTCAGATATGATTCCTTCCTTCACACTCCATTTAGTGGTTGATGGAGGGTTAGGAATCAGTAATCATCATTCCCTGCTGCTTAACTACTTATATGTATGGTCTGAGCAGATGAGTAAGTGTGGGTGCATACACCATGCGTCTCTACTTAATCCCGCATAAGTTAAGGTGACCCGTGAGCTGCGAATCCCCCCTGTCACCCCTGGTTCCACAGCGCTGCAGACTTGCAGTACCACTGAGATTGCAACCCACAGTTCACACAACAGCACTACAGCGGTTCTAATTAAACTCAGGGGTTTTGTTAAGGTTATTAGCTATTTAACTCCCAGTTCCAGACAGCGCTGGACCGAGGACGGGTAAGTCTGTTACAAAGGCACTGGTCACTGGAAAGGTAAGTATACATCTTTATTTACAGACTGATCTTAGTTTAGAATATTGCTCTTAAAGGAGAACTATGAGGTGAGTGATTTTCACTCACCTCATAGTTCTAGCCGACCTGTGACAATGAGAATGTCACAGATCGGCTCAGTAGATCGGGAAGTGAGCGAACACATACCAGCGGTCGCTCACTTCTCGATCCTGTCACGGCTCTCTGCCGTGACAGGGGAGGGGCTGGATTCCCCCCTCCCCGCTCCGATCCTCCAGCGCTGACTGGCGGAACGGACAGGGGAGGGGGCGGGTACAGCTGGCTCTGCCTCTAGATAGGCTTAGCCAGCTGTCACTCACGCAGCTGGGCGGATCCAGACATAATTGTCGGGATCCGCTTCAGCTGCGGCGTCTCGGTATACCGCGAGCACTAGCTTGCGGTATACTGAGCTTAGGGTGACGGGAGGACGCTAGTTTGTGTCCTCCCGTTACCCTTAGGAGAACTATGGGGAAAAGCCCTAACCCCTTAGTTCTCTTTTAATGATCTGGTACAGAAACTCAGCCAATTTAATGATCAAAGCTGTGAGCTTAGCACTAGGAAGGACATGGCTTATGCCGGGGCAGATTTCTGCATAGCCAACATGGGCCATGGCCTATTGTGGCAGGACATGTAAGGGTGTTACAAAGCCACACATTATGTTCCTGTCAGTATATCATTCTTTTTGTGTATAATAACAGGTTCCTGTAAGGATACGAGATGGGCTCTCATTGTTGCTGCCTCTACAGTTTGGCTGTTTTGTTGGTGGGATAGAACACTATGAGCGTGTAGGTCCTCCACTCGGGGGTTCATACACCTGCTGAACTGCTAATAGAGTAGTAGTAGTACAATTTATTGTAGTCTTCTAGTCATCAGCTCTAGTTGTACTAACAGAGTAATGCCTCTTTCAGCCATCACTTCTACCAGTCTCGGTAAGGCTTGTGGGTCTATAATGTACGAAGGCTAGACTGTTGACTAGGCAATTAGAGGAGTTGCACAAGACAGTTGGCCTAGAGAGGCAGAATGTTTAAATCCAGCCTTGGGCTTAACCTTGACTTGGATAGTTGACTTGGCATGAAAGAACATATATGAAGAAAAGCACAGCATAACAGAAGTCGTCACAGGATTCTTACACTTTACTATCAATGTTAGAAATATTTACTTTTGTGGGCAAGGTTACCGGTAATTATAAAGCCTTGGTAACCAACTTAAGGCCCGGGAGCTGCATATGGCCCTTGGCACTTATTGTGTCATCTCCTGCATCATTTTTGCAGTCCCGTGCCATCTTTTAGCATTCTGGTAGTCTTTAAACTCCTCCTGTTACACGTCTGCAATGTCTTGACAACTTTCTGTACCATTATATTTACTGAATATTATGGGTGTCTCTATGGTGATGTCTGAGGCCACACTTGAGGCCACCTATATCCAGAAAGTGTACCACTACTGTTTTAAACATAGCTGTTATTTAGTAACACATAGTTCTGTGAAAAAGGAGGTAACTTCTTCCTTTGGTTAAACCAGTGATGGAAGCATTAGCATATTTTGTAAACCCAGCATTATATATGAATGTATGCTTGTATGCTTGTTTCCATGGCACTATTATCAGGTTAAGTGGATAGGAATTTAGTTTTGGCAGGTTCCTTTGTCATTTATAATACCACAAAAATAATTTCAAACTCTTCCGCAATTCAGCCTCACCTGTACTATAACATGTACCTATACACCTATACTAGTGGTATATTAGGGACCTCAAGCCTCAAATAAACCTAACCTTCAGGCATTTGACAGCTTCCAGCACTAAGACACAGCAACACCAGGTAAGGGGAGTCATATGGGCTCTGTCAGACAGTGATGTTCAGGCAGAGCTTGCCAAACAGTGGCTCTGCCTGAACACAGATACCAACATATGACATAGCCCATGTTACCACTGCCAAAGCTTTACCCCAACACCCACAGCCAGAGGGTGACTCAACTGACATTCTGTAGCATTCTCCTTCTCTTCTTCCCTGGTATCTACATAAAAGGTTATGTAGGGAGGCTGAAGTGGGAGTACAAAGGAGCTGGGCCTGCACAGAAGAAGTGATGGCTTTGACATGCAGGGAGTGAGGGGCTTGTGCTAGGGAATCGACTCTTCCTGGAGTAGTCAAATTTGCTAACAACTTCAAAGGCACATTGAAACTGAATAAAATTCACAAATTTTCTCTCTTCTACTATTCTAGTATATTGTTTGCTCAAAGTCTACTATAACGTGTGATATTCTACTCCACTTCCAGATTGATATTTAACAATCAGTTTTGAATGTTGTGGGGAGCCTCACGCTCAGCCATCTTCCACTGCCTGTAATATAAGACTAGCCTCAGAAGTCTTTATAAGTCTTTATAATTTAAGTAATATCAAACCTTATTTGTTTTACTAACTGAGTTGTTGAAGTCAACACTTACAATGTGTTCTGCTTTTTTATGAAGCTTTTCGTTTCTGTCTTCTGTCTCATCATTTCACCAGTTCCCCCTATTGCTGGCCTTGATTTCTGTTGTAAGGGTGGCTCCTTGGGTTGCAGATTCCTATAGAGCCACACCAGAGCCACCCTTATGTGTGTAGAAGGGTATACCTGATGCTGCCTGCATTAGACATGCACAGGCATCTTAGGGAATAGTGAACACTACTAGGTATAATAGGAAATGTAGTCTCGAGGAGGGAATCAGAGTGCACGCTCCCTGACCAGAAGTTCCTGGAAGCCGCAAAGGAAACTGGAGGCTGTGCTATTCACATGAAGACAATTTAAGTGTTTATTGGCATTATGGCAGAGAATCATTAAAGGAGAAATATTGGGTTAGGGCTTTTGCCCATAGTTCTCCTTAGGGTAACAGGAGGACACAAACTAGCGCCCTCCCGTCACCAAAAGCTCGGTATACCGCGAGCTACAGCTCGCGGTATACTGAGATGCCGCGGCTGGGATGGATCGGGACAATTCTGTCTGGATCCACACAGCTGCGTGAGTGACAGCTGGCTCTGCCTATCTAGAGGCAGAGCCAACTGTACCCGCCCCCTCCACTGTCTGTTCCGCCAATCAGCGCTGGGGGATCGGACAGGGGAGGGGAATGCCTGCAGGGAGCCAAGAGTGACAGTCACGGCTCTCTGCACTGATCTGTTCGCTCACTTCCCGATCTACTGAGCCGACCTGTGACAGTTTCATTGTCACAGGTCGGCTCAGATTATGAGGCTGAGTGAAAATCATTTGCCTCATAATTCTCCTTTAATTGACAAGTGATTAGGTCTAAAGGGATGTGTACCAGGTACTTTTTTTTTGCTTAGCTTTGAACCCTTGTTTGCAATGGTGCGCAGTCTCAAGACTTGCAGGAGATAAAAGTCAGGGCTAAGGAATGCAGGATGTTACTATTTGCAGATAACACCTTGTTTTCTATCACCAATCTGACCACTTCCCTTTCTTACCTCCTAATCGTTTCTTGAAGGGCATGCATAGTGATTTTGTTCATATTTTATTGTTTTGCCATGACTAAAAAAGCAATTAAAAAAAAATATTAATATATTTTTTTTATTCAGCTAAAAATGTAATATTGCATATTCATTTGTTGTGGCCTATCCAGCCAGCAGGTGAAACTCCAGTCTCCTTCTCACATTGCAATATTGTATTACTCTCAGCTATGCTTAAAGAATCCTGTTGTTTACAGAATTCGGTGAGCTTTTTCCAAGGCTTCAAGTCAGACAAAGGGAGCCTTGAAGCAAGTTTTGTCTGCGGCGTTGTTTCTTTAACTAACCCATAGTATACTGGGAATCCTTTATTGTGTATTAAGTGCTTATCAGTAAAACAAAAGTTATAAGTTATAAACTTAAAAAAAAAAAAAAAAATTAAATCCATTGAAAACTTTTTTAGGTTCCTTTTTAAATTTGCATAGTGTCTGAATTTAAGATTAGTCAAATAAATCGGAAGCATTCCCTTGTAATGTACCTTCTGATCTCTAGCAGTCTTTGTAATCCACTTTTGTTTCCTAGTTGAAGCCTAGGCTTCTAGCCTATAGACATTTCTTTTGCCAGTCACATAAAGGGAACTGTAAAATGCTAGCTATTACCCATAGCTGAAGAAGCTACCTTGAGAACTTAGTGATTTCCAAACCTTCAGTACATTATATCACTATTGGGAAGAACTACAGGGTTATTCACAAAAGGGTGAAGAGTTTGGAGAAGGCAGGAGAAATGAACAATCTAGGACAACATAGCTGATTTGGAAACATTCTCCAATTCAGCTCATTTTCCAGTTCAGCTATGTTGTCCTAGATTGTTCACTTCTCCTGCCTTCTCCAAACGCTTCACCCTTTTGTGAATAACCCTGTTAGTGTGAAGTGAAGAACATTTTATCCTGTACAGTATACAGTACAAGTATCTAATAAAAATCTGAATTAGGATTATTTGACAGAGGAAGAAAAAAATGAAACCAGACACCTGGCCAGTCTAAGGCATTGCATGGGCTACCATGTTTTCATGCTACTAAACAACGGTTTCGTTTGTTCAACAATAGGCATGAGCAACATCGGGAACTTTTACTTGTCTGAAATTTCTGGTAAAATCGGAAATAATTTGCCATTTGATGAATTGCGAGAAGATAAAATTGAAGGTGCTTTTTGGTGTGCAATGAGTCATAAATGGCTTGCGAGGGTAAGGGGAGCTCTTTTCCACCTTAATCCTTTTATTCTAGATGTATCTAATTTGAATAAAAATGATTTTCTCATTGTTTTTGGTGAAGAATGGTACATCTCTGAGATTGTGGCAGATGTCTCTTAAATTGCAGCAAATAACCCCAACTTCCTACCGATCATTCATTTGATAAGTGGGCTTTGTGACACTTTAATGGAATTATAAAAAAAAAAAGAGGCGTGCTTGAAAATGATAACTTCCTAGGGGGGCTCTAAGCAACCTATGACATTATGTCTGGCCTCCCACCTAGCTCAGTTATGTCACCAGTCGCCAAGAGCTGAGCTGGATGCTCTGGCTTGTATACCACCAAGCTCCTGGCAACCAGTGACAACATTGAGCTGGGTAAAAATGCAGCATGTCTGCACTTCTCCCCAGTGCACTGCACATCACACCCTCGTGGTGAAAATGGGACACAAAACAATTTGTTTTCTGTGTCCTTGCGGTGAGCTGAGTTGATCCGGTGTGGTAAAACGCAGGTTACCACAATATGTTTGGGCGGGCCTTCAGAGTGGCTTAATCAAGTTGATACATTTCCAGTGCATTTTCCCCCCGTAGTCTTTTTAGCATCAGCATAGCTGACACCCTGACATTCTTATCTAGTCCGGTAAATGTTACATACCGCATCCCTAGCTCCTTTGTTGTAAAAAGTCTGTAGTTTACAGACTATAATAGCTTAGATATAAAGCATACTTTAAATAAACTTGCCCTACAAATGCCCCATTCACATCTGGCATTCTTTAACTTGAATGCCTAGGTGCTACAACACACAGGGGGACTGCCATTGTTTTCAATGGCTCTTGTTCACATCTGAGCATTCTGTCACTTTCAGCAAAATGTCAGTAGCTCGAAAAAGTACATGAGCTTCTTTTGGAGCAAAGTGTTTTGGCCCAGTAGACGTCAAAAGGAGTGTCTGAAAATGTTATATTGCCTGTATCTCACTTTGCATTGGCTAAAAATGCTCAAGCCTAAAATTCTTGCAAAAAGGCCTGTACTAACTCTCAGAAAAAAACTGATTTACACCCAGAGACACTTAGCTCAAGTGTGAATGGGGCCTTGTGCTTTTTTAAAGCAGATCTTTATATGGTCTGTGCCAAAGCAAAACAAAAGTAACTTTCATGATGTGAGGCACATTCTGCTTTATACAAGTGCTTAGGCTTTTTGGACGCTCCTTAACCAGTTGACATCCGCGGTGTTAAACCCCCTTCCCATCCAGGCCATTTTTCAGTATTCAGAAACACTTACTGTTCCTCTCTCTTGTGCCCGCTGGCTCCACATTGCGCTGCACCACTTCCCCCGAGCTCCTGAGTAGGGGAGGATGCGCACTGAGGACAAAGCGACTGCAGAAGAGCATGCACACTGGATGACACAGGAGCGGGGAGGAGGAATGACTTTCCAATTCAGGCTTTTACTGCAGTGTGTAGCACTGTATGCATGGCAGGAGTGCGCACGCAAGGCCGTCTCCGTGGGACACTGTAAGAAGGACACATCCGAAAACTGGAAATTCTGAAAAGGGCACAAGGTAGAAGATGTATACATCAAACGGCAGAACAATACCAGAACAAGAAAAAAAAAGGAGGCTTTAAAGTGACACTTAACTCAGGAGTTAAACCTTAAAAATACATTCAAGTACCTTAACTAATAACATTGACATAGCTTATTAGTGCATCACTCGGCTCTAGATCCTCAAAGCATCTCTGTATTGGTGCTGACACTGTCCTTCCTTCTGGATAGTGGATACTTTTGTTCCCCATGGTCCCTGTGTCTGTTTTTAAAGCAGCCACTGCTCCAAGCTCACTCCGGTGATGGAGTACAATCTCAATACAAATTTGTATTTTAAACATGAGATTGTAGTCCATCACGGGGAACAAGCTTGGAGCAGTGACTACTTTACAACAACACACAGGGACCATAGGGAACATAAGTAGCCACCCTCCAGAAGGAAGGACAGTGTCAGCATGAATTCAGAGATGATTTGAGGATCTACAGCCGAGTGATGCACTAATAAGTTATGTTTATGTTAATAGTTAAGGTACTTAAATGTATTTTAAGGTTTAACTCCTGAGTTTAGTATCACATTAATATCACTTTCACTATGGACACAAAGTATTGTATGTATGGTTCCTCTGTGATATTACAGTATATTGTTAGTATACAGAAATAATTTTTTTAATATAACAAAAGAGTAATATCAATAGGGATGCTTTTTTTATCCTATTTACAGAGCATGTATTAAGAGAGTTGCAACTGAAGGAAAGAAGTATTAGACTTGCAATAAGCATACTGCTGACTTTTTGAATCAATATATGTTTCTTTTACAATATTCAGCTTTCACTCCTGACCACAAGAATTTTGCAGGAGTGTGCATCTGACAGCATACTTCCTACCTCCTCACTCAACCGAACCCACAAGTCTTTTTTCTAAAATGCAGCACTGTGGAACTACACGTTATCTCAGTACATACAAAGAAAATACCGGCTTAAAGTATATGCACACGCAGTTATTAAAATCTGATATTATTTAACATGTTGGATTCATTTTGAAAGTAATTTTCAATATTTTAATCTGAAGCTTTGATTAAAATAACATCCTTTGATCCCGTCATAAAAGTCCTTGTTCAACCACGTCCTGTTATAGGGTGACAACACTCTGTCTTGTTCTCACACATTATCTCCCTGTCACACGTTCTCACTATGAAGACTACGAGAAACCGAGCCAATGCTCATTGCATAGGTATCTTCTCACCATCAAGAA
Source organism: Nanorana parkeri (assembly GCF_000935625.1). NCBI lineage: Eukaryota > Metazoa > Chordata > Amphibia > Anura > Dicroglossidae > Nanorana > Nanorana parkeri. The sequence continues at coordinate 2,174,170 of NW_017306314.1, forward strand.
ACCTGCCCTTGGAAATGCCATGCAACATTCATTGAAGAACATGTACAGTGGAGGTCATCAGCACTAAGATGCAACAAGGATTAAAAAAAAAGGTGAAAACTATATTTTACTGCCTCCATTTGTGTTGTTTTGCTTACCTTGAAAATTAAAGCATGTGACAATTTATACCCCCCTCTTGATCTAACAGATCCCACCCTTCCCCTCTATAAATGCATACTTGCCTCCCATCCAGTGCCAAAGCCCTTTCTATGCTGGGCGTGCCAGCACAGTAGAGCCTCATAGACTTCTATAGGGCTTGTCTACCTCCATCTCCCTTGTCACAATTCTAAGTGTATTGACATAGCATGCATTGTGCGGCTATGATCATACCTTGAAAATGAGTATTGCTGAGAATGGGGGTGGGTAGGGGACGGAGTGGAGGCAGGGCTAATGGTAGTGTGCTAAAAGCATTATCCCAATGGTTGGTGTGGACATCGTGTGCTAAAGTTGGAGCTGCTTATAGGGTAGGTTCTGATTACTGTCTCCCTGTGTGTCCAAGGATGGAGATTAGGGTGATAAATCACTTGTCCCTAATACATTGTGTCACTATGGCTGCAATAAATTCATAAAGAAATACCACCATATTGTTAATAAATAAAGTGGAGGTAACGAAGACCTCTTCCATGTTGGAGGATATTCCGTTGCACATGTATCTCGTCTTTAAGAACATTCAGAGACAAATTATTTTGGGCCATTTCTGCAATTGATTTCTATACAGCTTACTGGCACATATATGAATCTGTTGTGCCATTGGTCAAACTACCACGAGACCATCACTGTACAGAACAATGTGACTCCTCCCAGTCCTGTTCTCCATCTCTATTGTTGACAGCTTTTAAAACAAGTAACAAGTGGCTGATGAAATAGCAGAAGAGAGGGAAGATTAGGGTGGGATTCAAGTGCCTTATTACATGCTTGGTTCCTGGCAAAGAATAAAAAACTGTTCCACAGAGAACTTCCTGTGAGGAAATTATTACATCACTTCCCTCAGATGGTAGCACCACTTAATCACCTCCCACAAAAGCTGATGAACAGACTGGGAAAGAGGGCATATGGATAATAAAAAAATATATAGATAATGCTCAAAGGTAACACAGATATGCATGAATGCACAATTTTTAATTTCCAATTTTAGAGTGTTTACATTAAAAAAGTACTTTAGTTGTGCTTTAAATCAGCGCAGTCACATGACCATGCAGACCAATGAAAAGTGCTTCTTACTTCTGGGACCTGGTGCCTGACTAGATGTGCTTCTAATTTTTCAGCACTGACTAATAACTACTCGCCATTTGCGAGCATTATGCTTCTTACATACTGCGGGGCTGGAAGCGTGATATATGGTGTATTACATGGGGCTGGGGATCACACGGGTATGTGCAGTGGGGCCTGGAATGGTGGTGCGGTGCTGCCGTTAAGTTAAAAACAATTTCTCACATTTTGTGAGAAACTGAACTTACGCTTTAAGGAAAACTGCAGATAGCACTATACCAACATATATGATAGGATCGGTAAATAAAAAGTAACATACTGCATATACCGCTATACTTACCTGTCCTGGAGAAAATACTGCTTCAGACCCCTCCAGTTTTGATCAAACGCCTAGGCCTTTGATCACATGATCTATGCTGGTTTGGAGGATCCGCCAATTTAATCTCTGATCCACCCCTTCAATGCCGGGGCTTTTAGTCCTGTAACCAGCACAATCAAATCTACAGCAACATACTCTTCTGGAAAGGTATTTTTCGATTTAAGGGCAATATGGATCAAAACAAAAGGCCAGGATACATAGCCTTGTTTCCTATAACTTATGTATGTTTTGACCTAATGCAAACGTTTGCAGTTTAACTATCTAGCTGTGCGCTGCCTGAATGAAGGCCCTTACTTCCAGTTTTTATTCACATGGCAACATACAGGAAGTGGTTGTCCACAGAACCTTACTAATCATTTCCATTGAGTTATGTAACCCCTCTTAAGGACCAGAATTCATTGAGACTTCCTATTCCTGATTTTGCATCTTGCAAACTTCCTCTTTTTTCTGAGGAATATAACAGTACAGATTTGCTGTCAATTGAATAGGGTTTCATTCAGTTATTTTTAGGTGTTATTTGAGTTGGCAGACCACATAACAAGCATGAGAAATGACTTTGGAATTAACTCTTGATACACAATGTATGTGATAGAATATACCAAAGTCCCAGGTGGAAGAAACACAAGGGATTATCCACCCAAGAGTCTGTTGATATGGTTGTGTGTGTCTGTCAGTGTTTTTGAGGGCCCATTCACACTAGTACAGTGTGTAAATTGCACAGTCCTGTGTGATTAACGAACTGTGCCATGCATTTGCGCCTACTGCATGCTCTGGTGCGGGAGGTGCATTACGTTGCCATTCATTTAAATGACACCCCAAATGCACCTCCCGCTCACAGTTCGATCACCCACACTAGAACGCTCGGTAACGCAATGCTGTTTGTTCCAGTGCAGTGCGACTTGGGTTGCATCTTAATGACCAAGGACAAATGTAGGTCCTGAGGTTACACAGGTTGAGAACTATTGCTTTAGACAGAGTAGATTTAGTAAAGAAACACATAAATGGAGCGCAATGACATGTCTGTAACCTGCTCCCAGTTTGGATGTGGTGAAATAAGCAATGTTTATGCACTGATTATTTGTTATAGTAAACTTCTGCAACTAACTTACTTAATGACTGTGACATCGTTGAACTTGCGCTACTAAGGATGCACCAGTATATTCTGCTAAAGGCACAAGAGCTTTTTACACAGCAATTTTTAATAGAATGACTGTCTTTTGGCCTATCTAAGACAGCTGCCTGAACTTTGCATGCCTAACATTCCTTTTATTTTTTTCTAAAACAGTAAACAAGTTTGATATGCTAATGGAGAGAACATAAGATCATACCAATCATACAAATGTAATTCTTGTACTAGGTAAACTTGCTGCTTCACAAGTATACAGTATATTGGTCACATGGCTGCATCCAACCCCAGTGTACCAGTGCCCATTTGGATTTGTTACACAAGAAGATGGCAAGATTTTTCTTTTTGTTTTCCTTCTATAATCTATAATTGATTCTTATCTGTTCCTACTTATAAATGTTTTTCTTTCTCATTAATTAAGGGGCGCAGGATTCAGTGACATGTAGGTTATACTGCCTTCTACAGGAAGATTTGGACACTGGTTAACAAAACAGTGATCTGCTTAATAAAGTCCCTCCCTCTCCCAGCATGCCTCATGCATGCTAAGAAGAGAATGGATGTATTTTTTTAATACTGCGATAAACGTAACCATTTTTTTGCTAGCCATGTCTCCTACATTTAAGATACTCCTTGAGATAGCTACTTGAGCTGGTTTCTATGTGCAGCTACCTGGATCAGCATAAAAACAAACTGGATAAGTTGGTCTCCAGGTACAGAGATCCTCTGGCAGAATCAGTGGATCAGTGGTGGCTCCATGTAATCGGTACAGCCTGAACGATGCATTTTCTCCCGTAAAATGCCTCCCCCATCTGCTCTGCAGGATTAAGATTGATTGCATAGTGAACCTTCTAGTTTTGAATTGGCCCTGCCCTGATCAGATTCCTAGCAGATGTTCTCTGGGCTCTTATAGATCATAATCTTTTGTCTCAAGGACTAGTTCATCATACTGCTTCATGGTTGTTGGCTTTAAAAGCATGGCTGTTAAAGCCCAAATCCTGAGGGATGAGGTATCTCCGAGATGGTGATTCCCACAATGTTAAAAGCCACTTCAAGATCTACCATTGCACATGGAAGGCATATTTCACTTGGTGCAAGACAAAAAGCTTTCTCTGAGGAAATACTATGTGTGACGAATCCTCACCTTTTTGCAATCGGACCTGAATCAACAGTTGGTTCTTAGTGCCATCAAGAGACAGATCTCGGCACTTGTCATCTTGTTCCAGAGAACGCTTGCCTTCTATTCTTTGATTAAGACTTTTGTTCAAAGTGTCTCTCATATAGCTCCCTCTGTGCATTCAACAGGGAATTCATGGGATCTTAATTTGGTTTCTCTGCCATTCAAAAAATACCTTTTGAACCCATCAGGGATATTCCCCTTTCTACTCATACACACAAGGTTGCTTTCCTTGATACCATCACCTATATTTCCGTATTATATAAGGACCAAGTGTTGTTTAGGCCTAGAGTCTCCTTTCTTTCCAGGGTGATTTCTGCTTTTTACCTCAACAAAACATTGTTCATCTGTCCCCCTGCTTGGCTCCAGTGTATCAGAAGAGGCTCTTCCTTCCTTGTCTGGATGTATTATGTGCTGTGTGCTTCTATCTCACAGCAACTGCTTCCATTAGAAAGACAGACTCTCTCTTTGTCATCCTTGATGGGCCCCATTAAAGGGGAACCTACTTCTCACTCTCACGCCAACATCACAATAGGTATATCCTCGTTCATAGTGCCACTGCTGAGAAGAAAGATGGTCTGTGAAAATAATCTGGGGAGGGCAGATGGTTATTGATTATGGACATGTCTGAACATATATTGGGAAGGATTCAGGGGGGTCAGCACAAAGAC
>NW_017306314.1:2178803-2182152 GCF_000935625.1 Nanorana parkeri
GGGGGGGGGGTGTGTGTTGGTGCATTTGGCTCATCATGCCTTGGCTGCGAAAACCAGCTGAAATAGCTTGATATTGTTTTACACATACTAATTATTTTCTACATAAAATTAATACATGTGGTATGTATATTTTACAGAGAAGACAGAAATGTGTCCATACAGAAGTGAGAACCTGGATTACAAGTGCAAGAAAGAAATTAAGAAAGAAACTCTTCAAGAAAAAAAGTAAGTGATTTTCGAGGAATGTCTTATTCAGCTACTTAACTGATAATGATTTTTTGGTTAAGTTTGAGCAAACATTTTCGCTTGCTGACTGCAGGCTAGTTTTGGGACTCCTGTAGATGAAACTGATGCGAGTTGAAGTGCACAGTAACTGATTACACTTTCAATACCTCAGAAAGATAGGGTGACTTTATCAAGATCAAAAATGTTCAGTAATGTGTCAATACAAAAAGGTTTCTAGAAACAAATCAGACCTCTGGAAGATTCTTTTTACAAGTGATATGCATATTCACTGCACAGTGTATGTCAGAGGAACTCTGCATAGGCCCTAATGTGTGACATCAACTGCAAAATCATATTACCCTTTCCTACAGAGGACAAGGTGTTAGCAGTAGTTAACTGATGTCTGGCTTTCACCATACTGTACTGGGTGTAATAAATTGTATTTTAATTTAAGGTTTCACAGATAGTTTCAATCTAATGTCACTATACAGGGCCTCATTTTAATCATTATTTTCTGTTCATTTTGTAAAATTTACTAGCAAATGACCGATTTGCTGCTCAGAATAACTTCAGATTCCATTCAATAACTTATGATACATACAGCTTAAAAAAAACTCTTACAGCAAGCTGTTTATGTCCTGTTCTTGCAGCTTTGTTGACGGGTCAGTTATTATTGAAAAGGAAAATTGAATTTCCTGTTAAACTGATCATGTGTCCCTCTGGCATAGAACAAAATGAAGCATGAATTCATTTTTCACGCCCAAGCAGAAAATATCTCGTTTTAGTGATAATGATTTCCTTGTAATAATTGCCAAGGTCTTTCTGTATCCCTTCTTGTCAGTAGTTTTGTTTAATGTTAGTTTATATTCTTGCTGGATAGATACAAATGATAGACAGCATAACAACACGTAGTTGTTACATTTTAAATCTCATTTACAAGGACTGGTTTTATTTGGTTGGATAAAACTAAGCAGTAAGTGTTTGCTACAAAAGAGGTGTGCCAGCACTTTTATATATGAGTTTTCATAGCAACCCAAGCCAACCAATAGAGTTTAAATAGCCGGCACCCAAATTCTAATCATCTTCAATTATGTGGCCCTGTTTCCTTTAAAAACCAAAAGTATTTAAAGCTGACGTTTAATCTGCTTATATTTTGCCTTCCCTGGTTCCTCCCTCCATCCTCATAAAAATGCTAAGTAAATTTTTTTTTTTTTTCGTTCAAAAGATTTTTAGTTCTTTACTTTTCTTGTAAACAAATTACAAGGGCATTAACACACATGTCACGTGACAAATATAATGAAAAATGAATGGAACATACATAATGAAGTAAGGTTGTAAGCATCAAAGTAGTCTGGCAGAAGTACCAAGCAATTCCTAAGGTCTTATGGTGCATTAATTCATCATATCAGCTCAAACTTCTAGTCAAGGTTACAGAGAGGGGGGCCTGAGTTATCTGGTTCTGAGGGCGGGGGGGGAAACAACATAGGGAGTGTGGGAGATGGAGCAAGAAGAGGGTAAAGAAGGGGGGGGAGAGAAAAGAGGGAGGACAAAAGAGGGGGGGAAGAGGGAGGAGAATGATACCTGTGAGTGGAGGAGTCGAGATAGCTGGTCATCAACTCCAGTTTCAGGGCCTCAGATTGTCAAAGAATCAACGTTGAAGGAGGAAGGCAGATACGACTCAATAGCAGTGAGCTTTTAAAAAAACATCACACACGTCACTCTGTTTTTGACCTTAGCAAAGGGGAGGTCAGGGGTCTTCCAGTTTCTCGCAATGACCCGTTTGGCTTCAGTGAGAATGAAGGTGATTAGTCGGTGCTGACGTATCGTGCACCCCAATGGTTTCTTAAGCAGCAGAGCTTCCAACGGGTCCTTGCGGAACGTCTGGTCAGTAACTGTGTATAGTAGTTGGTAGACTCTATGCCAGAATCTCTTCACCTTAGGGCAGGACCACCAAATGTGAATGACCGAACCCTCCCCCCGGCAACCCCTGAAACAGTTTGGGGAATGAGATGGGATAGCTTTGGAGATCTGGAGCAGAACCAAGTACCATCCAAGAAGCAATTTGTAATTGGCCTCCAGAGCTTGAACATTCATTGAGCTGTGGGAGGTCGTTGTCCAAATTTGTGTCCAGATGTCAGGGGCACTGGTACTTCCTAGGTCCCGTTCCCACCTAGAGGTGTAAGGAGGAGGGGAGGCGTGCAGTTTGTCCAACAGGAGGTTGTAAAGGGTAGATATAGTCCCTGAGCCATGTATCCCATGATGTAGTAGTCTCTCGAAAGGGGAGAGTGGGGGAACGGGGCGTACGGGTCCCAATCGGGTCAGCAAAAAATGTTTGATCTGCAAATTTGGAAAGTTTGTTTAGCATTCAGATGGTGTGAGGATTGAAGTATCGGGAAAGGCACCACACCCGCGTCCAAGCAGAAGTCCCTAACCAGACTCAGGGAGCTGGAAAGCCATAATCTAAACACGGCCGGGTTCGAGAAGCCTGGTTGGAAGAGTGGGTTGCCATGAATAGACATCAGGGGAGTGTGAGGGGACATCCATCCCATTGAAAGTCGGAGGCCGTCCCAAACTTTCAGAGTGTGTTTGAGAACTGGATTATGAAGATTCCCTCTGTTTGTGGGGGGTAACCAAGGGGGGTTGAGGAGAGATATTGGGGAGCATGAGTAGGCCTCCAGAGAGACCCATAGGGGCATTTCTGATTTCCCAAACCAGAGCACCAGAGGAGCCAAATGAGCCGCCTGATTCGGAAGGACCCTAGCTTGGTATAAAAATTTGGGAAGCAGGGTCATTTTAACGGCTGTGATCCTTCCAAGCCACGATATGGAATGTTTCTCCCAAGAGGACAGTAAGGATTCGAGGTGTGAAAACAGTTTCGGGTAATTTGCATCGTACAATTACTAATTTCATTTTTAAGTAAAGCCTTTCTGTTTTCATAGCATACCTCTTTTTAGACCCAATTACATCAACACTGGGTTGCTGTTCTTCTTTACACAATGCAGGCAGATCATGGCTGGTGGGAGTGGATAGCATGGTGTTGTACATAGCTTTCTGAAAACACCCGGTCTCCGTACTTATCTCAAGAGCCCTCAGTCCTGATCCAAGCAGTGGTCTGGATTTTGGG
>NW_017306314.1:2182164-2196817 GCF_000935625.1 Nanorana parkeri
GAGGTGGTGGACCCTATCTGATTTGCTGCAGTTTTTAATACACACTGTAACAAGCTCACAGTGTGTTGTCAAATCAATAAGGAATTTCAGTACAGAAAAGGAGCCTGGCTGGATGTAAGACTGGAGTTGAACTTTAATGTGTCAAATTGAATGATTTCTTAATTATGAAAGCAAACAACTGAAAAAGGAACAGTGGTTGTAAAGATCAGTTCCGTTCATTAGTGTTCATTCATTTGTGGTTTTGAATACTTTATATATGTAGTTCTATGAGATGTGTGAACCAAAGACTTATACAGTATGTCTTTGATACACCAAAAGTGAAATTTTCCTGCCACCTAATGTTTTGGGCGTTCCTACCAACATTTGTGAGTTCCAGCTCCTCCTGTTGCATCCCAATAATAAACCCAATTGGGATAGTGGGAAGCCCTCATAATGGCCACAAGGCCAATGTGGAGACCCAAGGACTTAATAAGCACAGATATTTCCCAAATTGTATTTGTTAGGTATTAGTGATTCAGCTACCACTGCAAAGACTACATTTTGCAGACTGCAGGGCTACATCAAACAGCAGAGAAAAATGCTGCTTAGAGTAGAGAAATAGAAACTAACAACATGAACTGATACCTATGTGTAGTTTCATGATTACCCATGATTGACAATAGAGGCATTATACATATTTTTATCTCATGGCTTGCAGTAAATGAATGGCTATTGTAAATAATGTATATATGCATATAATGTAAATGTATGTAATTGAAGCCATAATCTACTAGTTTTGTCATTGATTTTACTAACCATTTATGTTTTTCATTTAAAGAACCACTCTGGAAAAAAATGTCTGAACCCTTGCAGTGGGGCTACCCCTGCACTGCAAGGGTTAACTGCTAATTTTTGTCTAGGGACTAAAATAAAAAAGTTATCCTTACCAGAACTTCAGAGATGGACGGTTGTCACAGTGTTTTGTCCAGCCTATCCTACACTGCAGTGATGGTATGTCCCTTGTTGTCCTCAGGTCCAATACACAGTGTATTGGACGTGATGCCTTGAGGCTGTAAGGACCCATCTAAGAGCAAGCCAGCTCCAAGGATTGGGTGAGTATAACTTTCTTTTTTGTAGTCCTTAGACGAAAACTAGCAATTTATTCCCAGGGTTGTTCTTTAAGCATACAAAGATCACAAAGGACTATTTATACTAAAGTAGAGCAGATTTGTCATAAATATGTATCAGAATACAGTTCTGGCGTGATAATTAGATTTTTTTCAAAGTTGCAATAAATAGTTCATTAATAGAAGCTAACAATAACTTTTCTGTGTAGAACAAAGCAGCTCAGTAAGTAAAATCAACTGTTGTCTGATAGAGATTAGGAAAGGAAAATATCACTTTGGAACAGTCAGTGTAAGATTCTAAATTGGCAGTGTACATTGGCATTGTGTTTGGTTTAAGGCTCCTTCCGTATTTTGACTTAAAATAGAACTCAGAGCTGGAATCCAGGCAAGAAACTAAATACCCAATTAGAATACAAATATTGTGAAATGTGCTCTGTTTGGGGTCCCTTGAATTTAAAGTGACACTAAACTTTGGAGTTAAATCTTCAAAATACATTCAAGTACCTCAACTATTAACAACAATGTATCTTATTTGTGCATCACTCGGCTGTAGATCCTCAAATCATCTCTGAATTGGTGCTGACACTGTCCTTCCTTCTGGAGGGTGGCTACTTTGTTCCCCATGGTCCCTGTGTGTGTTGTAAAGTAGCCACCACTCCAAGCTCACTCCCATGATGGACTACAATCTCAATACAAATGAATAAACCAAACATGAGATTGTAGTCCATTGCAGGAGCGAGCTTGGAGTGGTGACTACTTTACAACACACACAGGGACCATGAAGAGCAAAAGTAGCCACCCTCCAGAAGGAAGGACAGTGTCAGCACCAATTCAGAGATGATTTGAGGATCTACAGCTGAGTGATACACAAATAAGATACATTTTTGTTAATAGTTAAGGTACTTGAATGTATTTTTAAGATTTAACTCCTGAGTTTACTGTCACTTTAATGACTGAATCTTAAAATAAGGATTGGGTTTATTGACAGATAGTGATATATGTACAGTATATATTACAGTAGGTATTGGTGCTGATACTGGGCATTTTCAACTACTTGTGAAAATGTCCCCATAATAAACACCAACACCACTGTTTAAAATGTTTACACTGGAATCAGCGCTCTAAACAGGTGCCAGGGTTCACATGAAGGCTGCCGAGATCCCCAGCAAGCAGGGGACCTCAACAGCCTTGCTGTGAACTGCAGCACCAACTCATAGTACCAGCCACACACCTCCTCCTTCATGAAACTGCGCCACCCGCACCTGCCCACGAGACCCCGCACAGCCTCCTGAGACCCCGCACAAACCTCTGAGACTTCGCACAGCCCCCTGCGATCCCGCACAGCCTCCTGAAACCACACACAGATCACCTGAGACCCAGCACAGCCGCCGGAGACCCAGCACAGCCTCCTGAGACCCTACACAACCTCCTAAGACCATGAACAGCCTCCTGAGACTGCGCACAGCCACCCATTTTCCATTATGGGCGAGAGTGGGGCCTCATGTTTAAAATTTGGCCTAAGGCCTCACAAATCTAGTGCTGCCTCTGGTGTTGTATATGGAAATACTAGAAGCTGGATTCTAGCATCCAGGAGTGAAATCCAGCAATGTCTTCTATGGCTTGAAGCTCATTTTCATCAAGGTTCAAAGTATTTTGCATTCAAAATGCCCTTCTGCAGTTCACTTGTTGTAAGGCATAATTATCTGGTTGCTTTAGGCAATTACCTTGGTTTTCTCTGCTTTAGTTTTTGTAAATCGTTCCCATTGTGTTCAAAACAGAGCCAGATTGACTGTGCAATTCCACAAGAATGTTGCTTAGTTAATGCAACATTTTTGCCATTTGCTATTCAGTTTTATTTTCCTCTGTTACAGCGCACTAGGAATACAGTAATAGTTTGATTCATCCCACAGAGATATAGTGCACTGCAAGCCAAATAGCACGTTCACCTTTGGTTCATTTTTTAACAATATAAATGGGATACTCCAAGAGGCATTTTAGTGACCACCTGGGTGGTATATTTTCTGGCTTACTTCTTTAAAGCCTAAAACCTAGAGTAAGGGCATTTGCCCTTACTTCCGGTCCGTGTGACACTTAAACAAGGAAGGGGGGAAGTGTGGTTGCCACTGGGGTAGGAAGGCGTGGAGAGCAATAAAAAATATATTGTTAAACATTCTAACCATTCCTCATGCTCTGAAAAGGCTTTAAGTTACAGTAACCCTGCCAGTGCCGTATCCCTTACGGCAGTGGTCCCCAACCCCCGGGCCGCGGGACCGGTACCGGTCCATGGATCAAATGGTACCGGGCCGCCCAAGGAACATTAAATTATTTCCATTTTATTTACTGTGGTGTATTTCTCTCGGGTTTGTCCGACTTTCCAGGACGAGAGGTTAACCGGGGGCTGAGAGACGTCACCTAAAGCCGCACCAATACCGCGCATGCGCAAAATATCGTGATATCGGGGCGGTTTTAGGTACAGGACTCTGTTTACTTGTGTAAAGCTGTCGACTTTACACAGGAAGCAATTCTGGTGGCTAAGCTACTTCTAGATCACTTCCAGGTAAACACCCCCCCTACACTCCTTGCCTTCCTTCCTGGGCTCCACTGCCCCCCATGCAGGCCTGGGACTGGCATCATGGGTGTTGGCAGGGAATGAGACCAGCTTACCTCCCCGCCAATCTCCTCCCCACGGAATGGAGCTTAAAGTGACGCTGATTGAATCACTTCCGGTTCTTCTGCTGTTATTTCTTGGCTAAAGAACCCGGGGACTAAGCTATTCAAGCCCGATCTGCACTTGAATATCTCCTTTCAAGTGGAAGGGTAACACTAGGGGTCTAATATCGCCTAATGTCACCTTAAAGGGAACATGTCACCACTAATATGCTATATCATAGTGGGCTTGTGAGCCCCCCTATTTGATAACAATAAAGTTAAGTAAAAAAAAAAAAGAAGTAAAATAAATGTAAAAATACCCACAAAAAGTAAAGTTCCCCGCCTCCGCAAACGCATGCGTACTAATGTAAACACACGTTGGGTGCACCTACATATGAAAACAAGGATTGTGCTACAAATTTTGGATATCGCTGCAAGAGAAAAATTCTAGGGTCAATATTCACAGTTAACTCTAAACTGCTGACCTGTACAGGCTTTTAAAGCGTCGCCTATTGGCAATCTGGGGTACAGTATTTTGTCTCCGTTTCATGGATGCATACCATTTTTAAGCTTGGTGTGTTGGGCATCTATTTTTTCAGCACAACCTCATCTTTTATATTTTATAAAATAATTGGGTATTGTGTTTTTATGCATTAAAATTAATTAAAGAGTTGCGCTAATATCATGCCACGTAAAAATTTGCATCTGCTGCCATTTTATTCTACAGGGTCTTTGTGACGTTAAGCTACTGTTACTACTTTTTAAAAAAATCTGAATTAGCATTTTAAATGTTTTAGATGCGTATTTACATTGGTTTTAGAGGTGCATTTTAAGGGGATTATTATTTTGTTACCTTTATTGTTTATTTATAAATTGGCTTTATCTATTAATATATTTTTTCACACAAGATTTACACAACTTTTCTCCAGGATTCCCACATTTTCCAATTTAATCCAATATTTTGCAGTATCAAATACTGTATATGCTAATCAGTTTGTTTACCAACAGCACCATCTTGTGGTTTCTGCTTGTAATGACATGGCAACACCCATGAAATAATGATACAGAAACACATAAAGACATATTAAAAAGCATTTTTGTTGTATAGATTACTAGAGTTGCACATCAATTATATTTTTTTAAGGACAAAAAAAACACAAATATTTCATTTTAGCGCTGATCTAAGGCAGAAAAACCCTCCTTTAAATTATATTCAACATCTCCCCTTAGTACGCTGTGAGCTGCCATATTATTGGTCCTCTGCATGTACCTTAGGTGTACATGCAAATAGCTCAGGCTTTGATATGAGCTGTGTGGTTCATGGGGCAATTCATATGCCATTTGAAACCTTGAGGACTAGACTCGTAACTATTAATTGGTAGGCCATCATTGATTAGGACACAAAATCCTATTTATGTTCTGGTGGTAAGCAGTGTTAAATTTAGTGCACAATAGAGAGCTATGGAGCCTTCGTTGTACTTGGATGACATCAGTGGTCCTTAGACCACTGACGTGAAGGGGAGAAGAGACTATGGGGACCTATCTAGCAGCCCGGAGGGATCCAATAGGAGCGGGGATCAGGTAAGTAAAACATCTTTTTCCTGTCCCCTAGGCATTAAAAGCCATCTTTCTATCCTGAACAAGTTACTCTATCAGAATACATGGCAAATCATTGATAGAAAGCAATTTCTTTGAACCTGCATGGGACAATGTTTATATGTGAAACCAATGCCATGCTACATTTCCAAAGCACCATTCTAAGTGGAATTACACTTTGACTTTTTTACACTTTAAAAATAAAGATTTATTTTAAGTAAAAATAGATAAAAGTTTTTTTAAACATAAAACATTTCTAGGTTTCTAGATAAACGGTGTTCTTTTTCTATATACAATATATGTATGTATTTATATTGAAAGCTGAGCTCCAGGATAACAAATATAGTGTAAAAACACGAGAGACGTGTATTCTTACTTGAATCTTGGTATGCTTTGTGTGTTTCTTCCAAATCTGTACAGTAATAAAGTGTAAAACTTTGCGCGGGACCTTCCTGTAATAAATTCCAGTCACTGCTGCTCTCTGTTCTTGTGCAGAGTGACTGGTCTTGTATCTGCCCTCTCTTGTAGTTTTCTGCAGCCAGCCTGCAGTGGGTAAGGCCTGCTGGGCCCCTCCCATAGCTGTGCTTTCTGCACAGGCTACATGCAGCACAATGATGATGTCACTGCTACTTTTGTGAAGTAATATCCGAGTTTGCAAAGACATTTGGTGTACATAAAGTGGGTTCATATCCGTTGTGGTTTTTGAGGAGTATATTTAAATGAAGGTTTTTGTGCCCAGAGTTCAGCTTTAAAGCATTATATGTGTTTTAAACTTAGCTAGTGTTAGGTACTTGAATTATTCTCAGTTGCTGGGAAAGGGGAGAGTCTGCATCTTGAGGCAATCAAATATGTATAGTATTATGTCCACACATGACAACCCACACACCAAATGCAGAATGAGATAAGGGATCCCATAGTCAATGACACTCATTCTTTCTTTATTTCTACGTTTTGTAAGGCATGTTTACCAAGTTTGGCCCATTCCTCCCACTGTAGTACAGCAACAGAGGCTATATTCTATGATTAGAGAAAATCTCCCTTCCTTTGGAGAAAGGGTGCTAGTTGCTGGGCGGAGAAGGTCCTTCTAAAACGGCAGTTGTTTGGATGGTGCTTGTGCCAAGGCAAGGGACACCAAGGCCTGTTATGTGATCGCTCAGTGGAGTTTACCTGTCCCTGGGTGAACATAGGGTGGGTCTGTGTTCCCCCAGGTATTCCTTCTATTTTAGGGTTAATAAAGAGACTCGTGGAGAAGGACTGTTGGATAGCTAGATACCAAAACTGTGTAACAATGTTGATGAAAAGGAGGGTGCCTGATCTGATAATCGAAATGGATATTCTAAATTTAAAAAAGGTTCAGTAAAAGTTCCTCAGCATGAATCTAGCGTCCCATGTATCCAGCAGTGCTGACAAACAATGTGTGCCATGGGAAGTGGAGTGAGTGGCGGTTCAGTGATGGAAGCAAGGTGTGCAAGCAGTCATACAATAGTGGCTACAATGAGACAGAGCGCGCTATGACTTGGTCTGATGCATATGAGGAGCCAGGATGTAGTCAACCCCTAATAGAATGATGTGTGGGGCCTATTGAGAATAGTGAGATCAGTGGATGAAAGCTGCTTAATGTCTGCACAGAATAAAGTTGAGCCCAAAAGCATCTGCTCAGAGAGCCCCACTTTGACAGCTAAAAGGTAGCCTTGGGGCATTGGCTAATTATGAGGCCTGGAAGCTCCTGATGGTGTGAGAAGTGGTCCAAGCTCAGAAGGTGCAGTGAGAGTATATCGTTCCATCCTTCACTTCATGGGTGGCCCTTTGTCCTCAACATGACAGTCTTCTATTCTCCAGGAATGAGACCTTACAGATTTTTCTTTGGTGCGTTTTTCATAGACTGCTTCAGCTTCAGTGTTACTGACTATAACATCTCAGCATGCATTTTGTGTGCAGCTTCACACTTATTTAGCTACAACAAGCATGCACAATGTGAGTGAGGAATAAAGCTAAAGGTAAGAGAAGGTAAGAGCGCAGGAAACACCTAATCCACTTGCTGCTGCTCCACCATTGTTTAGGCATCAGGCTGGAGGCACGTTAGTGACCAACCTGCACTGGAGGTCGGTAACTTGGTTACTTTGTCTCGTGGGGATGCATGGATTACAATGCTAGCTGAACAGAATTACAAATCCTTTAGCAACTGTGCATTTAGCTCTTAAAATGGAGATTAGCTCTTTCTCAAAAGTATGCAATTGTGCTGCCATGAAGTCTGTATCCCTGTGTACTAATTTGTGGTTCTTAATATATGACATAAAGGTAACACATCTGTAATTTGGTTTATTTCTCAGTTGCTAATTTTCTGGTATTCAAACTGACCAGCCTGAATTATGCCTAAACTTTTCAGTGTAATCCCACTGGAGGTGAAAGAAAAAGAAGAGTTAAGTGTGCTTCTTACCTACCTTCCTTATAAAAAACAACATTTCCTATAGTTATTCCACTGTGTAAGCCATACAGAAATGTTTTCCTTTCAATACACTTTGCTTGGAAAATGAAATCCGGAACTTTCTTTTTAATGCTAGCTATTGTATTCTACTATTTATTTGTATAACTAAAGCACCATCTAGTGGTATGGTTGGGTAAGTCAATTATGCTGATTTTACATTTAGTAGATTTTAATTAGAGGTGCACCGAAATGAAAATTTTAAAACCGAAACGTAACGGAAAATAAAAAAAATTGTCAAACCGATACCGAAAATGTTTGTTATTTTAATCTAATTTTTTTTAAATTTTATTTTTATTTTTTTTTATATTTATTTTTATTTATTTATTCATTTTTTATTAAATATTTTTATTTTTTACTTTACTTTTAGGGGCTTCGGGGAAATATTAGGGCTCTAAACAGACCCCTGATAGTTTCCTTTTAAAATAGAAAAAGAGATTGAGGACACAAAGTCCTCAATCTCTTTTTCTGCAGCCCCTGTTATCAATGAACAGGAATCCTCTATACTGAGTGTTCCTGTTCATTCATAACATGAGGACAGAATATTTTTACTATAACCACAATCATGAATGAACAGGAAGTGATGTAGATCACTTCCCATTCATTCATAATTGAGGATATAGTAACCATACTCTATCCTCAATTATGAACAAACACTCAGCGATCACTGATCGCTGAGTGTTTGCTCTTGCTCTCCTCTCTGACACACTGTCACAGGAGGCTGATCCGAGCCGTGCAGGGAGGAGAGCTCAGCCTCCTGTGACAGCGCGGCCTGTCTCCGCCCACACACCACTCTGCCCTCTCGCAGCGCTCGGCTGGCTATCACAGTTTCTCTCCTCCCCGCTGGGAGACAGAGCAGCGCCCATCGGGGAGGAGAGATAGAATGGATGCGCCGCTGTATGGGCATGAAAATGGCACTTTCGGCATTATGCCAAAAGTGCCATTATGCCAAAAGTGCCATTTTCGGCCGGTATATGTTTCAGCGGCCAATATATCGGTGCATCCCTAATTTTAATATACCTGTAATTTATGACCACGTATCCTTTGTGGCAGACTAAATCTATCTTAAGCAATGGGCAGTACAAAAACTATAGTGTTCATCCCATTTTTTTGTGTAGCATCTTATTAAACTGATATTAAAGTCAAAAGGGTTTTAGGCTTTCCAGATGTGCAAGCTGCCCATTCCATACATGCTAATGCACCCCATACCATCAGAGATGCAGGTTTTCGAACAGAGCACTGTTAACAAGCCGGAAGGTCCCTCTCCTCTTAAGGGCCATGTCACACCAGCTCCGGTGTGTTCCAGCACGATTCGCTGCTGTTACGCACTGGAGCACATCCTGACTGGCTTCCTGCAGGAGGGGGCATGGTGGTGCCATTCATGTCAATGGCACCACAGGCACGTCCCCTGCCCGCAGTGCGATTGCCCACACCGGAACACAAGGTACAGTAATGCCCTCCATTGCGGTCCAGTGCGATCTGAACAAATAGTGCTTGCATTCCTGTACCTCGCGTTCAGGTGTGGGCGATCTCACTGTGGGCTGGGGGGCACGCCTGTGATGCCATTGACTTGAACGGCACCGCCACACCCCCTCCCACCCCTGAAAACAGGAAGCTGGCTGGGACGTGCTCCAGTGCATTCCAGCATGGAATCGTGCTGGAATGCACTGGAGCTGGTGTAAAAGGGCCCTTAGTCCAGAGAATGAGACACCCTTGATTGCCAAAAAAAAATTCAAATTTCAATTTGTCTGACCACAGAACAGTTTTCTACTTTGCAACAGACCATTTTAAATGAGCGTTGGCCCAGAGAGGATGGCAATGTTTCTGGATCATGTTCAGATATGGCTTCTTCTTCGAATAATAGCTTTAACTTCCATTTTTGGATGACACGGCGAGCTGTGTCCACAGACAGTGAATTTTCAAAGTACTCCTGATCCCATGCAGTGATGTCCATCACAGAATAATGCCTGTTTTTATGCAGTGCCATCTGAGGGCACGAAGATCACAGGCATACAATATTGTGTTTCGGCCTTGTACTATAGATGATGATATATTTAAAGTCTTTGCAATTTTACATTGCTGAACATTATTCTGGAAATGTTCCACAATTCTTAGACGCTGTTTTTCACAGATTGGTGAACCTCGGTCCATCTTTACTTCTGAGACACTCTGACTCTCTAAAGCTGGCCATACACCTATAGATTATCTGCAGATTTTCTATGGTCAGATGGAAAAAGTGCAACAGATTCCTCCATCTACGCTAAACTGTGTGGATGGAGGAATCTCCCGCTGGGCCAAGCTTCAGTATCTTGCTAGTCGGTGTCACGCTTGCTAAGAAATTAGGGTAACTACCTGGTCGGATCACAGTTGCAGACTCTGAGGCAAGTTACTTTAGTATAGTATAGAAGTTTTATATAAGCAAAGAATAATAACGTGTGCAGTCCCTTGTTTCCTCACAGCGGGACAATCAGAATAGCTTTACATAATAGTACATGTAATTCAGAAAGTATAATGTACACTCCAATGTTTCTTCACACGAGACTTATTAGATTAGTTTAGTGTAGCAGGTCCATGAATATGGCCAGTACCACAGCTTCAAGAACACAAAGTCCCAACAAGAGTAGCAAGCAGATCATAATTGAGGGAATACTTGGAATTAGTAGCTCAGAGAATAAGTCCAGTGCTGATGCTAATGGCTCTCTCTATGAAAGTAGATTTTCCCGCACTCTTGTTCCCATTAAGGCAGGTCCCCTGTGGTAGGAGCTGCCGTGACGAACGATGGGGTCTGTCAGAATGTTCAGGTATTTTGATAGCCAGCGGGTCCGACTAGCAAGATATTAAATCTTTGCCCAGCGGTAGATTCCTCCATCCACACAGTTTAGCGTAGATGGAGGAATCTGTTGCACATTTTCCATCTGACCATAGAAAATCTGCATATAATTTATAGGTGTGTGGCCAGCTTTAGATGCACGTTTTATAACCAATCATGTTACTGACCTGTTGCCAATTAACCTAATTAGTTGCGAAATGTTCTTCCGGCTCTTCCTTGTTAAGGTGTCCATACACCTGATGATTATCGTACGATAATCGGCAGGTGTATGGGTAGCGTGCGACAGCATTTACTGTACGGTCGCACAACTTTCCTCTTACGAGCGTGCTAGAAATGTTGGTAGTGCGATCGCATGACGAAACCCGCATGGGACGGTGTGTGCAAGCGCACACTGCCTGCTCAGCATTGCAATCATCGACAAGCCTCCTCAGCGGGGAGGGCTTGCGATGATCGCAAGTACGATCTGCCTGTCCAAGATGGGCAGGTTGTACAAAATTTTAATGACCTTACAACCATCGCACAACGAAAGTCGTGCGATGGTTGTTAGGTGTATGGCCAGCTTTAGTGCCACTTACTTTGCCAGCTTTTTGCTGCCCTGTCCCAACTTTTTTGAGACTTGTTGCTACCATTAATTTCAAAATTACCTTTTTTTTTTTTTTTCCTAAAATGGTAAATTTTCTCAGTTTAAATATTTTATATGTTTTCTATTTTCTATTGTGAATAAAATATGGATTTATAAGATTTGCACATCATTGCATTCTGTTTTTTATGTAGATTTTACAGAGCGATTTTTCCCAACTTTTTGGGAATTGGGGTTGCAAAAATTAGCAAAAGCATTTCCATTGAAGTCTGTGAGGCCAAGAAGCGCAGAATCTGCCAAAAAGAAACTCATGTACTTTCTTCAAGCGATGGGCATTTTGCTACAAGCGACATGACGCTCAGATGTGAACATGGCCTTAAGCTGGCCATACACCAATAGATTATCTGCAGATTTGCTATGGTCAGATGTAAAAAGTGCAACAGATTCCTCCATCTATGCTAGACTATGGGGATAAAAGAATTTCCCACTGGGCTAAGTTTCAGTATCTTGCCATTAAGATTGTTCAGGTATTTGGAGAGCCAGCGGGGCCGACTTGCAAAATACTGAAGCTTGGCCCAGTGGGACATTCCTCCATCTACACAGTTTAGCGTAGATGGAGGAATCTGTTGCACTTTTTCCATCTCACTATAGAAAATCTGCAGATAATCTATAGCTGTATGGCCAGCTATAGAAATTAAAGGGTTTTGTTTTGCGTTTTTTTGGGCAGAAGAAGCGCTACAAAGTGCTCAGTGTGAACGAGGGCAGGAAATTAGCTTACCTAAAAAATATGCATTCATGTTTTGACTGTCGCCTGTCTGCTGGCCCTCTCTTTCAACAACTTCCTGGATTCTTTGTATGTGGTTTATTTTTTTAATTCATTTTTTTGAGCTGTTCATTCAAATGAACCCATTCATGAATCGATACATCAGTTTACTTGCTGAGTCTGCTGACAAGAAAGTGAAATGAAGCTCATGAGCTGACTCAATCTAAAGGGTTAAAGTATCAATCTAAATGAGGCTCTCCTCTCATCCAGACTCTGTGTGTCATTTCTCTTATCTCCCTGCAAGGCTGCCTGTCCCTTACCACTGCTGCAACCTGACCATTTATTCAGTGTACCGTGTTCTACTGGATGCTCATACGATTCCTTGATTCAATGTACTGTGTTCTACTGGAGACTCAGGATTCCTTGATTCAGTGTACTCTGTTCTACTGGAGACTTATGTTTCCTTGATTCAGTGTATTGTGTTCAACTGGAGACTCAAGATTCCTTGATTCAGTGTACTGTGTTCAACTGGAGACTCATGATTCAGTGTACTGTGTTCTACTGGAGACTCATGATTCCTTGTACTGTGTTCTACTGGAGACTCATGATTTCTTGATTCAGTGTACTGTGTTCTACTGGAGACTCATGATTTCTTGATTCAGTGTACTGTGTTCTACTGGAGACTGTCAGGGTTCCTTGATTTAGTGTACTCTGTTCTACTAGAGACTCGTGATCCCTTGATTCACTGTACTGTGTTCTATACTGTGTTCTACTGGAGACTCATGATTCTTTGATTTATTGTACTGTGTTCTACTGGAGAATCATGATACCTTGATTCAGTGTATTGTGTTCTACTGGAGACTCATGATTCCTTGATTCAGTGTACTGTGTTCTAGTGGAGGCTGTCAGGGTTCCTTGATTCAGTGTACTGTGTTCCACTGGAGACTCATGATTCCTTGATTCAGTGTACTGTGTTTTACTGGAGACTGTCAGGGTTCCACCCTGACTTTACTGGTTTGCAGCATTCTGGCTTGGCTGCCATTTTACCAACCTGTGTTTCCTTCTTTGCCTGAGCAGACTCTGGAATGTTGCTCACTACTCCCAGGCTCCCTCTTATGGCCAGACAGGAGAGCATTATCTGAGAGAGTCAGATGGGAGTTTCCTGTCTCTGAGTGATGATGCCACCCCACTCACTTTATATAAACCACTCAGTCCTTGCCCTTGCGTGGTCCTCCTGCTAGTGCATTCCTGCTGCTCTGAGTATCCGGATTCTGTGTATGACCCGATCCTGGCTGACGTTCTCATCTGGTTCCTGCTCCTGGCTTGTTCCTGACAACGCTGATTTCCTGGCTCCTGCTCTTGGCTTGTTCCTGATGACTCTGATCTCCGTGTTCCTGACCTGGCTTGAACGACAACTCACTCCGGCTCCTGACCGCGGCTTTTTCCGGTTTATGATTCTGCTTGCACTTGTGGAAACTGTTCTTAATAAATGTTTTAACTAGCACCTTTTGCTTGTCTGGTTTTCATTGTGCTCTGACAGAGACTCATGATTCGTTGCTTCAGTGTACTGTGTTGTACTGGAGACTCTTGATTCCTTGATTCAGTGTACTGGTGTGCTATTGACTAAGAACTGTTGTGAGTTCTGATTCTCAGTGTAATGTTGGCTCTCGGATTAGTTGCAGGGAGGGGCTGGCAGAAGCCGACTTTAGGATCAGATTACCAAAGCCGCTGTCCCATTGATTCAACACTGAACCCAAATGTATCTTATTCTGTATTCCCTGTGTTTGCACTCAGCAACAAAAATTAAAAATTCACTGGAGCATATACAGTAGCACTTTGTAGCTCTTCCCATCTCTACCCTCAGCTCTGCCTATACACTCCTCACACTTCCTCTATTTCACAATGCCTCTTGGGAGATGTAGTTTACTCTCTATGCCAGGACATGACATGCACTCGTTACCTAGATCCTCCTCATGGCTGCAGGAAAGACTGATCATTATTATACATATATATACCGCAATGCTGTACAGAGAATACAGAGCCAGTCACATCAGTCTTTTTGTGCAGAGGAGCTTACACTCTAATGTCCCCCCACAATCACACATTATGATTATACATGTATATAGCTCTGGCATATACCGCAGCGCTGTACAGAGAACACTGAGCCAATCACGTCACTCAAGCTTGGAGCGGTGAAAGCAAAAAAAAAAATTGTGGTGTGCAATATAGTAAAATTATACAGCAATCAATGCAGAATGGCACTGGCTACAGAGGACTATAAATCCCAGCAATAGTACATTATAGTATCATGTTGTACTATAGCTGGCATTTGTTGTATTCCTCTATAGCTGCTGGTATTCTGCATTTCGCCGTATAATCATTATACAATGCACTGCAGAATACCATCAGCTATAGAGGACTACAAATCCCAGTAATAACACATTATATACAGTACAATGCAGAATGGCACCAGCTATAGAAGAAGACTGCAAATCCCAGCAATACAATATACATACAGTGTACAATGTATTGCTGGGATATGGGGTCCTCTATAGCTGATGTACAGCGCAATATACCATCAGCTATAGAGGAATACAACAAATCCCAGCAATTCATTTTTACAGCATGTGGGGGGGGGGGGGGGGGC
>NW_017306314.1:2196913-2217627 GCF_000935625.1 Nanorana parkeri
GGCGGGGGGTGTGGAAGCGGTGCCATTGAATTCAATGCACCGCTACACCCCTTCCCGCCGCAAAACGCAGGGAGAAGTTTGTTAGCGATTGCGGTGCGTTCCAGCAGCTACCTCTCTGGAATGCACACGCTTTCGGTGTGAACAAGGCCTAAATAAGGGACCAATGCTGGGCCCCAGCTTCGGGCCCCTCTCAACCCTGGGCACCAGCTGCTTGCTGATACTGGACCAAGTTTACTGTACGCCGCGGCAGGCGCTGTAAGAGCCTCTGCGGTCCTCGCACTTCCCCGTTGCCCGATACTCATGTAAGGTTCCCGGGCGGGCCCCGAAGGCTGGTCGGGCCCCTTACATGGATATCGGCCGTACCCCCCTGACGGCGGCCCTGTATATATGAATGAATGGCAATCTATAGCCTTAATTTATTTCTGTACTGTCTAATAACTGGCAGGAATTCCAGGCGTATAGAACATCTTATTATCCTATAGGTTAGTTTTTGGAACATTCTGTGTTTGTATGGTCAGCGCTAGTTTTTAAACATTGAGTGGAACAATAGAGCGTAATGTCTTCATCTATAAAACTTCGAGCTAAAAAACAGCATAAAAAATAGAGGTGTCTTAAAGCAGATTCCAGCAATGGATTGGTGTCAAGTTAGTGAACTATGGAAGACATTTGATGAATAGTTGCTACTAGCAAAACAAATACATTTCCTTTCCTCTGGGTTTTCTACATGGGGCTCAGTGTATGAACTGACTTGCACTTTTCCAGTGTCTACCAGACTAGGTTTTTTGAGGACACATCGTCCTACCTTAGAAAATAATAATAATCACCATTGCAGATTATTATGAGGTGTAATTAGGGAATTTTATGGATTGTATATTTTACTCTGGTACAAACAATATCCTCACTAACAATTTTTATCTGATGGGAAACAATGAAGGAAATTACTACAGTGCTTGAAAGTGGGGAAATGTTTTAAACATAGCATTTCATAATTTATGTAACCGTGCATACAAATATCTGGGAAACTGCTTTGTTAGTAACATGGTACCTAATTTATCACCCTTCACCAATAGTCTCTCTGGCCAAAAAACAAAATGGAAGTTTTTCTTGTATCAAAGTATGCTGGCAACATTACTGCTAAGAGGATGGCAGATTTATCATAAGCTTAAAAGAAAACAGCTTTCAGACAAATCTGTTTTCTTTGGTAGCTTGAAGAATTATTTTTATTGTGTGGCTTTGTGAAGTTGGCGACTGAATTCATGCCAATACAACAAACCACATTACTCAGAGAAATGCATAGTTTAATTTTCACTACCAGATACTTTTTTATTGTACATAGATCGTAGGGAAAATCAGACTGGCTTAAGAGTTATGAGCTTACGATGTAATACTTTATACCTTAAAAAGTTTCTTTTGTTATGTTAATGCCCTGCAAACATGATATATGAATATGTGATGAACGTGCTGAATAAAGAACTTGCTCCTGCGTTCTCTGGAATCCAGTCTCCTTCTATCATGACTGATATCACGGCAGAGCTTCAATATTAGTGATTGTGTCTGGACACTGGACTTCTAGGTTGGTTGGTTGGTTGAAACCACATAACCAATGTCTCAGTGCTGCAGGGAGCCCAGAATCCCAGAATTGCATGTTTATAAACACTTTTGTCCTTATAGTCATACATGTTACCTACTCTACTGGTAATCTTTAAAAATAATATGAATGATCACATGCCATTTTCATTTATAAGACCTGTCATAACTGTTGCATGACAGTCACAAATTGGTTCAACCATTTGGGCAGAAGCCTTTACAGTGTTTTCTGTATTGTTTCCAAGGAATCAGGCCTGTTCTGGTTAACTGCTATTTTTGGGTCTTGGTTTTAAAGGGGCAGTCCGGCCATAATTGATAGATTAGTTTTTGCCCAATGCCAAGGGTTAAGTGACTCCCTAGTTTAATATAGATTATGGGACTTTGATGGTGAGATCTCTCCTACTGATTTCCTACTACCACCCACATGGTTTGAACATGACTGGATGGTCTTGCACTGTCTGTTTGATTCTCCAGTGATTTCATATTGTAGAATGCAGCATGAAGAGAAAAAAACCTTAAAGTGCAGGGGTGGGTCAAGCTGGGTATCATTGCTTGGAGATTTTGGCACTGGCATCAATGAGAGATATAAGAAACCAAAGGGTGATACAACCAACGATATCTACCCAAGATTCCAACTTGAATATAAAATAGTGATGGATGTAACTTTTTATATTGTTGGATACATATGGCATCTGTTTCACTTGTCCTGAAAGGGAACAGACATGTATGCATTGTTTACAGTAATCTAAGTGATAGGTCTATACCTTATTCCATATGCCAGCCATTTTATCACTGCCACAGCTAAAGTAATATTTGCATAGTCCCATGGGCCCTCCTGTAAAGGAGTATTTAGTCAGTCAGATTGCCATTCATGTTTCTAGGGCATGAAATGTTTTATGATTACGGTAACACAGTTTGGATTTTCCCTTAACCCTTTTTCTGCTGGATGCCTTTTTTTTTATTGCACACATGATCAAATATACATTTTAGAGGTAAAGATTAACTAAAACCCCAACACAAATATTTTCTGAAAGCAAACCCTGTAGAATAAAATGGTGGCAATTTTTTAAAATATTTTTTTTAAATAATTGTGTTACTTTTTATCTATATTTATTTATATTTTCAATAAATTATAATATATTTTTCAGTCACCAAAGCACAATATAATACCCAACTTTTAGGTAAAATATAAAAGATGACGTTTTGTTGAGTAAATAGATACCAAATATGTAAAGCCTCAAAACTGCGCCCATCTGTAAAATTGCAGTAAACTATGGTACCTAAAATTGTCCATAGGCAATGCTTTAAAAGACTTTACAGCTCATCACTTTAGAGTTGACAGTGAAGAATGGCCCTAGAATTATTGGACTTAATGCAGCATGCATGGCGATACGTATTGTGTGGTGTAAATCTAATTTTTGTAGCTGCACTCAACCTTTTTTTTTGTAGGTGCACTCAACATGCATGTTTGTGTTTGTATGCTCATGTTAGTAGGGGGGGCTCTAAAAAAAAGAATTGGGGTTTTTAATTAATTTTTATTGAACTTTAATTCTGTTAAACATTTTTTAACTTTTTTTTTACCTAACTTGTGTTGAGAGTGAAGATCATCAGAGTATGTTACTCTGCAAAAGCGGAACCCATTTATATTATGTTCTAAAGTTATTTTTTACAAATTCCATTTATGTTTAAGCCTCTTGGAAGTTTAATTATTAAACTGCATGGATTGATCACATTGTATAAAGTGCTGTCTGTTTGAAATGACTTCAGTCAAGTTGCTGCACTTTAATGATCTAAAGAATGTTTACCAGCTTAGTCAGTGTGATTGGTTTACATGTGAATGCCACAGGAGAAGAGTCTAGGCCATCTGCTAATTCTTATAATCATGCCAGTTTTTTTGGTTAGACAAATGAACTGCTGACCAGCAGTTTTCACTGGGGGTTGCAGGTGGCTGAGACAATTTCTCGGTTTTATCAGTGTCTTTTAATGCACCAGTTGTAAGCAATGACTCAGAAGGCCTGAGGCCACTTGTGATTTTACTGTCATGGTTTAGCAGTAACAAGTGAATAGTCAACAAGAAAAACAGGTGTGTTGTGCACAAAGTAAATGTGCAACAGTAAAGAAGTAAAATATATAGTAAAGTGATAAAGTAAAGCACAGCTAAGGGCTATGGCATTCGGATGTTTATGTAGCAGTTACAGAATCATTAAAGGCAAAGTCCACCTTTTGCAAAAAAATAAATAAATAAATGCCA
The DNA here is from genome assembly GCF_000935625.1 of Nanorana parkeri. NCBI lineage: Eukaryota > Metazoa > Chordata > Amphibia > Anura > Dicroglossidae > Nanorana > Nanorana parkeri. Next base: position 2,200,752 of record NW_017306314.1, read on the forward strand.
CACATTAATAAAAGATAGAAAAGTGCATCTATAGATTTTTGTGCATTGGACCTTGCAAAGCATTGCAACTAAGATCAGTGGATCATAGGTGCAATGCTGAGACCCCTATATATTATTCCTCCCAGCCCCTGTCCGTACTGAGGTACAAACTTCCATTTAAAGGGATGGGAGGAAGTGTTGCACTACGTCACTACACTTGTACTCCATTGAGAACTACAAATCTGTCTGCTAAATGATCTGTGAATGGATTATGTGCCTGTGCCATGCACAACTGTGCTAGTTTCAAAGATATACAGAATCCTACAGGGAGATGAATCCAAAGATTATCGTAAGAGGGAGCAGTTTGGGAGGTGCCGGGTTAGAGATGTGTAAGAAAGATGGTGTTATTCTTTATATTAAAGCGCAGTGAATAAAGGGTCCATGTTGCAGAAATTCTAGTGGTTTTATACTTAGCATTTTCCAGCATTTGAACCTGGCTTTAAAATCTGTAGCTGCTCATGTTATCCAATGTAGCTGCCAGAGGCACAGAACAAGTTTTAATCTGCATACATTGCTGCAACAGAAACTCTGTAGCTGGAGCAGTAATCAAAGGGACTTGTAGATGCAGCACATCTCTGCTCCAAAAGAGGAAAAAAGTTTGCATCGTAAAGTGGAAGTTGCTTCAAACAATTTCATGTTACTTTAGTGAATGTCTGTGGATTATTCTAAACTAGATCTTTATGTACAGAACAAAAACAAAATTTACCTGTTCAGGTCCTTTCCCTTCAGGATGTTTAATTTTTTTCTCTAGATTAAGAAAACTTTAATCAGTATCTAATATTAACTGTATCTTCGTAAAAGTATCTGCAGCATTGCACAGTATATGGCTAAAAGGGGGCGGGATAGTGCTATGTAAGTTCTAGTATTTTAAATGCAAACACTTGAGCTTGCTTTCGGTTGTTATTCTGCACCTTGATTTAGTAGTATCTCTAATTATGTGGAAGCACACGGTTGACAAGGAAAGTTCTGGTAAAATTCTATGCAATTTTTTTCTAGTGTCCAGTGGCAGGTTATAGATAAGACGTGTTAGAGTGATCTGACCACAAAAACATCTTTCTTGTAAGAGAGACACCTGCATAAACATACATGATAGGCCATACATGAAACACCTGCTGAGGTATGTAAATGCCCATTGTCTGATCCTGCTGAAATGTTTTATTATTATGTAAATCAACTCTATCATTTGCTAATGTTTTTTAGAAACTGCTTTTAAAATATAAAATACTTGTTTTTTTTTATTAATGACCTTTTGGGGCACAATGAGTAAAAAAGTAGAAACTCTGCTCTAGTCTCTTCACAGAGCCAGTTGTTCCCCCACTAGGAGCAGCATCTTACACAGTGTGAAGAAGTTGAGGCTAGGCTATCAGCCACAACCTGAACATCTATTCCCTCGCTATGATAATTCAAATTTTTACTGCATATGTCAGAATCCGGGAGGGGGTGGTCAGAGATGGAGATGAAGGCTTGGCTCTTTTGACAATTTGTCAGTAGCAGCATTGTTTAGTATGCTAAGGCAGCACATTTTGAAGAAAAAAAAGAGTATGGTTGAGCAAGCTGGAGGAGTGGATCATGAAAGTAATACTACATTTACAGTACATGCTTGAGGAAAGGAAAGGTTTACTTAAAATTATTACTTTTTTAGGAATACCAACCTTTCTCTAACCTTTTCACTCCAAAGGAACCCTTGCAATAATTTTTTAGATCTCAGTAAATCCCTCTAAAAATGATTATACCCACAGCTCATGGTACCATAGCTGTATCACTTATTTGTAGACATTTTTAAATAAGAGAATGAATAACGTGTTATATCTGAAGTATTTAATACCCAGGACAAATCATTTTTTAACACCACCTTCTGTACATGAAAATAAATTAATTTCAGTAATAATAATGACTGTGCTGTCTCTTAAGATCAGTGGTCAGTATAGAAACAATCCTTGAGGGCTTGGTCATATAATTTGCCTTGTCATGGATGCTGACAGTTTGCACCACTGTGTTCCGGTGGTGTGCATGCGGTACATTTTTTAGGCGCACCGCAGTGAGAGAGGCAGTACAACTGCATCGCGCTGCGGTGAGCCTATAGAATTTAGTGAAATGTCACTTGTGACATTTCAATAAAGTTCTAATTTTAAAAAAAATGCAATGTGGCTCGATCAAGCATTGTACGGGCACACTCTCACTAGCAGCCGTGCAGCTGAGCTGGTGTGGTTGGTGCTGGTGTGAAAAAGCCCTGAAATTGGAAGTCGGTTGCCCACTTGTGTAGGTGGTTTGTGTAAGTGGGAGATCAATTTCCCACTGCACACGGCTCTAGGAACCCCTAGCGACATTAGGAGGCACCTTAGGGCTCCATGGATACCTTGTTGAGAAAGGCTTTTGTTTAAACATTCCTGCGCTGCTTTTCCTGATTATTGAATAATGGGAGATCTCCCTCTGACCGTAAGTTTCGGTATCGGAGCATTTAGGCGAGTACCAGTATCGGTATTGGTGCATCCACAATATATACGGTAGTTACAGTGCATTTATCACTATATGATGTGCTCTTGGATGCACATTATTGGTGAGAATCTCTACATCATACACTACTCTATGTGGTGGAAATGTTTTTTAAGGTACTTTTTTAATCTTGTACATATGTATTCCTTTTCATTGCAGAATCTCACATAGGACAGTTTTGTTTTCTCACCCACAATGACCTTATTGTGCCTGATTTGTAACCACTGAATTTCACTATGTACTCATTTTTCAAAAATAAAGGAGTCATCCATTTATCTTGAAACAGAACATGTTTAATTAATGCAAAGCTACAGGCAGTTATAAAATATGCCATGTATTTAATAAAATCAGTTATTTATGCATTAAAAAAAACATTAAATGCAATCACATAGGACTAGTATAAATACCTGAATCTTATTTGGAATCAACTTCCTGTATACCATCATACAAATGGTCCGTTCAGTTTGGCAGCTGCATCTAAAATGCATCTAAAATGCTTTTCTATGGGATTTCTGGTGCTCTGTTCACACCAGTGCAGTCCATTCTGATGCAGTCAGAAAAAATACTGCTTGCCCTATTTTACCTCCATTAGATCGCAATGGAGCACATTAAACGCATGCAAACGCATTGGAACGCACCTGAAATCCCATTTTAAGCAAAGAAAAGAAAGTGTCAATTGCGGTAAAGCGTGTTAAAATCGTGGCACTTGGGAAATGCAGGATTCCTAAAGCCTAACTCCAGACCAAACTTTTCTTTTAACGTTTTGGATAGACGACCAAAGTAAATAGTTTTGTAAAGTTTTTTTTATTTCTGTCCTTTTTGGAGATATTTTACCTGCGGGACAATTGAGGAGAGATGTCAACGGGACAAACATTAATGTTCTCCATTTTACTAAAAGAAAGTGTTTTGCTGGACTCAATGCCAACTGAAGATATTCATCATCAACTTATGTCCCTACATGAAGTGAGGGAAATCTCCCCTCTTGATTTTCAGATATCACTGATGCATCTATATTAAGGAGAAAATGATAAAAGGTACCAGGCAAGGAGATATTATGTCGCTATCAGATTATATAAAATGTACTTGTGTCTGTTAGATTTCAAGTATCTATAGTTAGTAACATTGAGGAGGCTTCATAGTGCTCCTTTCGCAATCAACCAGGTGACAAAGCACTTTCAAGTTTACATCATCGCCCACCCTCCCATATGTTGGGCTGTTTCTTTTTTACTTTACTGTAACTACTTAACAGATTTGCATTGCTACAGCTTCTTCCACAATGCACTGTAGAGTCTGTATTTGACTGAAAAGACGAAGAAACACTTTATTGAAGTTTTGGTTGTCAAAACTGTATCAAATGTCAGATTACCCCAGTGTTTTTCCAAAGCTGTGCATATGGTTATAAATAGGCATGTCCCGATACCGATGCTAGCATCGGAATCGGGGCTGATACAAGGCATTTTGACAAGTACTTGTCAAAATGCCTCGATGCCTAGCGTCGAAGCTTGCACGTTTTTTTTTTCTTACTTACCTCGCCGAGCGTCTTGTCACATCACTGCTGCTCCGGTGGGCGGAGCTCAAAGCGGGGTCATCTGGCAGTCTCCGTCCTAATTTAGGTAGCCGGAGAAAGCTACAGGTGGGATTCTAATTCAGCTGGCAGGCACCTCTGAGCCAGCTAAATTAGGACCCCACCTGGAGCTCCTCCCACTGGACCAGCGCTGACTCGTCGCTGCACTCTCCGGCACAGTGAGTGAGGGCAAGGGGGAGGGGGGAGGGGAACACTATTATGCTGCAAAGTTTATTTGTAAATGTATTCTCTGCACTGTATGAGCAGTATATAGAGTATATATAGAGTACACACTGCTCATACAGTGCAGACAATACATTTACAATTATACTCTGCTAACATGAATGGATTAAATGATCTGTATGTAGCCCTGTACTATGGATCATTTAACCCATTCATGTTAGCAGAGGATAATTGTAAATGTATTGTTGCAGGCACTCTATATGTACATGTACTATATACTACATAGTACATATAGAGTGCACTGCAACAATACATTCACAATTATCCTCTGCTAATATGAATGGGTTAAATGGTCCTTAGTACAACTACATGTACTATTATGTACTATGGATCATGATTTAACCTATGCATGTTAGCAGGGGAGAATTGGAATTCTATTACTGCAGTGTACAGGACATATGTACTGCAGATCATGATTTAACCCATTCATGTTAGCAGGGCAGAATTGTGAGTGCCTCCCACAAACTGAGCACCGAGATGCGATGAAGCGCTCCTGCCCAGCGCCGACTACGAGAGGCACCACGTGAGGCGACAGGGATCGGCGTGAAACTGTGAGTGAGGGAAGCTGGGACGGGGCTGGTTGTAAATCTATTGCTATAGTGTACTGGACGTGTGTAATGTATATGTAGTACATATATACAGCACACACCTCCACTACACTCCAGCAATAGAGTTACAATTCTCCGCTGCTAACATGAATAGGTTAAATCATGATCCATAGTACAGAACATGTAGTTGTACTATGGATCATTTAAAGTCACCTGTCCCTTTAAGAAAAAGTATCGGTAATTGGTATCGGCAAGTACATGAGGGGAAGTACTTGTACTTGGGCCTGAAAAAGTGGCATTGGGACATCCCTAGTTATAAATTTACTAAGAGGATTCAAATACAAGTGCACATATGATTTGTGCAGAATAAATTGCATTCACTTCGGAAAATGTTACTGCACATCAAGGAGCACCACTATCACAAATGCTTTATTGTCATATTGAATGGCAGGCAATGAGGCTAAAAGTGGGACCTTGTGTGCAGCATGGGCCTTGGATCCAAGGGGTGACACAGGGATTCATTTGAACTAACACTAACAGACCAACAATTCATTTGAGACTTAATATTTGGCACTTCAGCATTGTTGCTTCTGTAGAAGTGTTGTAGGCCAGGTCAGGTTCACTTCTTCATGTATTTGTCTTCCACCACCCCCCTTTATGAAACTTCCCAAATGTCACACATCCCTCAGATGCAGATGATGCATACACCCACTGCCTTGGGCTTGCAGGTGGCTGGGCAGTGTTAAACTCCAATGCAGCTAGGGCAGCCTGTAAAGTAGACATGCTTGCACTAGGCAGGTCTTTGGAGAACATTAGACCTCCAGTCTCTAGTTTGGGGCATGCACCAAAGATGGGCAGTATTGCATTTACGTCTACTACTAGCTGCTGCAGCCAAAGGAGGTATAAGCTACCTAGCTTAATAGATCAGTGCATTGAAAGCATGCATTATCTGAATCTGAAACTTCCTCAGGGTGAACAGCATGACGTGAGGCCATTACTAATTTTAGATTAAAAATACAGTTATCTTAAAGGAAATGGAAAAGTGTGTCATATAGCTTACAGGTAGTGTTTTTGTGTTTTTATAATTCAGAGCCCTCTTTAGGTGACTATAACTTGCTATAAACATTTACAATTTTGCATAATTACTCTATGCACATTACACATCCATATAACACATGTAACTTGATAAATGCATAGCACTGTGTTTGAATTATGTCTGTGCTATGGTTGTCTGGCATTCAGCATGGAAACTGCAATTCTCAGTTAGGCTTTGCAATCACAAGACATAGATAGCATAGGAGGGCTGTGTAACACCACAAGTTTCATATTGTTCTTGGTAAATGGCTGGCAGTTTCCAATGCTAACGCTGGACAGCCGGACTGTGGATGGAATTTAAACATTTAATGTTCATAGAGTTATTCTAGGGTGAACTTACGAGGGGGTAAGTAGAGATCTGGATGGAGGGAGGTCTGTGGATGTGGTATATCTGGATTTCGCTAAGGCTTTTGATACGGTAGCTCATAAACGCTTACTATACAAGCTAAGAGCTATGGGCATAGATGGAAGGGTGTGTACATGGATCGAGAACTGGCTAAAGGAACGGGTATCAAGTACTCCTAATAACGAGATGACTCAGGGATATATACACACACACACACAATAGGTTGGACTTGATGGACATGTGTCTTTATTCAACCTCAAATACTATGTAACTATGTAACTTCCACTTTGAAGCACAACGTCTCCAAATGCTAAAAATCCACCTCTGCATGCTGATTCCAAAACGAGTTAACTGTTAAATAAACGATTTATTCTGTCACTTACATTTCAAATAATGACACGTTCTAGTCTATTGAAGCACTGTTGATGTAGCCAGGGCATCAAGGTTCCATCACCAGCGCATTCCAGGGAGATTTCATCTGGAAACTGCAAGCTATTAAGGGGAAAAGACCATGCTATTGTTTATATTATGCCATAGCTTCGGCAACATGTCGGCAAGTGTCGATTAGCATAATTCCACTTACGTTGCTCTAGCAATGGAGACATATAAACAATAACATAGAACATGCGCTAGATCTGGCGCTGTATGTTATTGTTTATACATCTCTGACAGCAAAAACGCAGAAGAAGAAGGCCACTAATGATGTTTACATTTCAAAATGGTGCGGGGTATTGAAGTGGGAGAAGAAGAGGAGCGTTAGCATGTGGCAACAGAGGAAATAAGAAGACAAGATATTATACTTTTGTGTTTATTTTGCTACATTACATACAGTAATGGTGGCAATTTCATATGGGGGAGAAGGTTCACTTTAACTATTTATTCTCTACAATTCCCTATTAACCTAAAACATTTCATTCTTTTAACAGTGCTTGCAAAATAATTACTCCCAAGCCACTTCACATTTGGCTGATGAACTAATATATATTGTAGTATATCTTGGGAGCACCAGGATCTAAAAGCAGAAGAGAAAGAAAAATAAAGCACGAGTCATTACACAAAGTCCCTGGGATTCACAAGTTTAATGTGGGAGATGATTGAATAGCCTCCAGGTTACTTTTTTTCTGGTGGATCTCAGATTTCACATTGTGCTTTGCACATAGTTTGCTCTGTTTCAACAACTTGTAAAAATCAAGCTATCACATAAATGAGCGAACACGATTGTGGGTTGTTTTTTTTTAGTTGCTAAGGTCGTCAGACATATATATTGCCTTTCTGGATGAAAGTTCCCAGGACGTATATTTCCTATTTTTTCATACTTTGGGAGCTGACATGTAGCACATTGCAAATCATAATGTACTATCCCCTTAACAAAGTGAAAGGTACAAAGTGAAAGGTACAAAGTGAGGAAGGAGTCAAGGAATAATAAAGGGTTATTATGTACTATCCCCCAACCCCCCTGCAAGTCTTATACTCATCTGTCTCTGATCCAGCAGGATATTGCCCACAAAGCCGCCAAGTCACTTGTGAGCTTTTTTTTTTTATTATTTTGCTTTTTTTACTGTTCATTTTTTCAAACCATGTAGTTTTTATTAAACCATTTTTTACATTACGGGTGGGGCAAACAAATTTTTCCCTTTCCCATATTCTTACCTACCCCCATCCCAAAACCCCAAAACTAATACAAACAAAAAATATATAATTGAACTAAAGTTCTCATGTGCTTTTGTCTGTTTACTTTGGTGAAAGCTTGGTAGTCAGTGTATGTTGTTGTAAGGCTATGTAGAAAATAGTAGGAGGGAGCACAGTAATCAGATCTCAGTCCTATCCCAAAATCAGCTGAGAAAAAAGGAGCTGAACACCATCGCAGAAAAAGGAAAGAAAGCTATGATATAGTATACAACATAACCACATACACGTATATTAAGGGCAAGTGGCAAAGAGAACCCCAACCCCCACCCAGACACTTAACATGTAGTTATCTAGAGATAGGGGATGTTAAAGTTTCAGATTGCCATAAAAGGTGAAATAAGATGTCGAAATAACATGAGAAAGTTCATGGATGGCAAAGAGATAGCATCTAAATGCACTAGGAGAGCAATCTGTGGTGTATCAGTGACATGGGAGTGACATCAGGTGTGTCTAGCCATTTGCCCTATAGTTTCTCGAATTTAAGAGGATAATCTGTCAGTTTATCAATTAGGTTCTCTCTTATTAGGGACTATTAGCAGAAGCTGTCCACAATCTGAGGTCTGGTGGAGAAGGAGCAATCCAACATTGTGCAATACGCTTTGGACCTAACAACAAAACAAAAATCCTTGAATAGGGGTATTTTCTCAGGTGGTATCCCGTCAACATCCAACAACACAAGTAAACATAATTTAGAGTCAGGGATAAAATTGGTATGAAAGACTTTCTTTATAGTGTGCAATACATTGTTCCACTACCGAAAGGGCTTTGGGCACCTCCAAAATATGTGGATGAGGTCTCCTGTAGACCGTTCACACCTGGAACAATCAGGATTAGGTCTGCGACCATTTTGGTGGAGATATTGTAGGTTCTATGTAATATACATTTTTGAGACAGTGATAGAGATTTTGTAACACCTATATACTGTATAGAGATATGTAATTGGTAGAGCCTCTAAAATAAATGTCCATTGGTCATCAGTCAATGTGCCCAGGTCCTTCACCCATGTTGCCTATCAAAGCAACTGGCTCCGTGGTTGAAGGGAGTATACCAATATAAATATTAGAAATAGAGCCTTTTGTGGTATCTCAAAGACAATGTCCTAGACTGAGCAGAGAGTGCATGCCTGAGTTGAAGATACTGAAATAATTTATTGTGCGGGAGGTGGAATGCCTCCCTGAGAGTCTGAAAACATCTAAGGATGGAACCAGAGTACCATGATAAATGGGTGATGCCTCTAGTTTTCCAGGCTGAAAAGTTGTCTAGTTTTCCAATTTCCTTCAAGTTATGGTTATGCCATATGGGGTCAAAGGCTTACGAGCATTATACTTTAATAGGGATCTTAACAACATTCAAAGTTTGTTTTTTAGGATTATTAGTCCCGCTTCCAAAGCCGCCAAGATGTTTGCTTCATTTGGATTATCCTGGTTAGCCATTTCTGGTTAGCCACCCGTTCAAGTTAATGACCAGATGACAGCGGTCACATCTGTAAGAGGCAGTCTGCATGTAATCGTGTGCGATGCGATTACATGCCATTTGGAATAGATCACTGTCCTTGGATGCATCTATCCTGGGTCCAGGGGCAGTGATCTATTCCAAACTGCATATAATAATATCAAACGCGATAACATGTGGACTGTGTTTGCAAATGTGGCCACTGTCGCCCAGTCATTGACTTAAAACGGTACAGTAGCTGCAGCCAAACGGGACATTTGGAATTCCTGCTGCAGGAATCCAAAATTTCATAGTGTGAACGCAGCTTTAAAGATCATGTTTATCTTTACAAAAAAAACTGCGAGTGATTGTAGGTGCTTCACTCAATATCTGCCAGTATTGATGTAAAAGAAACTGATTGGATTAGCCATGACGTTTGACTTACACAAAATCAATCTACCTAAGACCCCATTCACACTGAGCGACATGCAAATCGCACGACTTTGAGCGACATTGAGCGACGAGCGACATTGAGCGACATCGCGCGACATCTTCCTATTGGGCTGTATGCAATCAGGAGCAATATCGCTCAAAATCGCTCTAAAAAAGGGTCATGTAGAAGCGACAAGCTACCAGCGACGAGCTACAAGCGAGATTGAGCGATATTGAGCGACATTGAGCGACGAGATGTGAACAGCTACATTGAAATGTATTGGTGAAGCTACATAGAGCGATATAGTGCGGAAATATGAGCGATATCGCTACAAAAATCGCGCGATAAATCGCTCAATGTGAACGGGGCCTAAGTGATTTCCCTGTTCAAAGATTTAAGCTAGATATTAGGGTGCATCATTTTTAACATGAAAAAGCAGCAGAGAGATTCAATTTCTCTTAACAGAAGACTACTCATTATTAGGGCCCTTTTGAAATATGAATTTGCCCTTTTACAAATGTAATTTGAAGATGCGAGCAATAATAGCATCTTATTTAATGCTTTATCAGAATTAAAACTGCATCGGTCTAGAATGTCTCTTACTGTTTACACATTTTGGCAAATGTTTCCAAACTACTGGACTCAAAATCATTTTTTTCACACACTGACTTCTATCCAAACACAGCAGAAGATGCCAGAATAATCAAGATCTCAGCAGATGATAGGATGCAGCTGGATGGTGTTGATATTCCTTAATGTTAGATATATTTAGTATCGGTGGTTTATATAGAATTATGTACTTTATTAATTCTGGCATAGGAAAATCTGCTATATTTAAATGATCATCACTGCTACCATCAAGCCAAGGGATACATTTCTGCGCCTTTGCATTGTTTAAAACTTATACACATAATTTACAAAATAAAATAATTTACACACAATGATTCCATTAAACTGGCATTTTACTTTAAATTGCTACATGTCAGATACCCACTACCTCCATTTTTCCCATGTAGTATGAATACCTATAACTGCAAGATTTCTTATTGCCAATGAGTTCTGCGAAAGCACTAAGGTAAATGCTCTTTTTTGTTTAGTGGTGCCATAAAAAACAGTTATACTTACCTTATTCCTCACTCCACAGGCTTCCTGCCAACTGCACGACTGGTTCTGTGAAGCCACATATCATTGCTGCTCCATCAGTCACAGGCACTCTGATGTCATCAAATTCAATGCAGGACAAGCAGTCCTGCATTGTAAGCAAGGACGCTGAGGGCTGACCACCACCTAGAGTGTTTGAGATCACAGAAGTGTGCCCTTTGCCTGGGGAGAGAGGGATAAGGACAAAAATGCATTATCATTCAGGCATGCCCAGGGCAGCATGATATGTTCAAACAGCCTTGATCAGAGGTGCTACTTATCGTAAGGAGAGCCCTGGCAACTTGACATGTTTCATTACCAGCTCTTCTTCAGTCACAGATCTCTATGCTATGTTAAGTAGGGAGAACTCCATGCTGTACCACAGACTCATCATTATGGCCTACATTTTATAATCGGTCTGTAAAATGTTGGAGTTGTGTGCACCTAGCCTTAATCCAGTTTTCACATCATTGGATGCAAGTTTCCAATAAAATAATTTGTATGTTTGGGTTTATGGGTTCTAGATAAATCCTGTTGCCTTGCTGGCATCTGCAGAGTTGGGCAGACCTACTTTATATATTTCCTTACTGAACTTTAGTTAGAAAAATTAATATGCTAAAATGTGATCTTGTGATATGGACTGGGGTTGTTTAGATTCAGAGGGTGATGAGCAACTCATTTTGTATTTCAACAGAAATGCAAACAGTGTAGAGGACGTACTGACGTTTCCTTATAGACACATACAGTATATTTATCAAAAACTAAATGAAGAATATTCCATCTAACATAAATATATGTTCATTAGTTAGCTTGAAGAAACTGGAAACAGATCCTGTATGAAGGGCAGGGAATTTAAACCACAAAATACAACTTATGGATTTTGAAGTAAGGATAGGTCAGAGAGATCAGGTGTTAATATTTTTTCCTTAAGAGCCGTTGACAGAACGCTTCTTGTTCTTCCACTGACTATGGAATCATTTCCACTCAAGTTACCCATTCCAACTACTATTGTATTTAATTTCCATTCACATTTTTTAAACTTCTAATCTCATGTTATTAAAGAAGAATTTCACTCTCCCCACAAAAATTCAAATCATGTGCTTTTTACCTTTGCTTCTGGTTTTAAAAACACTCTCAAGCCCAACAGATTCAGCATTGTCCTCTTCTCATGCACTGCTTTCTTCCTGTAGGTCCCGTCCGGCACCATCATCTTCTTCTCTGCTGTCATCGGGGAGTCGGCTGTCTCTTCCTGGTTTCTGCAGCTGGCTTCCTGATGAAGCAGCACCCTATGCATCTTCTCAGTGCTGAGGGGAAACCTGCAGCCTCCTGGGATATGTGATGTCGATAACTCAGGAGGCTGCACGGGGAGGTGAACGCAGCATTCTACGCGTCTATGCGAGAATGGAGACAGCGGACAGGTTGACTGTGAGTAAAGAAAATAAAATGTATCTCTATTTGCAGGGGTGTGGGTTGAGATGGTGGAAAGTGTATTCATTCAGTGAAGGTCCACTTTAGAATGTCATTAAAAAAAATGGTTTTAAAATTGGTTTACATATGCACAACCTTGATTTGCACGTAAGTATTATGTGAACAAAACAAAACCAGGTGATGGATGTACAGTCACTGTGGTGTAAAAATATGTGTGGTGATTCTATAGGATAACTTCAGATGTGCTACTTGGGGACCAGTAGCACATACAAGGAAAGAAGTTATCTGTACATTAATCATAATCCATCAGGAAGTCCCATAACCTTTAATATGACATTCTTCTGGTACATGTCTTACATTTTATGGCTCCTTTTTATACACTTATAAACAGTTAACTAAAACACTTTAGCATATTTTTTATGATTGGTTAAACAACAGTGTGTAAGCAAACCTTAAAGTACACTGAGTGGCCAGATTATTATGACCACCTGACGTTTGTAGGCAAATTAGCTATAATAAGCTATAATTTCGCGCTAGACATTACATTTACAATACAATTCAAGACAAGATGGTAAGGAGGGCCCTGCCCGTGAGGGCTTACAATCTGAAAGGGAGGGGCAAGTGATACATGAGGAGGTAGCTGTGTGGGGATAAATTGTTTGAGAATATGTATAGCCAAAACTTTTTTTTTCAGTCTCGGGATAGAGTAGGGAAGGGTTGAGGCCCCTGTCAGTCTAATTTTTTCTTTCTCTATTCCATTGCGGAGATTTCCATTCACATCGTGCTCCAAAGACAAAACAGGAAGTGAAAGGATATCTCTTAACAGTGAGGGGAAATACTGGTAATAATTCTGATAACAACTATAAAGTTTAGAATTTCCCACCACTTTCTCTCTACATGGTAGTGGCCCCCAGGGCAAATAAACGGGGTTAGCTGGGATTTACAACAGACAGAAGTTTTAACATAATTTGTTGTATCTTATCCTAGTTGCTCAACAAGGCCTATTATACCTGCCATATATTTTATATGCTGGAACCCTTCCTTCGCCTTGTGTGTGTTAGCAGGGTAGCCCTACTGCAAGGTTTACTAACATTTCTGCCCGGTGTTCTTCAAACAAAGACATAATCCACTTTATTTAACCTTCTATCTATACCATTAACCTCTCAGAGTACACCTCTCAGTTTGAAAAGTGTGGCGTGTGCAAGACTAATCAGAAAGGTCATCTTATAACAAGTACTTAATTAAGTAATCTGATTAGTTAAAAGAAGCCAAATGATTTGCATTAAAACTGAATTGAGTCTTTGGTGTTGAGGAGCTTGTTTATTTGCAGATTCTGGTAATATTTAATGATCTAGTAAAGTTGGAGAGATTGTGTATGGAATGTTTTTTGTTAAGGACAAACCTCACCCTGTTTTGGAATGAGTACATTTGTAAGGCTGAGACTAGTTGGCTTCGGTTTTTCACTACAGATCACTTAACTCATCTGGCTGTGATCTTCAGCACTTGGAAGCTGATTGTGCTCCGAAGCCAGGAGTATTAAACATGCCTTCTTCCAAGTGCACGTTCTGTATTATTTTAAATGCAGAATGTGTTCTTTATCAAGCAGTTCACCTTTCCGGCTTTTATAGAGCTGATTTCTAATAAATGACATGAAGTGGCTCTGGAAGTCAAGCTTTTTATAGAAAACATATATCAGATATATGTATGTAGCACCCTGTAAACAGGACTGCTGTGACATTTAGTTGTTCTCAGACTGTAGTTACTCTGAGATTGATCTGTAGTGAATGTTCATCTAATTTATCCAGAACAATCTACGGTTGCTGCATCTGTCTGTTTCTGGGTGTGTGTCTGCCACATAGCAGAACAGCCAATAAGGATTGTTCTGAGCATTTGTGTCTCCTGGCCAAGCACTGGAAGGTACAGGCCAGTGATGCATTCTGAGAGAGGATATAAATGCCCAGTGTGGCTGATGTAACAGAGAGTCTCCCTCCCCCAGGCCTCCCTGGGGGGAGGCTGCTGCTGAATGACTGAACTGGCTAGGCCTGAAGTCCGGAAACTAGCCATATGCTGACAATGAGGCTTGAGTCTGGAGGCCCAGTGGTCAGCCACTAACAATGGAGGTGAACATGACTGAGGACTTCTGAAGTACTACTTTGCCAGGGGTTCTCTACACAGATTGCCTTTGGCTTAAGGGCCAGTTCACACCACAAACTACACATTCCAGTGCATTCGGCCTCTGGAATACACGGGTACACAAGCTGGCGGCTCCCTGCGTTCAGAAGTGGGAGGGGGCGTGGCGGTGCATTGAAGTCAATGGCACCGTAGCCACGCCCCCCACCCGCAGTGCGATTACCAGCACCTGGAACGCAGGCACATTAGTGCTTGCATTCAAGTTCAGTGCGTTCTGCCAAAATAGTGCTTGCAGTATTTTGGCAGAACGCACTGGACGGGAATGCATGCACTAATGTGCCTGCATTCTGGGTGCGGGCAATCACACAGCGGGTGGGGGGCGTGGCTGCGGTGCCATTGACTTCAATGCACCGCCACCTTCTCTCTTCAGTTTGTTCAGTTATGTAGAGCTACGTCATAAAACCCAACTCGCCAGCCAAAGCTTTATAATTGTTTTGGATCGAGTGGGGGAGGGCTAGAACCTCTGTCATAATTTAATTGCGGTGTGTTTGTATTTGGGAATTTCCCCTTTACTTCCTTTCTGACTCTAATATAGGCACAGACAAAAACAAAAACATATTTGAAGTAAAGTGAAAAAGGTTTAGAACTTCTGTTTTATTGCTTTCTGTTCCTTCCTGTCCCAGTGACAACATTCCATTTCTTACAGTAAGCAAGGGAACATCTGTCCAATGTGGTCATAGACAGAAATAAAATCCAACAGAAACTGTAGAACTGGTCCATCAAGTCTCCTTTTTTATTTGTTTATTTTTATTTTTTTGTCTTAATATAGATCTATGTTTTTCACAAGCAGATTGAAATTCACTCACTTTCCTCCTTTCATAATAAAAATACAGTACTGTCCTTCTAAATCTTATCCTTAATTCCTTAATTTATTTAAAGGTTTCCATCATGTCCTCCCTTTCCCTTCTTTATTCAAGACTGTATATATTAGGCTTTAACTATACAAACCAAGAACCTAGAGGAAAATGATTCATGTTTCCTAACATATAAAGAGCCTTTTGACTTTTCTCAATGTCCCCTGCACCATTTTGTTCTTCTTACTGAATCTAACTACACATGTTCAGAGATAGACAGAAGATAAGAAAAAAGTTATCATTATTTGTATATTTTGAGGCTTGGTGTCATCCTCTCTAACCCTGCTGGACTAGGCACTGGCCCACAAATGTCTTATGGTAAATATAGTTATGTTATTAAACAATCAAAATTGAAATATTGATGAAAAATTGTTAAAACATGTTTGGTTCATATTTCTATTAGATATTTTTTTTCCCCCTGTAACAATAATGTATTGTATGCAGAACAAAGAATAGTTAAAGGAGAATTATGAGGTGAGTGCTTTTCACTCAGCCTTCTAATCTGAGCTGACCTGTGACAATGAAACTGTCACAAAGCCAGCTGACACTCACGCAGCTGGGCGGATCCAGACATAATTGTAGACATAATAATAAGCTGCAGCTCGCAGTATACTGAGCTTAGGGTGACGGGAGGACGCTAGTTTGTGTCCTCTCGTTACCCTTTGGAGAACTATAGGGAAAGCCCTAACCCCATAGTTCTCCTTTAAGCAAAGGGCCAGAGGTAAACTTCAGGAGCAGAAATTCACCTGTTACATAATCAATGGTTCTAGGCTTCAGGGGTCAAAGGTATGTGCAGGTGCCTACTAGGTGTTACTATGTATATCACATTTTGCTTAAAAAAAACACTTACTTCAGAACAAATTAAAGGAAGCCCAAATCAATTTATTGTGAGAAATAAATTAGTGATGAACTCCAGTCAGATATAAATAACACAAATAAGTGCAGCTCTGTAATCATTAATGACTCATTATCAGAGCTGCACTTTTTTGTGTTATTTATATCTGACTGGAGTTCATCACTAATTTATTTCTCACAATAAATTGTTTTGGGCTTTCTTTAATTTACTAAATAGAGGAAGTGGGTTGAATGATGCTGGCCATCAGACTGAGGACATCTAACAGCAAAAAATACTGCAAAAGAAATATCTGAATTAAAGCTGAATATGGTAGCAAAACCTGGTTTATTTTAGTGTTATTTTTAATGGGATATTCCCTTTTTATCTTGTTTACTTGCTTTAAGTCATGTTTTTGTGTTGAGAGCAGTTTCTTAATCATTTGCTCCATTCACCCAAGTTAGAAAAAGACCTTTGCAACCTCCAAAGTTAATTGAGTCAGAGGTAACAGAGGGCTAAGTACTCTAATCCCCCCCCCCCCCCCCCCGTGG
>NW_017306314.1:2217742-2275813 GCF_000935625.1 Nanorana parkeri
AGGGCTATACACCTCCACCCCCCCCCCCCCCCCCTCAGTGGTGTCCTCATGTGATAGTGCTGGGACGACCTGTACACTGAATCAACCAATGAGACCTGCATTTCTTTGTACTCCAGTGGCCATATAGGGAACTGTGAGTGCCTTGTTTTGTTTTTTCTTTTAAATGGTTTAGGACACAGTTAAAAGATGGAATTACAATGCCGAGTCCAAAAAAGTTGTGACGCTGTGTAAAATCGACATAAAAACAGAATGCAATGATTTGCAAATCTCATAAACCCAAATTTTATTTTCAATAGAGAATAGAAAACATATCAAATGTTTAAACTGAGAAAATGTACCATTATAAGAAAAAAATAAGGTAATTTTGATATTGATGGCAGCAACACGTCTCAAAAAAGTTTATCACAGTGTAGCATACCCTCTTCTTTTAGCAACACTCTGTAAACGGCTGGGAAGTGAAGAGACCAGTTGCTGGAGTTTTGGGAGATTATTGTTGTCCCTTTCTTGCCTGATATAGGATTCTAACTGCTCAACAGTCCTGGGTCTTCTTTGTCGTATTTTTTGTTTCAAGATGCACCAAATATTTTCACTTGGTGAAAGGTCTGGACTGCAGGCAGGCCAGTTAAGCACCTGGACTCTTCTACTACAAAGCCATGCTGTTGTCATAGATGCAGTATGCGGTTTAGCTGTCCTGCTGAAATATGCAAGGCCTTCCCTGAAAAAGATGTCTGGATAGGAGCATAAGGTGCTCTAAAACCTGGATATATCTTTCAGCTTTGATGGTTCCTTTCCCATTGCATACGCACTGGCACCTCCATACCATCAGCGATGTAAGCTTTTTAACAAGCCGGAGGTCCCTCTCCTCTTAAGTTCAGAGGACACAGTACCCATGGTTGCCAAAAAAAATTCTAATTTCTAATCATCTGGCCACAGAACAGTTTTCCAGTGATTTTTGGAAGTATTCCTGAGCCCATGCAGTGATGTCCATCACAGAATCATGTCTGTTTTTAATGCAGTGCCATCTGAGGGCACGAAGATCACAGGCAAAATTGCGTTTCGGCCTTGTCCCTTGCGCACAGAGATTTCTCCAGATTCTCTGAATCTTTTCATGATATGTACTGAAGATGATGATATATTTAAAGTATTTGCAATTTTACGTTGAGGAACATTATTCTGAAATTGTTTGACAGTTTTTAGACGCAGCTTTTCACAGATTGGTGAACTTCTGCCCGTCTTTACTTCTGAGACACTCTGGGGGTGATTTACTAACCTAAACACACGCACGCACCAGGTGCGTGTGATTTTCACACAGCAAAACTTATTTATCAACCAAAAAGTCTCTAAAAGCATATTTCCACTAATGCCATATATGGAAAAATCATGCACATGATGCATATATAATGCTGCTTCACAGTTTAGACAAAAATGGTTAGCTCTACATTCCTGCATTCATCAACGCAAGCAACACAACATAGAGCTAATTTACACAACATCACCTTGCAATTCATGCAGGGCTTTGCACAACACACCTGCTGGGTGTGTACACACTACAAAGGTGTTTAGATTCCACCCATAGATCATGCTGGGAGGGAACACACTACAGAGGTGTATACATGTTCGTGGTGTGTTTATAAGGTTAGTAAATCAACCCCTCTGACTCTCTTAGATGCCCTTTTTATACCCAATCATGTTACTGACCTGTTACTGATCATGTTACTGAACTGACCTAGAAAAAAAAATACCTTTTTTTTTCTATTATTAAAATGGTACATTTTCTCAGTTTAAACATTGGATATGTTTTATATTTTCTGTTGTGAATAAAAATTTTTTTTTGAGATTTGCCAGTCATTGCATTCTGGTTTTATGTAGATTTTACAGAGCGTCCCAACTTTTTGGGAAATGGGGTTGTATATTACCAAACTGAATGCTATAGTTTTTTTTTTAAGGAGTAGCCTGCCACAATTCATTAATCGCTTGCAGCATGGCATTGTTGGGTATACATGACCTCTTCCTAATGTAAGCCTCACATACATTGCAATGTACAAGACATACGCTATTCTGTGTACAGTAGCTTCAGATTTATTAGGTGGATGGTTTGCTTCCACATCACATTTGACAATCCTTGTTTCAGAGTTCATTGAGTCAGCAAGAGTAAAGTGTGCAGCATGGGATTCCTCTTTTAAATGTTCATATTCTTTGTACTGCTGTAATGGATTGAAATACAACTGGCTGCCAAAACTTTTTTTGGCAGCCAGCACCGATGCACCTGCGAATGTACTTATCCAGTTGGCAGCCTTCCATGTAATCATCCACATTAGGTCATGACTTTAGAAAACCATCCGCAGCAATAATGGCATAAATACAAACAGACAGTATCTTAAAAGAGGATGTTTTATTTCAGTGATTAAGTTTTAATGATGTTGATAATAGATTATCAGCCAGTGATACCCCAGAAAAGTTCTAGAATTCCATATTTAAAATGGATTTCCAGAGGTTATACACACGTTTAGATTCATCTATCAGTCTGAAGAATCACGCTGCGGTTTTATTTTTCCATTCTGCTAACAATTTGTTCAGCCACATTTAGCAGCAGATTTATGGACTTCACAGCAACTATAAAATCAACATGAAAAGTATATTTACTATGTTCTGGGATGGCGGTACAGCTGTTAGCATTAGGAAATAAAGACATGCATATTATAAGCACGATAGGACAGTGTGGATTACACTGGTTTTGTAATGTAGGACTATCTAAAGTCCCTATATTTTGAAAGTTTTTCCCCCCCTTGTATCATTGTTCATATAATGTAGCGAAGGCTTTCAAATCTTGGAAAAATAAACCATATTTTCCGGGATTACAACTATAAGCCTCTCATACTATAAGCCTCTCATAAATCATAATATCTGTTATTTAAGATTGAATAATTTGCATAGACAGCTCCTTTGATAAGCCAACTGAGATAAGTTGCAGCGGAGTAAACCAGAGGGTTAAATGAATCTAAGAGATAAGATTAAGATTTAATTATAGATTCTGTCTCTCTCCAAAAGGAGGGAGCTGCTGGAAGGATCTAACGGAGGCTGTAGTGTGTATGTGTTTATTCCCTGTTGAATTATTGTACTTTTAACACTATACATGGTGACAATGCATACAAGGCTTGTATCTCCTGTTTTGCACAATTAAGGTCAGGACTCAGGACTAAAAAGATAAAAATTTTAAATATATATTTTAGGCAGGTAAATATGAACTATTGCTTAATAACTTTGACTACTTCCAACATGTATTGGTTACTTTTCAACACAGTTTTTTATATTTGAAATTTGTGCAAAGATATGATAGTGCCTCATGTGCCCGATTCCAGTAGGTATTTCCCCTCCCTCACTAATCACGGTAACAATAGTTGTATCGGAGTGGAGAAAAAACTGCATCAGGGACACAGACAGAATTAAAAGGCTGGTAGGATTTTTTTGTAAATTGTTTATTTATAAAGACTCAGAATAGTGTACAAAGATTCAATAAAACCAAGGTACAGTACACATCGCCAAGGTATGCAGATCAGGAATACAGAAAGGTTATGTTCCATGACAGGGGATAAATAAAAAAAACATAATTCAAATAAAATTTAATTTAAAAAAAAGCTATGTGCTGAAAGTTGGGTCTCTTCCTAATTTTAGAGAGATCTCAACTGATAGAATGAGACAGAACTGTTTGTGCACTATTGGAGGATCTTGTTATTGTCAATTAATTCAAAAGTAGAATCAGTTGTGTTTTGAGGGGAGATGGGTATGGGTCAGTGGGTCATTAGGTGGTATAGGAAGGGTTTAACTGAGTGACAGTGGTAATCACTCCAAGCCCTTTGGTGAGAATAGATGTATGTGGCAGAGGTGCAATCCTGCTGGACAATATGAGGGATGCTTGGGAAGAGTGATGCCCTAGGAACAGTGCAAATACATAGCTAAGTGCAGGAGTAACATTGTTGATGATGCTAAAGAGCAGATCTGAGCAGATAAAAGTAATAAAGAAACCAATTTAAAGGCTTACCGTGCAACATTTTTTGGCAGCCATCTGCACTGCGATCCAGTGTTTGGCACATACCAACACGGTACATATCCCAATTTGCTGTGGGTAACAATGGGTGTATCAATATAGTATAAATGTTGATGTGAGGCAAACTCCAAACTGAACGTTGAAAGGGCACCCTTGTGTTTGACCCCAGTCAGCATCAAGATGAATGCCACTGAGGGTCCCTGAGTGGCCCAGCAACCCTATTAAGCCAGGCAATACTTAACCAGGCCCAAAGGGGTTCTCCAAGGAGAGAGGACACCCCTTTCACCTGCAAAAGTTTGGTGCAGAGTTTTTATATAAGAATCTGTGAGGCATGTGTACTTACCTTGAAATTTTGATTGTGGCTGTGGCCCTGTTTACATCCTGCATAGTAGCTTCTTATAAGACTTCTATGGGACCATGTCGTAAGGCCAGAAAGGCTCAGGACAGTTAGTGTGCAGGTGTGCCCACAGAATCTTTGCTAGCATAATAGGGACACAAATATTAATGCTTGGATATTTGCTGACAAGTGTTGATTACATTTGCATAATCGGAGTTAGGAGGTGTTAAAAACCTGCCCAAAGAGAGGTGTTAAAACAGCATTGTATGTGACAGGAAATAAATGTGTCACCCCCCCCCCCCCCCCCCCAAAGCCTTAACCCCATAGTTCTCCTTTAAGGGACAGGAGTATTCTGAATCAGTGCTGACAGTGGGGAAGTCCATTTCGTTGATGGTTTACCATTGCTCATCGCAGACATACTTTGTTTAGTGTGAGGAAAAACAGCTTTCATTTGAGTAAATACTCCATGGGGTGAACCCTGACATTCTTGCAGTTAGGCCTGGATCAGCATTTGGCCCTAGGTACCATCAAGGGACAAATCTTGATGCTTGTAATCTTGCTCTAAGGACCAATGGCCTTCAATTCTTTGATTAAAAACTTTGTAAGTGTGTCACTTATGTTGCTCCCTCTGTGTGTTCGCCCCCACACTCTGTGGGATTTGAATTTGGTTCTCTCCGGTTTTCAAAAAA
This sequence comes from Nanorana parkeri, assembly GCF_000935625.1. Taxonomy (NCBI): domain Eukaryota; kingdom Metazoa; phylum Chordata; class Amphibia; order Anura; family Dicroglossidae; genus Nanorana; species Nanorana parkeri. The sequence continues at coordinate 2,222,814 of NW_017306314.1, forward strand.
CCCTTTTTGAGCCTATGTTATATTCCCCTTTTCACCCTTACCCACAAGTTACTTTCCTTGTTGCCATCACCTCTGTGAGGTGTGTATCTGGACTGGTGGCTTTGGCTGTAAAAGTCCTTCTGTTCCTGCACCAGGACAAGGGGGTATTGGAGCTTCCTTCCTAAGGGGGTTACAGCCTTTCACTTCAAGAAGGACATTGTGCTACTGTCCCTCTCTCCAGCTCCAGTACATCAGAAGGAGAGTTTCCGTCATTGTCTGGATATAGTTTGAGTTGTGCATGTCTACCTTGCAGTCACTACTAACATTATAAAGGCTGACTCTCTCATTCCTGATAGTCCTCACAAAGGGGAAACAGCTTCTCATTCCCCCATTTCTAGGTGGCTCAGACAGAACATCATTCATGCTTATGGTCTTAAGGTTTAGGCGCCAAACATTCCTGTCAAGGCACACTCTACTAGGTCTGTGAGTGCTTCTAGAGCTTCTCTACTTTGGGCAATGGTTTTCCAGATTTACAAGGCTGCCGCCTGGTCATATGTTCTCTAAGTTTTACAGGTAGATGTTCAGGCATCATCTGATGCAAGCTTTGATCATAAGTTCCTTCATGCAATATTTGGAGCTGCAGGTTATTCCAAGTTTTCTGTTGTTTTTATTGGGCCAGTTAGGATTTGTTGCTGTGTTTCCAACCCCTCAGATTCCAACCACTCTAAATTCCCACTTCCTGTAGGTGGCAGTATAACCCAATTGTCTATAAAACCTCTGTTCCTTAATTAAAACAAAGATTGGATTTTACGGTGAGTACAAAGACCTAATTTTTTAAGCATGAGAACCATAACAAAGAAATAAATTATGTACAAAACCTTTACTAGGGACATTACATTATTCTTTTGTTTTTTATTTTACAAATGCAAAACACAGATACTTTATAATTCTTAGTAATAACTGATTCCTTAAAACTATGTAGTCAGCGTTTGTCTACCAGTTTGCTTTGCCAAATCAAATTATTTTTTTTTTACTTGTTAAGAGCAGCTTTTAGGAGTTTATCCAGAGCCTAAGCATTGCTCTTCAAGATGGGGGAAAACTGGTGTATGCCAAAAGCAATAAAATCACTATAATCACAAATACTATATATCAAATAAACTTTGCATGTGAGCGATAGCTCAGTTCTCTGCAACATTTGATTTGTTCTAAGGTATTGTACATCTAAGATGCTGGTGCTGCTCACATCTTTATATTGGAAACTATTGTTTTATATGAATGCATAAGCCAAGGATTAACTAATAGGCAGTCATAATATTAATACATTTAATCAGTGTACATAACTATATAAAACACATGCCAAGACTTGCACTATGCTTTCCTTTACAATCCAAAGGTGTCATTTTCAAAGGCGCCGGGATAGATCAGTCCAAGTGTTAAGAGTCATTCGATTTTAAAGCTTTATCTTTATGGGAATGTACACTATTTTTGCATAGTTTTACTTTTTTTTCAGGACCAATAAATACAACTATAACCTTTTTTTCAAAGATATTTCAATTTACAAAGCTACAAACTTAAAAGCTATGAAAAAAAATAGAATTGACCCAAAACCATTACAGTTACCATTTACATGCAATTCCACCAGAGATGCATATTTACAGTTCTAAAAAATAGCTTTCAGAGTCAAAATAAGCATTGTTGGTATTGCATAATCTACTTCTGGTATTGCCAAGGCAGATACTGTATTATTGTTTCAAAGTTTGATAGCCTCTACAGGATGGTAAAGAATGGCAATGGAGGAAAAGTTAGGGAATATTTGGGTCTCCTCCTTGTCAGTTTCCTCTTAGGCTGTATCACTAGTTTATGGCACTGGGAGCCCTGCTCGTTTTGTCTAGACTAGGACTCAAATAAAGCTGTTTTACTTATCTGATCTTGGCTCCCACGGCAGTCAGCACTCACCTCTCACCCCCATTTATGGAATGTTCCTTGGCATCCCTGCATCTGATGCAGGTCAATAGACCCGCATAAGATGTGATGATGTCAGTGGACCTTAGACCACCAGAGCCCAGGGGTGAAGAGGCTACGAGTACCGGTCTACCAGCCTGGAGGAAGCTGGGATCAGGTAAGTCATTTTGCTTTAGTGAGGGTAGCCCCATTGCAAGGGTAAGTTTTTTTAACACAAACTGACCCTAACTCTAACTTTTCCTGTTTTGCAACCACGGATGTACCTAGTACGACGGTGGCAGCACGGCCCTGTAAAAGCCGCCGGGACTCTGTTTACCTTTGTAAAGCCAGCTTCCGGCTTTGCAACAGAAGCGATTCTGGTGGCTCAGCTGCAGCCAGATCGCTTCTATGGGACGGTAAAGTACTTGTGTTTCCCGGGCTCCGCTGCCCCTCCTGTGGGCCCGGGAATGGCATTCCGGGTGCCGGTGGGAAGGTAAACATCCATTTGCCTTTCTCTTACCAGTTTTATGGGATCGGGAGCGACACAAATTGCATCACTTCCGGTCCCTGAGCTGTCATTGCTCGGCTCCTGAAGCATTCTGCACTTGAATAGCTTATTTAAAGTGAAAAGGTGATACTGGACCCACAATATCACCTTAAAGAGGACCTGTCACCACCAATATGCTATCAGATAGGGGGCTCGTAAGCTCCCCTATGTGATAGCAAAAAAAGAAAACAAAAAACAAAAAAACAGTTTAAAAAAATTATGTAGAGTAAAATTTTTTTTTAAATAATGAATTTTTGTTTTAAATTCCCCTGCGAAAATGGACGCATTCTCGCAAACACGCATCGGGTGTGCCTACTTACGAAAACATCCATCGCAATACACATGTTGGATATTGCCGCACATGCCAGAGTGACAGCAATAATTGTAGGGCCAATATTTATGCGTATCTCTAAACTGATGACCTGTAGGGGCTTTTAAAGCGTAGTCTATGGACTTTTTGGGGTACTGAATTTTGTCGCTGTTTCACAAATGCACACAGTTTTTAACCTGGGCATGTTGGGTATATATCGTTGTAACCTCATCTTTTATATTTTACAAAAAAAAATTATATTTTATTGTGTTTTGGGGCACTAAAATTAACTTAAATTAGGGCATTTTTACCTAAATGTTTGGGTTCGATAAAGAGTTGCGCCAATATCGTGCGACATAAACATTTGCAACTGTCACCATTTTATTCTATAATGTGCTGGCTTTCAGAAAATATATAAAGTTTGGAGGATTTAAAGTAATTTTCAGGCCTAAAATGTGGATTATTATTCCTTGACAGTCTTCACACAGTATACCTGCCCTTGGCTCGCTCTATAGGTATTAACCCCCCAGGGAAACTTAAACCCCTGAAGGGTGCGTCGGACCTGGCTGGGACCCAACCCCCCTTTTTTCTTTTTCTGGTTCTTTCTACTGCTTTTTCTTTGACCATGAGACACAGCTACTCTCAGGAATAGTAAATAGTCACGGAGCTTCTTTGTACAGAGACATAGTATTGCGTAGATTTGTGGACAAACCAAAATATTATACTGAGCTGGTTTACAACTGTACTGATATGACTGATATAAGTCTGGTTATATATGTGTAGTCCGTTTTATTATGGAGTTTCTGGACTTTGTACATTTACCTCTTGCTCACTTATTGTGATTGTTTACACTGTTTCAGTCAATAAAGAATTTAAAAAAAATTTGGATTATATCAAGTGTTCAAAAAAAAAGAAAAAAAAGGCCTTGGTAGCGAAAGGGTTAGGGGAATTTATGGTCTTTCTTTCTTCTCTTTCTTTTTCAGTTATAGATACAAGCAGGGGTGAGAACTATAAAATGTTTTTTACATACAACAGTTTTCGATAATTTACAACAGTTTTCATTCATAAGGCAGGCGATTTATAGTAATGATGGTGTTATGAGATATCTACAGCAATAAATATCAGCCAGCATTTTTGGCAACATTTTGCTGCTTGGAATACAATGTAAAGTCAATTTCATGCAGCATAATTAGTGAACTTATGTTCTGTGCTGCAAAAAAATACTAATTTTCCCTCCTATAATGGTAATTCTTTACAACTTTGTTTTTAAATGAGACAGAACACTGGACCATGAAAAGGTTACAATGAAGGCTGCACAAACAGAGAAAAAGGAAATTAAAAAGCAGTGAAAGACAGTTCCCAGTAATTGGGCTGTGAGTCATGAACTTAAGGACTGTAAATGATTTCCACAAATTATTCTTGCAAAGTGGGGCCAAGCACAACTTCAGTTAGCCTCACAATAACGACAGGTCCATTTCCTATTACCGTTAATTGTAACAATATCATTGCATTAAATGAACCGTTACATATGAACTTTCCACATTCAGAGTTACTCAGTTAGATGAAAACTATCTTTACTTAGATGAATGCAGGATACTTCTATTCACTGGATTCTTGCAGACCAATGTAATATTATGTGCAAAAAGCTGTATCTAATGATTTGGAAGTAGAGACTTTCAGCTATTCAGCTAAAGGTTTTAGACTTTCTACTATTCTGATACTGCTGTGTCATTCTAGATAAACTGTGCCACCCATTCTGAATACATATAACTTTCAGTCTGAGCAGTCCAATAGATGACAGAGTAAAGTTCCCCTTTCGTGGGATGATTATTATTGGAAAACTGAGCTAGTTTAGACCTAATTCGCCCATTACCGCCCTGCAATGTCATAACCTCATCTCTCCATGTGTGTGAATGACCACTGTATTTATCATCTGGTTGATGTGGACATTTAGCTTTGCTGATAAATGGCTGGATTTTGTGCAAATGTAAGCATATTTTTGTGTTGCCATATTTAGTAAATGTCAAAATGGAACGAAAGCCAAAACTTTCCATTTTGGAAACGTTTTCATTTGGGAGATTTCCCTTCAATTTCTGCCCCATAGACACAACAGAAAATGAGAAGAAATCCCTCCAAAGTGAGGGAAATTCCTTGTTCCCGCTAGTTTCACCAGAACTGGTGTCCACATTGGAAAATGTCCCATCTATTCCTGTTTTGGTGATAATGGTCAAAAGGACAAATACATTTCCCCAAAGCCCCTAACAGTAAAGTAAAAAAATTAATATGAATAAAAAATTAAAACATAATTGAATTTTTTTTATAAAGGTTGGGGAAAAAATAATTTTTGGTTTCTGCCTGACAAATTTTTTAATTTTGTTTGAAAATTTTCATTTCGGTGCATCCCTAGTTATTTTCACACTTGGGTGCACCCAATGCGTGTTTGTCTTCATATATACGTCTGCATGGCCTCACAGGCCCCCCAATGTGATAGCACATTTTTAAACCCAAAGCTTGACGCTTGCAGCTTTATTCAGCACATCATCCTCTGCTCCACCTGCCATCACCTACCGTGACGGTCCTGTTAAGAAGGGGGAATTTATCAATTTTGTTGCGTGGCGAATGTTGATGGGAGATGTTGGTGAAAGATTTTTTTTGGACACCTTTAGACAATTTGCCTGTCACAGAAGATATTGTCACTAGTGATGGGCTCGATGTTCCAGCCGAATGTGAGTTCGACTTGAACATTGGCAATTGGTGTGTTCAGCTGACAGACGAACTGTCAGGGCGTTCGGCGGGCTATTCACCCACCCAAGCGCCCCGCTAGGCACTCCGCCTTGTGAGCCTCGATTGGCTAAAGCCTTGCACCTGACCACAGGTCAGGTGCAAGACTTTGCCCAATCATGGCTCACCTGTTACAAATGTAAACAGTCGGGCGGAGCTAGCTGTCACCACTAGGTCTGCCCAATTGTTTATATGTTGCCGGCGTCTGTCAAAATGGCATTCTGTGGCGGGTGTTCATCGCGAGCGGACGGGAAGGCGATCGGCTTTTTTTAAAAATTGTTTTATTTTCTCGAGTTGTCTTTATCGTGACAACTGTCGTGCTGCTGTTTTTGACCCCATTGGGGGAGATTTCATTACACCTCTGTCCATGTGTAACAGAACCAAATTACAAGGGGAAACGTTGTCAAGGGGATTGGAAGACACAGATAGTAGTGACCCGATATGGGATCTAACCTTTCCATATTTTACTCTAAAAAAGTGTTTTGTTGTATTCTGTATCACAACAGGAAGTGAGGGGAAAGCTTTATATTTGGGACACAGACCACAAATAAAGACTTCACATAGTTTCTACCCTATCACACACTATCCAAAAGTTTAAAAAAACTTTGGGCGTTAAAGTGCTGGTATATGTCCTAGATTGTCATTCTTACACAAAACATGATTACCTTAACTGGAATTTTTCCAGATGCCTCTTAAGTGATGAGGTGAATCAGTTGGAGTAAAGGCAAGGGTAACAGTGCTGTTATTTGTTACCTTACAGAAGCCTGTGTTGGAGACGTGCCCAGTGTCAGAAAAAAATATTAAACATTGTTTTGCATCAAAGAAAAAAAGTTGTTGGGTATTAATGTTCATACAAATCTTCAGATCTGCTTTGCATGATTATAACAAGAGCTAATTCATCTTTGACTGGTTATGCTCTGCATTATTTGTAAAAGGTGTTACAGATTTCAAGTATCACTTGCAGCAGTCACTTAGGTTGGGTGTATACACACCCCAATCATTGCACAGAATACAGTACATGTAAACATTATTCATGGCAATCAGTCGAGGACAAGTGGGGTTTACAGAAGGGTGATGATGATAATGAGCGTTGGAAACACACATGCTGCATTGACTGAGTGAAGATCAAAGTGGGTCCCAGGGGCAGGATGATCTGCACAGATGACTAAGGCTTTTCTCACATGGGGAGGGAGGGCAAGAGACAGTAAAAACAGGCAGTTGATCCATGTTTTTACCTCTCCTAGGTCACCCACTGACAAATTAGCACTACAGCCAGACATGGCTATTCACAATGACGCACATTGCACTGCTTTGCTTCACAGCTGTTTTGGCTATCTTGGACGAGCCCCCAAATATTTTGCTTGGGAAACTTTTCCAGTATTTGGCTTGTAGTAAAGCCAAATAAATGGACCCAGTGGAGTTTAACATAAGTTTATTATACAAAACTACATGCATAAATGATTTACTGTTACAGGTAAAAGAATACAAAACATACAGCCTGCTACATACATACATACATACTGTACATACATACATACATACATACATACATACACACATACACTATCCCTCTTTCCTAGAACTTGCAAAGGTTTCTATAAGAGGATACACTAAATGGTCGCTTAGATTGTTGTTGGACTATAAGTTCCGTATTGAACAGGACTTCATGGTGGTTAAGTGTTTTCAGCAAAATGGCTTCTTGTCATGGCTTAGTGTTGCCCTCTATTACAGGTCTTCTGGTCAAAGTTCCGCAGTGAAATCCTTTTGTTTCACCTGGGCTGCTTGCTTTTATTTAGACAAATTGGTAATCTATTTCTTAATCTACTCCATCAGATTTCTATGGCAAGTGTATCTCTTTTTCCAACTCTAGATGGCAACACAGCACCACAAATGCCATATGTGGTCAGTTAAATGCCATAGGCCAGTCTATTGTTAACCAGCTTGGGTATGTTGTTGACACAAAGCTTCCCCAAAACAATATCCCTTTGTGAGAAAGCTAGCTACAAACAATGGAAAGACAATAGAGGTTTCTCACAATACTGTTTGCCTTAACAATGGCACTTATGTGAGTGACCAACTGCCTCGTGAAAATTGATGTTCGTAAATTTTAATGCTGTTTGTCTACCTGAATTTGTGTGTGTGTCTAAAATAATCACTATAATTATACACAGATGTAAATAAATACACAAACACACACACACACATTAGCACAGTAGAGCATGTTGTTTTTGGCAGGCAGCACCACAAAACATAACTATTGATGTAAATAGGACTGCTTGGCACGTGGTTTGGCACAATCCACTCACTCGCTTTTTAGAGGCTAGCTAAAGTTTGCTGCTCATCTGAACAAGGCCTAACTGCCCTGTGTTCTCATCTACTACATAAAGTATGTGGTGCAGCTGATCTCAAGCTAGCATTGGTTTATTTTCCCGTACCGTTAAAAATCTCTTGGAACTATTCTTTTTAGGAGAACTTAAAGCAGAACTCCAGGCAAATTAAATCTTAACCCTTGCAGTTGGGCTATCCCTGCACTGCAAGGGTTAAGCGCTCATTTTGTATAAAGAGCAAAAATACCAAAGTTACCCAAACTACGATCCTGGCTGGCTCCTACACCACTCCCTCCAGCCTGTCTCTTCCTCCACTCCAGCGATGGTATGTACCTCAGAGTACTCATGTCCAATACACTGTTTGGAACATGATGACTCACAGGACCTTAAACCACTGGAGTATGCTTTGTAACAGTGTGCCTTTGTTATTTTAGCTGCCTAGAAAAAAAATAGCACTTAACCCTTGCAGTGCGGGGGTAGCCCCACTACAAAGGTTAAGATTTGATTTTCTGCTTTAAGTCTTATCCACAAACATTTCAGACATTTACATATAAATTGTATGTTATAAGGTTGGTCTGTGAGACATGTGTTTTTGTATTAAAAGATAAAATAGTTTATAATGGCTTTTTATGGCTTCTGTATGTATGGAAATACATCTCAAAATGTCAACAGTGTCATTTTGTGAATTACTAGAATTTGTGATCTGTGCCAGGATTTTGTGGTTACATATTTTATGAGCAGAATGTATAGTAATTCAATAAAAAATATTCTGCTGTTTTATTTCTAGTTTGTTGGGGTTTTTTTTGCTGGTCAGTGGCTTTAATTGAAAAGACCTCTCTAAGATCTATTTCCGTGAGAAAATATCTTTCCAGAGTGCATTTGGTAGGGGTCATAAATTTATTTTAGTATTTGGCCGTGGGAAGAAATTTGTTGATTTCAGTTGCTTAAGATAAGGGTATGATCACTGCTTGACATCGGGATTGTGCTCAAAGCAAGATGTTGAATTTGTCATTGCAGTGCTACCAAAGGTAAGGTGATCCTGTGATCTCTGTTCCTGCTTTGTATAAACTCAGTTGTCTTTTCATTATCTGCATCATTATAGTATTTCATGTTATTTGTCTTAGTTCTGGAATCAGTGTTTACATTTATGATTTGTGAAATGTTTTATACTGGATTTACATTGTTTTTTGCTGCATTTCCAGAATGGTCAAAATGCATTTATGCATGGCAGCACAGTCGTTTAGTGGTTAGCACCTCTGCCATGCAGCAATGGGATCCCTGGTTTGTTCAGGACACTATCTGCAAGGAGTTTGCATGTTCTCTTGCTTGCGTGGGTTTCGTCCGGGTACTCCGATTTCCTCCCACACTCCAAAAGACATGCTGGAAGGTTAATTGGCTCCTGTCTAAATTGCCCTTGTATGCATGTGCAATGGAGACTTTTTAGATTGTAAGCTCCTCAGAGGCAGGGACTGAAGTGAATGCGCGCAATGTAAAGTTCTGCAGAAATTGTCAGCGCTATATAAATACCAATAATACTAATAATTTATTTGAGAGTTTCAGTGGTGTATGTTTACACCAATAAGGAGTTTGCATGTTCTCCCTGTGCTTGCGTGGGTTTCCTCCGGGTACTCCGTTTTCCTCCCACACTCCAAAGACATGCTGGAAGGTAAATTGGCTCCTGTCTAAATCGACCCTGTATGTATGCATGGGATATAGGGACCTTGGATTGTAAGCTCCATGAGGGCAGGGACTGATGTGAATGTACACTATGTAAAAGTGCTGCTTAAATTGTCGGCACTATATAAATACCTGTAATAAATAAATAAATAAATAATGTTTCATCAATGAACATTTGAACAAGTTATAGCTGTTGCAGATTTGGTGTGTTGACTAGCAATATTCCATTTGGTATAATCAATGTATGGGGTTCTTCACAACCAGCATAATACTACCCCTATAAAAAGGGCAATCTTTAGAAATAGCACAGGTTTGATTTGGCACAGAGCCTGATTTTTTGATCCTGGAAACTGCCTTTTATCTTAATATATAAACGTGTTGAACTAAAGGATCACTGGCACCCAAAATATTTGTATTCTGATTAATGTACATGGTTAATAGATGCAATGATAGAATCTGTATTTATTCCTTGCAGACCAAGCTGCCCAGAAAAAGCGCCAGGACAAGAGTTGAAACACACACAAGCTTACCATGCATGTTACAATCTGATTGTACCATCTCCTTTAGCTTTATCAACAACTATGTAGTGCAAGAGACTGCCTGAGATTGCAACCAGATTGTACATTCAGTTTAATATTTGTGACCTGCCTAACACTGTCTGGGCAGCCTATAGTGGTTACCTTTACTTCCATGGCTTGCCTTAAAACAGCATTAAAATAAACTGTTGCTACACACTCTGATGGTGTTATAGTTTGTTTTCAGACCACTGTCACTTTTGCTGGACAGCTTGTCTAAATGTAAATGTGCAAAAATATAAAGGCATGTAAAATAAAAAAAGAACTAATATACAGAATGCTATAGTATCATTGCATGTTTTAACTGGGTATTCAAATACAATGCTTTCCAACCTAGTGCTTTAATGTAAATTCTTTACTTGTTTCCAATCATCATTGACTTAAAAATACATACATACACTTTCACACCGGCTTTTCTATCGGGTCCTCCCGTCAGTTTTTCAGGGGGACCTGACTGGAAGCCCAATTTTAGTCTATGGCAGTCAGATCTAAACTGATGGGCGTACGTTTACATCCAGTTACCCCCGTCTCTGGCCAGGTCCAGAAAAACAATTTAGCAGAGTTCCGTTTTGCTGTACCTGATAGTGTTGGATCAGGTGTAATCTGATGTAAACTGACACATCCAACTCCCCACTGACCAACATGGATCCGGTCATTTCAGTTTTTTCCTCCATCGAGAGATGGAGGGAAAAACTGGATGGACACAAATGTGACAACGGGTCATGTGAATGAGGCCATACTCTGTGATCTAAATCAGTTTTCTTTAGCTTGAATCATTTTTTCCCCTTAGTTCTTAATATTGTGAATGGCAGTCCAATGCACTGTACAGTAGAGACCAACACACTACATGACATCAAAATGCACATAACATGGTACATTGTGTTGGTGTGTAAATAAGGGTCATGTGCATTTCCGTCTGACGTGGTGCTTTGGCAGCTTATTCATAATAAATGGGCTTCCTTAACATAAGGCAAGTTAATGCCTTTTTTTATAGCTATCATTTTAAATACGGTAAAAAGGAATGTGCTAGATTAGCAGATATAAAATGTAAGCTTCTGAAATTAAAGAAGAACTGCACCTTATCTAAGTAAAATTAAATTCCATCTTTTTAAATACATGTAACTATACAACAGAAAAACATACTAGTTCATGGAGTCCAGTGTTGCCTTCCGTGCATCTATAGTTCTCCAGGTGCTGGTCGGTTTCTTTGCCACCATCTTATATGTCCTCTTTCTGTTTTTATTTTTATCCAGCACATACACAGACATGCCGCAAGTTTCTGCCAAGACCATAGACCAAAGAGAGACCTGTAGCATGTCTGTGCATGCGCATAACTTTTTACTACTGCCTCCTGGGATGTGCGACGTGGGAATCCTAGAAGGCAGCAGGGTAGCCGATCAACTTCATGCTCACCTAGGCATCTGGAAGTGGAGGGCTCCACAGAGGAATAAAAAGGCATTTACTATTTTAAAAAGTCTGCAAATGTGAAAGAGGGTGAATGAGTCTATGGGTGAAGGTTTGCTTTAGGTCCCATTTACACTTGCGTTTGGAGCTTCCGTGAGACTCATGCAAATAGCTGCAGACAGTAAGCGCTATACAAAGCAAAGACAGCTGGCAGTGCCTGCAGCTGTTTGTGGTCATTGGCATGTAATGATACATGGTGAGATTACCTGTGGATGATCGCCCCTGAACACAAACTGTTTGCGTCCAGGGTGATCATTTGCATGTCTTCGTTGCATATCCAATTAAAAGCAAACGGCTGTGGGTGCTGTCAGCTGTCATTTTGATTTGTATAGCCCCCCCACAGCTGTTTGGATGAGTATCACAGAGCAATTCATAAGACTGCCCTAAACAAAACTGAGAATGGGGCTTAAATGGTGAGGAAAGCCTTAATCGTTGGTTGTCTATTGCTTTTCCTTGATGCTCAAATCCTTTACCTTTTCTATCCACCTTTCCTAAACTGTAGTGAATTTCTGATGGCTTGGGCATGCACAGTTTAAACATGTGCATTCCTAAGTATATGCAGTTGTACAAGGATACAACAAGGTTTGGACCCCTTTTTCTACCTCTGTGTTACTCCTAGTAAATAAAAAAGATTATTTTTCTGGAGAATGTTCTATCCTGGGGGATAGAATTTAGAATCATGTTTAACCCATTGCAGATTATTTGCAAATGAGTGAATTAAACAATTAGCTGCTGTGACCTTACTAATACAAAAAGTTAAAGTGACATTAAAGTCAAAGATCTTTTTCCCTCTCCCTAATGTCAATTAAAGCACTTACCTTAAATGATGTTTCTTAATCCGATCTTCTTCTTTCCTGTCGTTTTCATCTGTCCCTCCAGCACTGCTGCAGGTCTCCGATCCAGCGCTGACTCCTCTGTCCTTGTTGGCACTTCCTGTCCCATGGTGTCTACATGCGGGTGCACGCCGTCCATATACTTACCTTGTGTCTCTCCTCGTCTCCCGGCCGAAGGTTGACATCCAGTCAGCACTAACAAAATTACTAAGTGGTGCCCCCTCACTGCACTGCAATTATTAAATTTTGTCTAGTGGTAAAGAAATAAACAATACTTACCTTATTTTTTGTCCCCTCCTACACTCTCAGCATATGGCCAGGCCTTTGATGTCCTCATATATGTGATAACATCAGAGGCCAGGATCAGACAAGCGAGGGTGTGTGTGTGTGTGTTTGTGTGTGTGTTTGTGTGTGTGTTTGTGTGTGTGTGTGTGTGAGAAACAACATTACATAGTAATTTTTTCATGCTGATTGGAGTTCAGTTTTCAAATACACATATACAAGAGTTTAAAAGCCATAACAATGCACATAAATGAATGCAGTAACACGGACACTGGTGGTATATCAGTAATGCATATAGAGGTGCATTTTGGGTAATGCATTATGCATGTGAAATAAATGCCTCTGTCCCTGCATGTGCTGTGACTCCATAATTCATACTCTACGCCACTACAGCATTAAAATAGGGGTCAGAGGATAAAACCACAGTACAGAGGGGGACACAGGCATAGACCACTCCTGGAAGTGTCGAATGCTGAAGGCGGCAGTGCAGGAACGGAGGGGAGGTAGGAGATATGGGCTTTCGGAGAGGTGAGTGTACTGCCTCTTCTGCAGGGACTTTTAGCAACGTTTTTTTTTTTTTTCTTAACATGACATGGTCGATTTTAAGTAAAGTTCCCTTTTGCTCCCCCACTTTTCCATTCAGAAAGCACAAGAACATTTGTGTAAGCTTTGATTTGGAGATTACACAGGGTTGAGGACTTTCTCTTCACTTCATGTGACAGCACTGCATGGCCAATTGCCAAGCACCAGCGCTGTTGTGCGGAAGGAAGGGGAGTGAATCACATGTTCCGCCATACCCAGAAGTACCAGATATGTAACTTTGCTTCCCCATGTGAAGGAAGTGGTGGGGGATTGAAGAGAAAGGTGAGGATAGGCAGCTAATTGGTCGGCAATAAAGTGACCCTGTTAGTATGCCCTATGGAAGAGCACAAGTTGAATTAGGTGATGTATTTTAAAAAGTACTCTGACATTAACAGGGCTATTCACAAAAGCATAACGAGTTTGGAGAAGGCAGGAGAAGTGAACAATCTAGGACAACGTAGCTGAACTGGAGAATTAGCTGAATTGGAGAATTGTTCCAAATCAGCTATTTTGTCCTAGATTGTCCACTTCTCCTGCCTTCTCCAAACTCTTAACAATTTTGTGAATAACCCTGTATATTATATAATTGCAGAGCTGTTTAGATTTTATTACCAATTTTGTTGTGGATTCTAAAGAAGTTATAGCTGCTGATACACAAATGAGCTCTCTTTCTGTCTGTCTCACTCACTCAAACCCCTCTTTCAGGATAATGCATATATCAAAAATTCAAAAATCTGTAGCAAACACATGTTTTTTTTAGTGAGACAATAATTCCACTGATGATACAGGAAGTTAATGAGACTGTAGGAGAGCTCTTTTTTCCACTAGGGAATTTAAAGTAAGAGTGTCAGGAGAGTTGTGGGAAGAGAATAAAGGAAGGAATGTTAGATTTCCTGAGAATTAATTCTTCATCGCTATTTTAAGACTCAGTTGAGGTTGAGCAAAGAATTGAATACATTTAAATCATACAAGTGAATGTTGGTGCTATTATCACCAAAATGTGGTGCTATTATTCAGATGACTAAAATCTCCTGTTCAGGCGCAGTAATTAAAAATGTATAATGGGAGCTTCTGTATAGCTGTGAAGAGCAATATGATAGCTATTAGCAGTAATCGGCTTCTCATATACATTGTTTGCTCATTCAAAGGCCATTCATTAATGTCTAACTCATGGGGAAGGGTAAAAGTTTCTATCAGGTTTTTATTTCTGCCTCAACCTCATTGTGGAGGTTTTCCTTCCCTTCCTGTGCTTTTGACACCTGCACAAGAAATTGGGGTGTGCGGTTGTCACAGGGACATGGAGGTACAGACAGCAAGAAAGATCATTCCGATCATTCCCCATTCTACAAACATCGGAACTGATTTACAAAAGAAATTGAGACTGCTCACATAGCAAAATTAATGTTCACTTTGCAAAGTTTTCTTAGCTTAGTAAGGCCCTTTTCACACAGACATTCAGTCTGGATTAGTCTGTCAGGGCCTGCTCACATGAGATGAGATAACTGGCATTTTTCAGTAACTACACAATGCCGGTCACTGCTACGGCACATAGGAAACAATTATTTTCTATGTGCCCTGTTCACACCAGAAAACAGCAATGATCTGCAGTGTGGTCTGCTGTGGAAAAATGCAGATATGTTGCAGTTCGTAAAAAAACAAGAAAAAACCCCATAAAACAACAGACATATGGATGTAAGTGGAAAGAAAATGCATGTAAGGGGACAGAAAATGGAATGTAAATGGAACTGAATTGAAGACGGATGTGCAAACTAATTTAGGCCCCTTTCACACGGGCTGATCAGGAGAGGATATGTGCACAGATTCCCTCCTGATCGAAGCAGTATGGAAGGAATGTCATTGGACCCCATATCGGTCTGGGGGAATCGGATAAAAACTTGCATCTGATCGTGTCCTCCTGAAAAACTGACAGGCGGACCTTATTGGACCAACCAAGTGAAAGGGGCCTAAAACTGATGAAGACTGATTCAGTCTTCATCAGTTTTTTTATGCAACTAAACTGATAATGCTAGTGTGAAAGAGACCAAAATAGGGTGAAATTATGTTAATGTTGAAAACCCAGTTGTGTGCAAAGGTACATGTGATTGGATGACTGAAGTGAACACAGCTTTACCTTATTTAAGTTAGAGCCCCTTTCACACTGGCTTTTTTGATCAGGTCTGCCTCTTAGTTTTTCAGGCGGACCTGATCGGAAGCCAATATTAGCACATGGGCAGCCGGTTCTAAACAGACAGGTGTTCATGTACGTTTGGTTACCCCCGGCTCGGGCCAGGTCCGGAGGAACAAACGGATCAGATGCGTTTCACCAGACCTTATCGTGCCACATCGGAGGTAACCGGATGTAAACAGACACCAGTCTGCCCATATACTAGCATACCTATTGCACAGACAAGGATGTCACAACGGTGACATCCAATCCGATCCGGAGGGGATCCATGCACGGAATCACCTGCTAAGCAGATGAAAGGGGCCTTAGTTAAAATCACTTTTTAAAGTGAATGTTCATTTTACTGTGAATTTTCTGAAAGAAGGGGCATTAAAGGCCAACTCTGAGCAGCCAAACAAAATATCCTTCCAATGTTTGTTTATTCTAGGGGGATAAGCAGCAATACTTACCTTACTCTTCTCTCCCACAGGATTTCTTCTAACTGCAAGACTGGACCCCGAAACGACTTTCCTTTGCTTCTCCTCTAGTCGTATGCTTTCTGATATCAGCATGTACAATGCAGGACCAAACTTGGCACAATTCCCAAACCAGCACTCTCACAGAAGAAGGGAAGTGGGTCACATGGTTCTCCATACACAGAAGTATTTGGATATTCTCTTTTTTTCCAGCTAAATGGAGCAGTGAAATACAGGTGAGTTGATGCTTCTGGAGATGGGGGGCATTAAAATGTATCTGTTATTTTTTCTTGTATAGGCAAAGCTCAGGTTTGCTTAAGGCTGGGTTCACACCTGGGCGTACAGAATATGCGAATTTGGGGCAAATGGAGACGCGCTGAAATATGCCCGAAAGAAGCTCCGATAGTATTTCGCGCGTTGGGCGTTTTTCAGCGTTTCGATCAGCGCTGAAAAACGCCCAGGTGGGAACCATGACCATAACAAATAATGGGATTTCACTGTTTGAGCGTTTTACAGCGCTTCGATCAGCGCTGTAAAACGCCCAGGTGTGAACCCAGCCTTAAAGGCTTGCTCCTTTACAGAGTAGTCTGCTTATGAGAAATTATGTTTTATATACAGTATGTGCTCTAGTTATCCTATTTGTGTACTGTTATTGCCCATCTGTGATGAATCATTATTTTGTCTACTTATGTTAGAAACAGCACAAGTTAAAGGGAAATTCCACCTGTTGATGAAAATAAAATAAAAAATGTGCATGTATTTTTTTTGCATAGTCAGTAAAGCATTGCAACCGTAATCAGTGGATTGTGGGTGCAATGATCTGGCACCTGCAGACTCTTTCTTCTGTCTCTGTCCGTACCAAGGTACAAACATATATTAACATGGATGGGAAGAAGTGTCAATGTCCTATGCGTCACTGCACTACCCTTGAGAGCTACAAGGCCAACTGTTGCGGTGGCTGATGGGACTTGTATTTCTCCATTCACAGATCCTGTCAATATGGGTGTAACATTAAACATGGTCAGAAAGGTAAACTTGGCCTTTAGGTAAGTTACCTCTAATAATGAGTATAGTGGGAGTGGATGCCTGCTGCTTACTATAAAAATCATGCCTTAAAGGAAGCTGGGCACTACACAGAGCGCTACATTTATGTCTCTGCAGGGATAAGAGCAGTGGTGTGAAACTGAAAGTGTCCAGTCCCATTAAACATCCCCCTGCCATCACCTCCTCTATTCACAAAGAGCCTTGTATTTTCTTCACAGAGTAAAGGTGTTCTGTAAATGGAGGCGGAAGAGCTGGAGGGTGACTATATGACTGAATCCCCCCTCATCAATGCACAGAATGCCTTTTGTGAAAAGAAAATACAAGGCTCTCTGTGAATAGATGAGGGGAGAGGAGGGGGCTGGGGTACAGCTGGAGCCCTTCACTGTGGCACTTGCTGCTCTTTTATCCTTGCAGTGCCAGAAATACACAGATCTATGTAGCGCCCGGCTTCGATCAAGGCATCATTTCTATAGTAAGCAGCAGTCATAAACCCCTGCTATACTCTTTATTAGGGGTAACATCATAGGCGTGCACAGACTAGGCGTGCACGCTAGGCGTGTGTGTATATGTATATACACACACATATATATATATACACACACACACACACTTGTGTGTATTTGTACTTTTGTGTATATACCCTAATGCAATAGTCTGTGAACGCCTATGATGTTACCCCTAATAAAGAGTATAGTAGGGGTTTATGACTGCTGCTTACTATAGAAATGATGCATTGATCGAAGCCGGATATATATACACACACATTGACCTGCGGCATCCCACATTCCCATCTCTTCAGATTATTATTATTATACAGGGTTTATATAGCGCCAATAGTTTGCACAGCGCTTAACAATATAAGGAAGACATTACAGTCACAATACAATTTAAGACAAGATGTCCCTTACCTCTTCCATCAAGGGTGCAGTAAGGAAGAAGGAACCCTGGCAGGTGGTGGGTGGCACCCACCTGGCTTCCTGATTGGATGGGAAGCCACAGCCATGCTCCCTGGCAGCTTCCCAGGCACCGAGGACTGCGGCTGTTGTGTGGAATATAAGTGGCAAGTGCTGCTGCACTCTGTATCGCTGAGCCGGTCACATAAATCTTTGTGATCTCTCCACCAGCTCAGTGACTAAAACAAATGGTGCCCACTGTTGCAGTTTCAGTGTTGCTATGAGGGTGATTAGGGTGTGCCCTGGCACACCCTGTGCGCACGCCTATGGGTATCTTACATTGTGCTGTTTGTAAAATCAATGTTTTTCCTAGAGTTCAGCTCTAAAGTAAAATTAACTTCTGGGAATAAACTAATTGGAAACTTTAAAAAAAAATATTCTGTAAATTATAAAGTGACACTGTGTTGTCTGCATTTAGTTATTATGTTACCATGAGTCATTTGTAATTATATAAACCTTCAGGACAGCAGTTAATTTTACATGTAAAACACATATGTGGAAGCTGTTTGACATGCCAAAAGGTGCCCATATACCTTACGATTATCGTATGCGATCGACTTTTCGTATGACAATCGTAAAGTGTATGGGTAGTGTACAACCGCCAGTACTGTACAATCGTACGACTTTTGTCTTTCCTGCATGTTTGGAAACTTCAGTCGATCGTTCGATTTTCGCAAGGTTGGTGGCATTTCCGTATGTCAAAAGTCGTACGATTAACATTGCTCATGCGCAAACGAAAATACGTGTGGTCGATTACCGCAATTCATCCAGGTGGTTTCTTTTTTAACTACCGCTGATTGAACCTTGCGATAATCGGGGCAGGATGGGGCCGCCGTATGACAATCGTACAACGGTTCGATCATCAGACGAAAAGTTTTGCACGATAATCGTAAGGTGTATGGGCACCTAACTGGTTTGTAATTAAATGCAGCCAGTTTTGTGATCCAGGTACTCCTGTCAAGGGTGCAGCCAGATCCTCGGCTTTTACTGCAGTAAGGGGTTTTTGAGCAGGAAAGTAGGGTCCCTGTGTGTGTTGTAAAGTAGCCACCCCTCAAAGCTCACTCCCCCCGATGGACTACAATCTCATGTTTACTTTACTAATTTGTATTGAGATTGTAGTCCATAACGGGACTAAGCTTGGAGTGATGGCTATTTTACAACACACACATGGACCATGGGGACCAGTTTCTGCAGACTGCCTTCTTTAGGGCCCATTCATACCATTGCATTGTAAGTGCACTAAAAGTGTTCAAAGCACCCAAAACACAGAGAAAATAGTTTCCAGTGTAATTAGTGAAGCTCTTTAGATTTGTGCATTGCGTTACAGTACAGTGCTTGTGTTTTTGGAAACTCTTTTGTGTGGTTTTTGAAAATTATATTCTACATTACAGTTAACACAGTGCAGGGTTTAAATAGACTTTCAGTCCATGTTCATGATTCCACATGTTTGTAGGAGGATAGTGATAAATAAAATAATTAACAAAACACAAATGTTTTCCAGCGCGCTGGTGTGAATGAGCCCTTATGGAGTACATATAGCATACAAATGTATTGTCATAAAAAAGTAAAGGAAGAAAAATGTTAAAGTGTTACATTTTTCCGTACTGCATAAAATAAATAATTAACAAAACACAAATGTTTTCCAGCGTGCTGGTGTGAATGAGCCCTTATGGAGTACATATAGCATACAAATGTATTGTCATCATTATAGCCCTGCTGTCAGTTGTCACTAGCTTATTGCTGCAATGCCCAATATCCCTCTGCTCTGTGTCAACATTCATTTAATTATTTATTGAGTATTTTATATAAAGCATTTTGCTACACACAGATGCCTATTTATTACACCGAAGGTTATTTTATAATATGAACCCATTGTACACACTTTATGTTTAGCACACCAATAGGAAAGATTTAAAAATGAATGGTAGAAGAAGAGTCTTTTTTACTGCAAAGTATGTGTAATTCACATATTGCATACATTTTATAACCTTCTAGGACATCTTCCCAGGGTCTCTTTTCTTTATGAATAACTAGCGGGTGCTTTTAGCCCTTCCCATCTTTGGGTCCCTTTTCTGTTACTGTAAATGTGTCATCAGAGATCCAAAAGCCCTGTGAATTTGGCCTGTCACAGTCACAGCTATGACAAGAATTCAGCTAGAGGAAGTGGTGGTTGGTGAGTCAGCATGAGTAATTGTGTTGAAATTGAATTTGAATTTCTATTAAAGCTTCAAAATCGTAAAATATGAAATGTTCTGCAGCTATAGGTAAAGGATCTGCCTTTAACGCTGACCTTTTTTTACATGGGAATTATCAGTTTCCACACATTACATCTGATGGAAGTGACAATGGTCGCTCTTCCTTGCTGCTCAGTGGGTATGTAGATTGGCACAATACTCAGATTCTTTAACATGGGCAGTTTAACTCTACTTGCTTGTATACCTGTTTTGTAGAATTTATAGCGCATATCTTAAAAAGGCAGCTTGTTAATTTGTAGAGGTTTCTTTGTGTGTATATAGAAGGAATGTAAATGGATTTATAAATATACTGCACGATATAGTCTTGTGACAAAACTTTAGTTTTGATTTGTTTCTATACAGTTTATTGAGTTCCAGATTGCGTTGTCTCATTTAGAAAGAACTGTATTGATTTACATTCATCCTGCATATGATGTATTTATAGAAAAACACCATATGGTTATGATAACTCGTGTAAGTCTCGATCCAAGGAAATAGATGTGGGAGTTTGTGCGTGGCAATGTGTATAAGAAAAGGTAAAATGAGTTATAAAATGATTTTGCTGGCATCTGTCTCATTCCCACATATAGGACTGTGCATAAGAAGCAATAACAGCACAGTTAATTAGTCTAGATTTATAGCAAGCAGTTGCAGTGGTAACTGGATTGTGGATATTGTGTGAAATGCCAGTCGAAAGTGCTTTTGAGTAGAATGGATTGATAGTGCTATTATGGGATTACGCGATTGGCTCTTTCTCAGTTTTTTTTTATACTCTCATAGGAAAATATATTTAGCAAATTGATCTTGGCATTGGCTTGCTGTAATTGGCGTAGATAACTTCTTTTGCTGATATCTACTACATGGCTTTGCCTAGAAAACTGTAGAGTAGAGTTCAACCCTCATCACACCCCCAGAGCTCTCATATGACAAAGCATGTTCTACAGCCATAAAATGCCTAATTCTTTTTAAGGTCTGCTTGATAGGATAATTTGTGTAGTAAAAGAGGTCATAAAAGATACAGTTATGACTAGTTATGACTAGACATGACTATAAAGGACCACTAACTATTACTATCCCCCCTCCCTCAGTATTCATCTTTTCGTGCAGCTATAGAGTTCCCTCATCATTTCTGTGATTATGTTGATGTTTGCACAGGTTATAATAGTTCCAGTAGAACCATAACACTATGGTCAGGGTTAGTGCTGGTATCAGTGGTGTAGGAAATGGCCTACAGAGGAAACCAGACAAAGAGGTGTTGGAAGACGAATCACCACAACATAGTGTGGAAATTACTAGATCATGGAGCAATGATGCCCCATATATTGAATACACTTTCTGAAGTTATTGACATGCCCATGCACAGTGGAGACATTGGATGAAATCAGAAGTGATTAGCAGCTTTCTTTCCTAACCATGGAGATCTTCTTCCAGTGCTTCTTCCTCTACATTTTACTAGTGCAAGGACAAAAAAAAGTACAGAAGAAGCAGCAAAGGGGGCCATTAAAATTGTAGGACATCAAGGTGGGCATTAAAGCTTGCACTCTGGCCTATAGAACTAGAGGTACACCACAGGCTGGTGGCCCCAAGGTAAAAAAAAAAACAATATAGAAGATTCCCTATCTAGAGCTATTAAGTGTCTTAGATGGCCATTGTTCCTACTTGTGCCCCACGTTGGCCTCTTGTAAATGTTACTCTATAAACTCTATCACATCAACAAATAAAAATAATGAAAGGTTGAGTGTTCTGCGCTATGAAACAGACCCCAAGGGGGAGATTTCACAGAGAGTAAGGGTTAACCGCAAGCTGCTGAAACTAAGGCCAAATAAGCCTCACAAAATGGTTTTAGAATAGTAAGCGCTATGGGTCTCCTGGAGTGAAGTGAGAATCCAACAATGACTTATTAAATAAGTGGAGTCTAAAACCAAATAAAAATAATGGTACCAATGTGCCAGTATTCTTAAGTAAACCACAAAAAAGAAAGGATTGTGTTGACATGATTTCTGATCTCTCCTCTCTCTAGTAGATAAGGATTTGCCAAAGGAGTTCTAAAGTCACAGCATATTATAACATCAGTATTGTAATAGAAATACATACTAGAGTTGTTTATGATAATGCAATCAAAGCTTACTTGAAAAAAAACCTTTTATGTAGTAAATGCTGCCTTCCATCTGCCCATCACATTCAACAACTTCCCGGATTCCCAGTGTGCTTTGTGTCTCCTTCCCTGCTGCTTGATGTGATGCAATCTCGATTTCTCTCAGAGACTGTATGGTCCACAATGCATTGCTTCCAGCAAGCAATGACATGGTTACATTGTTTGGATGTTGAGTTGTAGTTCAAAAGGCAGGCTCTAAGTTGTGACACAAGGAAGTGCATATTCACAGGGCTGAATTCAATTGTGTCAGTGCATCAGGGAAGTACATCCTATGGGCATCTTTAATAAGCAAGTTCACAATATCTAGATTGATATGGTTATTAGGGGTGGGATTGAACTTATGGAAATTCAGTATAGAAATACTTATTTATTTTTAGTTTTTTTAGTTTTAGGAAGGCAGCTGAAAAAATTACAGGTGCACCGAAATGAAAATTTCAAAACCGATATAAAAAAACTGCCAGGCCGAAACCGAAAATGTTTTTTATTTTAACTTTTTCAAATGTTTTCAAATATTTTATTTTTATAAACTTTTTAATTTTTTATTCATTTTTTATTAAATATTTTCATTTTTTACTTTACTTTTAGGGGCTTCCGGGAAATATTAGGGGTCTAAACAGACCCCTGAAATTTCCCTTTTAAAATAGAAAAAGAGATTGAGAACATAAAGTCCTCAATCTCTTTTTCTGCCGCCCCTGCTATAAATGAACAGGAATCCTCTCCCTCTCTGTATCCACAATGATGAATGAACAGGAGGCGATGCAGATCACTTCCCATTCATTCATAATTGTGGATATAGTAACCATACTATGTCCTCAATTATTTACAAACACTCAGCTGATCACTTCCTGACACACTGTCACAGGAGGCTGAGCGAGCGGTGCAGGGAGGAGACCTCAGCCTCCTGTGACAGCGCGTGCTGTCTCCGCCCACACACCGCTCTGCTGATCAGTGACAGGTGGCTGAGCGGTGTGGGAGGAGAGACGCTGGCCGCTCACAGCGCTCTCCTCCCGCAGCGCTCGGCCGTCTGTAACAGTTTCTCTCCTCCCCACTGGGACACAGAGCAGCGCCCAGCGGGGAGGAGAGAAAGAATGGATGCACCGCTGTATCGGGCAGAAAATGGCACTTTCTGCATTATGCCAAAAGTGCCATTTTTTGACTATATGTTTCGGCGGCCAATATATCAGTGCATCCCTAGAAAAAATACTTGGACATCTTTCAATCCCACACAACTAACAGCCTTAATTAAAAAAATGTGTTAATGGTCATGTTCAAATCTTTATGCTGCCAATATTTATTAAAATGAGACAGTGGCTTTGTAAACAATACGCATGCTAGAAGTTCAAATAATGGATAACCAAGTGAACAACTTTGTGTTTTCCAGCTTTTATACATAATGATATGTTAATAATATGGAAAAGGAGCAGTTATGTTTGGACCCCTGTTTTTATGCACCTAAAACCAAAACCCTATACCCGGATACTGTAGTTAAACGGTAGTAGAATGGTTTTAGCTTAAGATGTAGTAAGAACTCCATGAAGTTTAATGTCAGTTTTGTCTTTTCACCCTATGAGGTACTTTCATTTTAGCATATGAGGGAGGCACATTAAAAGGACAGGGTATTGGTTAAAAAAAATAGGACCTACTTACCTGCCCTTTAGTTTTTCTAGTAAAGACCATTCTTTATGTTTCCTTCATTATATAAACTATGAATATGAAGTACATTTTTAAACATCTCTAATTTAGAGCATAGTTTTTCAAAATGTAAGTATAATTACTCCGAAAAGCAACAAATATGATTGTGTCTCTTCAAAGTCATTGATGGTGCTTGTTGAAATGTTCTATACTCACCTAAGTCCACCATACAGGTCCCTCACGGATGCTTTATCTGAGTGTGGGGGAACGGTAATACAGCACAAATGCAGCTGCAAATGTGCCTGCATTGGCTAGTCCCCAAGGGTTCCCCAACGCTGACCTCATCGCCTGCAGACCATCTTCTGGAAGGCAGTGACGTGGACACACGAAGAAGGACACCGCCTCCTGTAAACAGAAGATTCAGGACTGGAATGTTCCATGACATCAAATTTAGTTTAGTAAATGGGGTATTTAGGTAGGTTTTTGTTGTTGTTGCTAGTGATAAAGGGGGAGGGGTAGAGGAGGGGGAGCCCGAAGTTCAACCTTATGGTAAGTGTGTCAAGATTATGACAAAAACAGCTGATGTGCATGAAGATTTAAAAAAACAAGAGTATAAGAGCCATTTTTTGGGACACTGATTTTTTTCAAAGGCAAGGTCTTGAGCAGAAAATGATATGCATATGCTAATTATATGTAATGAGTAGAATATGAAGTAATTCTACATTTCGAAAAACAAGAAATAATGGAGAATTACAAACTTGTGAAGTACATTTAGTAATCACAATGTTGCCTTATAGTTTTAAATATTATGTTTACATTTTACTTTCCTGCAATAAAAAAAAATAACTGAAACTGTGAATATCTTATTATATCATACTGTATATAACGTACATATTATTACTTATACCTAGTAAATATTTCATCTGGCAGTTAAAGCGGAAGCAAAGTTCCAAAAGTCAGGTTAGCTTTTGCCATAATGTGCAAATATTCACTGCATACTTGCACAAATTGGCACACTTACCTTACAAGTGTGCCATCCACACTTGTAAGGTAAGTACAGAGGATAAAGGGCCAAAATTCCATAATCTGGGACACAGGTACAGTAGCAACACACTCTAATAGCCAAGCTGCCACCTCTTACAATTTATAAGCTTGTGAGAAACCTTGCTCCTATCACCTCCAGTCAGTACACTTTACACTAAACCATACATGCTTTTGTAAACCACATACAGACTGCTCTTACTAGCAGTTGCAGGAGAGCTAAATCAGGCAGTATCACTTATAAAATGAGTGCAAACACCCACTCAGTCTCTTCAGATGTGTGCATTCTTTAGAGCAATCAAAGACCAGCTTATTTATTTTATATTTCATATACCTAGATGGGTGGTGCATAGTAAGTTACAAAACAGAAGTTAATAAAGTAAGACAGAGATAAGCAAACAGCATTGAAAATAAAAAGAGATAACATACAGAACAGAGTATTTCTCCTGCGGCTTGGATTCAATGCAACGATCATATCCCGCCACCTAGATGGGATTCCTTAGATATGACTCAAATCTAATTGAGGATCGCAGCTTTTATACTTTTATGACAGTGGAGTTTCTGCCCTTCCAACTTTTCCAACTGGATGAAAGGTGTTGGCTGCTACATCTTACCTTGTCAGCACAAGTAGAATTTGGGTGATCAAAATCTTCAAAAACTCATATTCATGCTGGATTATGAATTTTAAATCTGAAAGTAGGAGTATTGGGCATCCATGCTGTTTTTTTTTTCTGTTCATTGTAACGTTTTAACATTTAACAACATAAATTCATTGAGAATGACATTCAGAAAAAATTTCGGATGCATTTGAAATTTTCGATATAAAAAATTCAGATTCAAAATTCAAAAATTCGGAATTCACTATTTCTTTCATTCAGAGATTCCCATTGGTACCAGCTGCTTGGGTTTGTGAGTACCTACGGCCTTGCCTCACACTTAGGGCCTAGTTGTATTGCTGCCACGCAGTTGCATTATGTTTCTACCTAAACATAGAGTGGACAGTCCTGCAACTATGAGTGGCCCCAGCCCTATACTCTCCTAAAGGTTCCGAGTTTACTTGGCATCCTCTCGGGAACCGATGCCAGCAATCTGGATTCCAGCAACCCTGTCGTCGTAGGAAATCTTTTTCAGCTCTATCAGGTGAGATTGAGTCCCCTACCCTTACATTAAGGGCCCTACTGCAGTCAATCTAGACTTTATGGAAAGATTCACCTGATCCTTTGGGGGATACTGACCACAGAGGTTCTAAGTGCGCCCCAGCACCACCCTCTGCAGAGTATAGCTCTGTTCTTCCAAAGACCTTAGAACGGGCCACCAATCTCTGTGAACATCTCTGTCGCATATTCAAGATTTCCAACAGACTTTCTCTGAAGAGACTGTTTTTATGGCACTGCAATTTTTTGTCATAACCTTAGAATTATAAGGGGTTGTTTTTGGCCCTTGTTGATGCAGTGCAAACTACTCTGCATTTGGAGGATCAGCCTGCTGTCTCCAATCTTGGGTGCTTTCAGAGCTTCTACAGATTTACAAACTTTTCCATGACTCCTGCTAATCAAGTTATTCCTCTGTGTAAACTGTAAGCACCCTGAAACGATAATGTGTCCTACCTGAGAGTCAGAACTATTCTCCTGCAAGAGGGAATTTGTTAAATGGTTGTCTATACCCACATATGAGCCCCATCATATAGCCACGCCCCTCTAACATGTTTCACCACACAGGCTCAATCACAGAGGACCGCTATGATTAAGCTTGTGTGGTGAAACATGTTGGATCCTTCCTTTGGTTGTTGTCTGCTCCCTCCTCAGGACAGGGGCTCGGCTTCATCAGACAGCCCTTGGTCTGCTGCCGTTCCCCTAGTTTTTTCATTAGGCCTGTGGGAAGTTGTTCTTCTTTTGCCCTCCCCTCAGATGGACTGCTTTTGGACATTCTAATAGTATCTAAATTCCAAGAAAATTATTTTCTTGGAGTTCAATGAAAGGCACAGGCTCCACCCCTCGGTGTTTATGTACATGCTGTTGGTACTGCTTTGCCACAAAACTGGTGGGAGTAGAAGGGGAATCTTGGGCTCTCAATGGACTCCACGAAAAAGGATTTTACTGTACAATACTCCTGTTTTTTCCAATAAGATTCAATTGAAAAGTGCAAACTGATGATTAAGGGGGGTCTCAGAAAATAGGTTGTGTAAGCATAAAATGTTGAGCACCTGTTATCTAGACCTTTAAAACAAATCAAATGACTCATGAGAATGAATGTTTTCTAGTAATGAAAATTTGCATTGATCATGAAGAGAGTTTGTGAAATGTATCATGAGATGTGCAAACACCACCTGAATCAATGATCTTGAATAACACCCACACCCACACACCAGAATCAGTATTACTCTTACAATTACAGCATTTACGGGCAGAGCTTGATAGTTTCATTTTACTTCTTATGAAGGCATTACTCTTTTTTCTGATATAGTTAGAATTGCATATTCTATAAAATAAGGAGTGATGTTTCCGTTAATGCAGAGCACTCTGTGTATTTGCACTTCCCCTCCCATTAACTTCTTATTTTTCATTGAGTACATAGAAGAAAAGTTTTGGAGCAGTCATAGAGTCTTGAGACATTGGAATCTGAACTTAACATAGATAAAGTAAAACACCATTTAAATCAGTTTTGAGATCTGGAAAGCTATACTGACAAAAATATGTAAGCTATCAATTCTGACATATTTTTGATAATTATAATTGCCTGTCCGTTTTTAGCTTTAGTAATAATTCTCTGTATTGTGGAACCTGAATAAAAAGTGAAGAAATCACCTTGATGTGTCAGATGTCATGCAAGTAACATTGTTGGTAACTATACCTCGATTCTGCCATACTCCCATGATTTGGTTGCCATATTTTCAAGTGGTATAAATACCCCATTTTAAGACCCTCTGATCTGGGTGTTTGTTTCAAATCTGTAGCCAGAGATAGTCAGGTTAGTAACATTTTCAGAAGTGTTTCACCAATAGCAACCACCATATTTCTGTTTTAGTACAAGTTTCATTTTATATAGTTGATTTTATTTTATATAGTTGAGACAAAAAAAAACAAATCTATTTAAAACTGTTTTTTTAATTAGTATTATTTCTTTTTTTGGAGCACAAAGAGGATACATGATTGATGCAGGGCCGTAGATCATTTATTTCCTGGGATGAGGTTGATAACAGAAATGTGGTGCATGTAGGGCAACCCCAATTGCCGAGTGGTGCCTTGCGCGTAGTGAGGGGATGTGCCAGGCTTTTCCTCAGCTTTGTCATGAACCAAGGAGGAGCCTAGGAACTCCCCTTTGCTCTGAGACAAGCTGTGTCTGAATTCTGAATTGTGTGGGTGACAGTATCCACAGCATTACAGGACCCCTTGTACTATCACAGGGTGGGCTTCACTTACCCGGGGGAAACGTTCCCCCAGGTGCTAGCGATGCCCATGGCAGATGCTCTTGGGGGTGAGCATGGGTAAGCAGTCCTCATGACTTTTGGCTACACTAAGGATATTCTGTGTTTCTGCTGTGCTCTTGTGGAAGATGTACACGGCTCAGTGGGAGGGAATTGTCAGCATGACGGAAGATGTATTTTTTTCATTATGTTTACACATTCATGGAGATAAAATTATGTGGCTTTTTTGCTGAGTGCTTTGTAATGTTTTGACAGCAAAACATTGTTTGCCGGGACAGTCCCACGTAGGAAATATGACATCTTTTTTTAAATTCTACACAATTCATGCTAGTGTTGATTTATCTACCCATTGTTTATCATCAGTTTGTGTCAGTACACTTCACTGAATTAGTCCACAGTTTTACTATAGTAATGAATTTTGGAGCAACAAAAAATGTGTTTGTGTAGAATATAATAATTTATAGAGCTTAGCAACATCTTAAAGTGTAGTTCCACTTTTGCAGTTAAATTTGAGAAAACTCCTCTATATGTTTAAAATAATATTTTTTTAACCTTTCGGATGTTTTGTTGCAGCAAGCAACATGGCTGATTCCAGGTTTTTCTGAGCACCTTCATAGTGATCTTGTATTGATGTGATCCATCGGAACTGTAATGCATATTATTATTATTCAGGATTTATAAAGCGCCAACAGTTTGTGCAGTGCTTTACAATATAAGGAAGACATTACAATACAATTCAAGAATAGATGGTAAGGAGGGCCCTGCCCATGAGGGCTTACAATCTAAAAGGTAGGGACAAGTGATACATGTGGAGGCAGCTGTGTGGGGATGAATTGTTTGAGAACGTGATGGTTCAGTGGTTAGGTTGAGGTAGGATAGGCTTCCCTGAAGAGATGAGTCTGTAGGGATTGCCTAAAGGTAGTCAGAGTGGGCGATAGACGGAGAGGTTGGGGTAAAGAGTTCCAGAGGATGGGAGAGACTCTAGAGAAGTCCTGGGGCGAGCATGTGTGGAGTTGAGGAGGGAGCTGGAAAGCAGGAGGTCTTTGGAAGAGCGGAAGGAACGGTTAGGGTGATACTTTGAGACTAGGTTTGAGATATATACGGGGACAGAGTTGTGGATGGCTTTGTAAGTGGTTATTAATATTTTGAATTTTATCCTTTGGGATTTTGGAAGCCAGTGCAGGAATTGGCAGAGGGGAGTTGCAGACATTGTGCGGTTGGTTAGGTGGATGAGTCCAGCAGCTACATTCATGATAGACCGAAGGGGGGATAGCCTGTGTAGAGGTAGGCCAATGAGGTGTGAGTTGCAATAGTCAAGGCAAAAGATAACAAGGGAATGGATGAGTAGTTTTGCGGTTTCATTGGTGAGGAAGGGGCATATTTTGGAGATGTTACGAAGGTGAAGGCGACAGGATTTGGATAGTGATTGGATGTGGGGCAGAAAGGTGAGGTCTGAAACCAGGATGACACCTAGCACCTTTGGCATGAGGGGAGGAATGGATGGTTGTCTTATCAATCTCAAGGGAAAAGTTGGGGGAAGGTGCACGGGCAGGAAGAAATATCATGAGCTCGGTTTTTGACAGATTGAGTTTTAAGATCCAGACTGATATGTCAGTTAGTAGATTAGTGACACGCAAGGACACTGAGGTGGTGAGTTGTGGAGTAGAAAGATAGATTTGAGTGTCATTAGCATAGAGATGGTATTGGAAGCCATGTGAGGTTATTAACTGGCCAAGAGAGGTGGTGTAGATAGAAAAAATAAGGGGTCCAAGGACTGAGCCTTGGGGGACTAGGTGTCCTCTTCCTCTTTCTGTAGGGCAGAAAGAGGAAGAGGAGGGGAGGAGTTAGATTTGTAGGTGACACTAAAGGAGCGCTTTTGTAGGTAGGAGGAGAACCATGAGAGAGCAGAGTCTTGTAGGCCAAGCGAGTGGAGTTTTTTGAGGAGGAGAGCGTGGTCAACAGTGTCAAAAGCAGCAGAAAAGTCCAATAGCAAGAGTAAGGAGTAGCGGCCGTTGTTTTTATCAGTTAGTAAGTCATTATGGAATTTTAGGAGGGCGGTTTCAGTGGAGTGTAGGGAGCGAAAGCCGGATTGTAAAAGTATGACATTTACATATATTTGTGTTACTTAGCACTTAATATAAAAAATATATCTGATGCTAGGTCAACTTTAATCATCCTCATTTACTGTGTTTTTATTTATGGAGAAAGCAGTGTTAAACATATTTGCTCTTCGGAATTACATGTTAAGTCAGTTTAGTTGCTATGCAGTATTTGAAAAAAATATGCTACCAATAGTAAATGTTTTATTTGACACAAAATTTTAGGCTGATACTTTACTAAATGTAAATGAGTCGACGGCACAAGAGTTAATTTGGCTCCGGGAATTTCCATAAATGATACATCTTATCCTTGGCACATCTCATTTTCATTCCGAATTGCAAAGCAAGCTGTTCGGTGTTACACTCTACTGTTTTAAACTGGAGCATAAAATGTCTCCTAAGGCCTTCAGTTCACAGGTCAAGCTCCCATATTTCTCAAGGAAAGATCTTTGAAAATAGAAACTGAGAAGGAGCACTTTTGTTGTGTTTATTTCC
Source organism: Nanorana parkeri (assembly GCF_000935625.1). Classification (NCBI taxonomy): domain Eukaryota; kingdom Metazoa; phylum Chordata; class Amphibia; order Anura; family Dicroglossidae; genus Nanorana; species Nanorana parkeri. The sequence goes on from NW_017306314.1 coordinate 2,253,829, forward strand.
AGCCAAGGTGATAATATATGTGAGGTCATCGTCCTTAATCTGTTTGCTGTCAGCACAAGGAATTACGCACTCATGTTTCATGGTTCAATTTGGCCCTGAAACAACAGAAGATTATACATGTTAATATAAATAACATTTACTGTTGTAAAATGTTCCGAATTATGAAGGCGTGGTTACTGTAATGAATTTTAGCACAGCCAGAACAGACAAGTAATTTGTGAAACAATGCAAATTGTAGACAATTGCACCGTCTTTTTATAATCAATGTTTATTAAAGTTTTAAAATATCAATACAGAAAAGGAAAAAGTACCATAATAAATAAGCACTTACACTCAGTGGTAAAACTAAGACAGAGGTGTCTATTCAATCCAACACAAAACAAATACAGTATCAAATATCCATTAGGCCCCTGAGTGATACTTCTGAGAAAAATATAAGTTTAATGCAAGCGTGCTGTATAGAAAGAGCGCAAGAAGGGAGAGGAAAGTGTGTGGTGGGGACAAAAGGAAAGGGGGGATACATAGGTTGATACACAACAGTGTAAAGGTGGCCATACATTGTATGATCTTTATTCGGAAATTGTACACGATTGGTCTTTTGAAAGGGAATCGAACAGTTGATGTTACATCACCGATTTTCATTTTTGATATTGTGATCGAAATTTTTTGATCGGTCAGGTTGGAAAATTTTTCTTTGAATGGAAAATGAATGAATGGGTGGAGTTTTCGTTCATCAAAAATCTTAGGAAGAACACAGCACATACGCACAATTAAATTATTTAGTCGTTTGGAAACAAATCAGAATCGAATGCCATGCAGCATCATATTTAGTAGCACAATCCTTCAAGGAATGCGTCAACTCTTCCAACAAGCATACATCTTCAACACATAGAAACCATTCTTTTAATTGAGGGTGCCACAAGAGTATTCCAATGCCTAAGTATTAGAGGCTTAGCCACATTCAAAATTTGTGGCATCAGTAAACACTTATAAGTATCACATGGTAGGTACATGCAAACAATGGAATACACACTCCCAAGGGTCCATTTGTAGAGAAATTCCAGCGATGGCATAGTGCACAACGTGAGACCAGAACTCATTCAGTTTTGGGCAAAGCCACATTTGCCTTCTTTTAATGCAAATACTTATGTGTGTTCTATTTCTGTTTTTGGGATTACATCTGTAAATCTGTAAAACAGATATTCTTGAAAGATTATATTCTCTTGGTTAGTACAGTATTGTTTTTTTTTTTTAACAGAAGCGATTTCCATGATATCACATGATCATTTCAAATGGACAACTATGTCTAGAACCACTGCAGCTAAACTTTACAAAGCCATTTATTCCATCTGGCATGCAGCTGTTTCAGACTACCTGATGATCACCAGTGCAAGGTATAGAGCAACTAGAATTATGGGAACTTTATCCAGAAAAAGTTGGGGTGGTGGTGTATGAAGGTCACCTATTTTCTACACATATCAATAATTTTTTGCTCATCCACATATAAAGTGAACTCTCACTTCCCCTGATATGCTTACCTGTGTGTACCTGATACACCTCATGTTGCATCCCCCATAATTACCTTGGTTAGCTCGAAGACTTGGGACTCATTCCTGGGGATCTCAACTTCATGGTTTCAAAGATAGGGCAGTACTCTGAGTGTCTTGGAATAGGGGATCACTGCACAGGTGTACCCAGTGCTGTAGAAGTTTTTGTCCCAGAGAAAGTAAATAGCAGAGGAGTCCACTGCTGTCATACCAAGGTAAGTATGCAGCTGAGCCTAGGATTCTCGGTTGGGTTAATGTTAGAAGGGCTTAGGAGGATAAGGAGGTGTACTCTTTGCTAAAATTGCACTTGTCCTTTAATAATTTCTTCATGGTTAGGCCGTCTGTTTTACATTGGCTTCACACTGTGAATAAGCAAGTGGATTTAACTGTGGTGAGAACTGCCTTGAGTACATATTCCAGCTGGCAACCTTTGTGTGCACTGTATAATTTGTGAACTGCAGCCTGAAACTTAAAACCTGTCTCAGCACAGTTGGCATTTTGTGCCTGGAACTCAGCATATTCTTATTCCATATTTCATTGAAGACGCTGAACATTTCCTTCTGTGCAAGTGTGAAAGTGTGACCAACATAAGAACAACATGTCCTAGAGCAACCTCACAGCTGCTAAACCCTGCATCATTCCAACTTAATCAATTGAACTCAAGGAAAATGTAACTGTCCTAAGAGCAACCTTATTTGGCTTTCTTGGTTCTTATACCACACTTGGGGCAGTGAAATGGTTTATTTCAGTCACTTGTTCAAGCCTAGCTGTAGCCTGAAATGTTTAATGTAGGATGCCTTATCAAAAGCTTGCTTTATAGTTACACCTAGTTATGTCTGTGGACCTTTTGGAAAGATTCCTTTCCAAAAATGACTGGTCATTTTACATTTCCCTCTGATCAATGACATTCAGGAGGGAACAGTAGATTTGCAGATCCCTGTAGACCCAGTACACCACATTCCTTTCCATAGAAGATACCTTTTAGCTTGGGCAAAATTGCTCTGAAGGACTATTGCAAAAGCTTGACATAAGAATAACTGGATTGTGCAGTAGAAATGAGCAAAACTCAGAATTTTCATTGTACTGACATTTTTGTGAAATCTGAAAGAAGAACTGGCCTACTAAAGATTTATTAAAGGCTTTGCATATAAACACGCATGTATTCCCTCATTTGATAATTAGGTTATCTTGCCTGAATAATCTTTACTAAACCAGCTACCTACTAAAAGTGCAGCTCAAGAAAACTCCCAAAAGCTTTCAGCACCCAGATTAAAACTGAAATACAGAACATGTGTGGAATGGGTGCACTGTTTTTTTAAAACCTTTCCTGAGAGAAATATGGACGCCAACTCTACCATGACTATTGTCATAGTATTGAAAGCAGAGGTTCAACATAACCAGGCAGCTAGAGTTTTTTAAATAAGAAACAACAGAGACAGCCACATTTTTCTTTGTTTAGGCCTCATTCACACACAGCCGCAAAGGGCCATACAGCATACAAAGGAGCACGATGTCTGTGTCCAGAAGTTACATGTTCGGATGTGTGCACAGCTACAGTGTCTATCAGCCTTCATCATTTGTACAGGGTGCTGCCCTGAACTTTAAACAAAAGCCTGTGACTCTTGGGTGCAAAAAGCACTGTCCTTTGTACACTGTGTGGCCCCCTGCAGCCATGTGAATGAGGCCTTACTTGAATGATTTGGATAAAAGGAAGTATGAAGGTATGCAGGAGATTTCAAAACTGGATTGTGAGCATCATCCTGTGTCAGACATCCCAACCTGCAAAAACTAATTTCAGGGAGGTCCCCTCCCCACAACTGCCCCCCCCCTCCCCCTCCCAGACCAAGAGTTTAAAAACGCTACAGCTAATGAAAATATACAGTAAGTCCCATACTTACAATAAGTATCAAAAAATCAGAATAAAAAAAATAACAGATAGCAAGGGAAGGAATAGCTAGGCTGCTATTGGCCATTTCAAATTGCAATAGGCTAGCCAATAGCAGGCTGGGTATTGCACGTGTCCACTGCTACTGTCAATCAGCAGAGGTGGACCTGAAGGACAACTTCAGGTCCACCTCTGCTGATTGACAGCAGCAGACAGCAGCCACTGTAAAAAACAAAACAAAAAACAAACAGCAGGGGAGCTAATGCTTCCCCTGCTATCTGCTGTTTTTGTTCTTTGTATACTGACAGCGGCCACAAGGGAGAGACGTAGACTGGCTGGGGGAGTAGAACACCAGGTATCCAGGAAAGGTTTAGTCTGCTAGATAGAGCAGACTAAACCTTTCCGGGATAAAATGTTTCTCTCTCAGGCGTCAGAGAGCTACTATCTTATAGCGGGAGACTCCTGAAACGTCCAGTTGGGATGTCTGCTGTGTACAATAGGCACCTTGGTAAAATTTATAATGAACTGAAGATGTTCTATCAGTTAAAAGGATGAAGAAATATTTCCACTCCTCACTAGAGTACTGTGTCTAAATTGTTTCACTCCCAGGCCTGCCCTAGTGCTGTAGATAGCATAATACTAGTAGTCACATACATATACAGCATAGGCACTGCGGCTGCTCACCCCCATTCCCTTTGGCAATGTGCTGCAAGTAGATCACAAATGCACTGTCTACAAGAGTCAGAGCTAAAGCTCCACAATTAGCAAAGCTCATGTTCCTTGCTGATTGTAGTGTTCTAGCTCAGCGGTTAGACCTCCACAGCGAGACCACTGCTTATACACAGAGGGCAAGTGTCCATCTCTGTTGCATGCTGGCAGAGGACAGGCTTTTCTACTTAGGGCTCATTCACATCAGGTGTGTTGATCTGTGTTGATCAATGCATGCTCAATGCAAGGACAGTGAGAAAACTAAAACTTTGTGAGGGGAATTCATCAAGACTGGAGCAGGCAGAATCTGGAGCAGTTTGCCATGCACAGCTGCTCCAGATTTTATCTGCTCCAGTTTAGATAAATTCCACTCAATGTGCAATACAAGTGTGTTGCATAAAAATGCAACATGTCTCTGTTTTTCTGCAACACAACGCACAAAAACGCGTTAGCACGCCGCAATATGCTGTTGTGCATAGAGTTACATGAAGTTTTTTAAACTTTAACCTCCCCGGCCCCTTTTTTTGTTCTATGTGTTTTCTGTCTGTTTTCGTGTTTTTTTAAAACTTTTGAATCTCCCGCTGGTTCCACCCCCCTGCGACGCGGACGCTCACAAGTTACGGAACACGGTAGATGAGTGCCGGCATCGGCCGGAGGAAGGACACAGCGTGGCTCGAGGGACAAGGTAAGAGACGTGCTGTGTATTCCCGAGTGTGGCTCGGGGTTACCGCTTGTGGTACAGAAAATTAACCCCGAGCCACACTCGGGAATAGCCCCAAGAAGATTAAATAAAGTTAAAAAAGAAAAAGTAAACATTGCAACACTTTATAACACATCACAGCGCACATGCACAATACACACCAGCGCACATTATGTGCAGTCCCTCAGGTTGTTGTCACTGATTACTAATGGCTTGTTCACACCAACCCACATGCTGAATGCATGCTCGCTGGTGCGTTGTGCAGGGTCGGTGCGATGCATTGCCACACTGTTTACTTTGTTTTATTACATTTTATTGCAGTGTCACAGAATGATACAAATATCTCTATGCACTGCAGCACATTGTGACTCACTGTGATGCAATGACATAGGGTGAGCTGTGCCACGTAAAAATGCATACATGCTGCACAACTCACACTACCACACATGTATGGCTAAACATTGAAAGCTATTTTTTTCTGTTTGCTCTCGTGTTGATCTAGGTATATAAACACAACCCAAGGGACATGGTGTGAACAAGCCCTAAAGGAAACAAGGTGCAAGACTGAATACCTTTTGTTTTTAGGCACCTGGAATATATTCCAATAATTAAAGCTGTAATTTCAGTGGGGCTTTTACATAAAGTATTTGATTAATATAGAACAGTAAATATCTCCAATACTGTAACATCTTATTTACAATAATATATTTGTTATCATTGATCATCGATCTTATGTTACACGTTGCATGGAATAGAAGATTGGTATATATTTGGTGTTAAAAGATTTTATAAGTGTATAATGTCTATCTTTTATAAAATTGGATATGTTTGTTTAAAATAGAATTGTGTAATATACAGCAAGTCTAAGTTATTACAAGCATGTCTAATTATATTAATTTTCTTGGCTTATTTATTAATTACTGTCAGACTATCTGGCAAGTAATTACTAGAACATAGAACTGCACTCTTTTAAATGAGGACTTGGGGTTCTCAGGGGTCACTGAGAGGCAGGTTAACAACGTAGCTTTAGTGCATGACAGTAGTGCATGTTGAACACCATATGTCAAGCAAGTTCATGTAAGATCACAGATGGGAAACATTGTTATATTGCATTGTCTATAATAATGGGCCCTATTATTTCATGGAAAGTCATTCTAATAATACACTGTTCTACTTTAATTTAATGGCAAGGCTACCCACTAACACAGCATATGGCTATATCTACTGTACTGTATGTATTAGAGTGTGCCTGCTTGTTATAAGTCTTTATCCTTGTTAAGTACTATAATGTTGACCCAGAGAGTATTTTTCTCTTGGATAAAAGTATAATTTGTGCATCTGTGTTCCACATGGTATAATAATCTCTGGATTCAAAGGTTTAATTAAATATTAAGACCAAACCAAGTTCTACATTTTATCACAAAGTAGATTTTGTGAACTCTTCAGAACCTATTTAAGAGTGAACCTATATTTTGCCTATAAAGGGCTAAGCAATGGGTTCAATTTAGCGGAGGCCCAACCAGCTGCACATACTTAGCCTTTGTTTCCCTACTCCTTTGTTCTACAGCAGCTAGCAAAGACTGTAATCCTGTGTAAGCTCCAGGTTTGGAGTTTAAGTGTAGTTTAAGTGTAGTGGCCCTTCCAAAGTTGGAGTGCCACTAGTGTTTTCTGCATTCATTTGGTTTCCCCTAAGCCTTGGGCATCGTTTACTTCTGCCTGCTCCTGGGGGGTGTTCTGCAGTAAGCAGAGCAAGAAGATACAATGTTATGGATTTTGAATATTAATTTTATTCAGGCCATTTACTTTGAGCTTTGTTGCTAGTGATGTAGGCTGGGGAAGCAGTGTAGGGATCCTACCATACTTGCTGCCAGGGGAGGGTGATAAAAGTACAGAGGCCCTTTGCCTCCCAGACATACTGGAAGGGTTCCAGTGCGAGGTCCCAAGGATTGAGAGGATACCTATGCTAGGGTCTGGAAAACAGGAAGGTGGCTGTTAAAGGGAAGCACCTTCAGGGATCAAAGATTGCTCAATTCTTTGGCAGTCTTGGCTTAAAGGCACACATTGAAGACTTACTGGCCTCAGGTTAATTGCATACCCTCTGCCTGCAAGATGGGGCAAAGTTATTTCTCTATTTGAGCTAAGCGATTTTTATTTTTTTTGCTGTTTGGGTATCCTAATAAAAATACATCCCTCTCCCCCTTGGACTCTATCCCTCTCCCCCTTGGAACCAATAAAACATACAAGCAAAGTTTGACAAACTGGATCTCAATCATGCTGTTCACCGCTGGTGGGTCGGTGTTTGATTTGGAGCAGCAGTAGGCCAGTGCTCAAGTAGAAAGGCTGGGATGGCTTGTTAAGCTCTGTGGCTCCTTAGGGGGTCAGCGCAACATAAGCTTTTACAGGGCTGAGGACATTCTCCCTGCCCCATGTGACAGTACTTGGAGCCTATGCAGCCATACATCAAGCATTAGCACTGTGACCTGGGAGGAAAGGGTGTGTGTCATATATTCCCTGTACTTAGAAGTACCAGGTATATTTCTTATCTCTTGGCAGCCAAAGCAGCCAAACAGAACAGGTATAAGCTGTTGTTATTGCCAATTAAGAGAACATATTGCATGGGTGCAGGTTTGCTTTACCAGTCATTATATAATTTTTCTAATAGGTAATATAGTTTATAACATTTTGCTGGGTTGATTTCACTTAGATGGTAAAAATAAGAAATTGTCCAGAATGGCTTAATAAATAAGTAAATTCAATTCAAGTTGATTTAAGTCCTTTGGACACAATATGAAAAATGTTCCAGCAAGAAAATGTCTTATTGCTCTTAGCAAAAAATCAGATTGTCTGACCTTTATAAATTGGCACCTACAGTATGTATCTCTGTCCTAACAAAAACAAAACATGTATTCGTCTCATACATTTACTGTACTCCATTCTAACACACTGTATGCAGATGACTGTGCTGCTGCTAATAAAAATCTACTTATTACTACTATGTTTCATAAAGAGCACTTTTTCTTTATGCTGAGTGTTTGTAATCTGAGTATTTTAAAATGGTTTATGTTAGGTTTGACATAGTTGCATATGATTACCTGGCAGAAAATAGCTATTCCAACATATGTCAGTATTTTGAACACTATAGTACATTAATGCCGTCTTGTCTTTAAGTTTCATCAACTCCAGCACTCTGCTGTCAATTATCGTTGTACAGAAGCAAGCTGTAGCTTCTAGTCTTAGCCCACCCTCACCTTTTCCCCCGGTGGGGCACAGAAAACAACTCCTTTTTTTTTCCGGCATAATGTACATGCATCTAAAGTGATTGTCAGGTTCACCTTAAAAGAGGGCCTGTCATGTTGGTGTATACATTACACACTTTGCAAGTTGCATGTGTAGCATGGCTGTGGGGTTTGTGGGGTTTTCTATGCTGTATACATAATGTCCATGAAGTGAAGATGAAAAAGACCTGACTACAATATGTATCATAGCAAGTTCTGTATGCTCCTAGTTATCTTTAATATGGTAGCTCTTCATTCATCATCATAAAACGAAGTAAATAGGCTTTTTAAAACACATTTTTATTAGAGGTGCACTAAAATGGAAATTTGAAAACCGAAACATACCTGAAAATAAAAAAATTGTCAGGCCGAAAACCAATACCGAAAATGTTTTTTTTTAAATTTCTTTTCAAATTTTTTACATATTTAATTTTTTTATACATTTTTACATTTTTTTATATTTATTTTGATTTAGTAATTCATTTTTTATTAAATATTTTTATTTTTTTTACTTTACTTTTAGGGGCTTCGGGGAAATATTAGGGGTCTAAATAGACCCCTGATATTTCCCTTTTAAAATAAAAAAAGAGATTGAGGACACAAAAGTCCTCAATCTCTTTTTCTGTATCCCCAGTTATCAATGAACAGGAATCCTCAATGAGTGTTCCTGTTCATTCATAACATAGTATGTGTACTATAACCACAATCATGAAGGAACAGGAGGTGATGAAGATCACTCCCATTCATTCATAATTGAGGATACAGTACACATACCATGTCCTCAATTATCTACAAACACTCAGCAATCACTGATCACTTGCTCTCCTATCTAACAAGCTGTCACAGGAGGCTGATCAAGCGGTGTAGGGAGGAGAGCTCAGCCTCCTGTGACAGCGCGGCCTGTCTCTGCCCACACACCGCTGTGATAGGAGGCTGAGCGGTGTGGGAGGAGACGCCTGCCGCTCACAGCACTCTCCTTCCACAGCGCTCGGCCGGCTGTCACTTTCTCTGGGCCGGCTGTCACTTTCTCTCCTCGCTAGGAAAGAAAGCAGGGATGCGGCGACGTATCGGCAGGAAAATGTCACTTTCGGCATTATGCCAAAAGTGCCATTTTCGGCACATATGTTTCGGCGGCTGATATATATCGGTGCTTCCCTTTTATTAGTGCATGGGTTTAGAGCAAAGTATAAACCTGTATATGGTAATTAGTAGAGGTGCACCAAAATGAAATTTTTTAAACCGAAACGAAACCAAAAATAAAAAAAATGTCAGGCCAAAACCGACAAGGTTTCTAACCTTTTCAAATTTTTTCAAATATTTTATTTTTTTACTTTACTGTTGGAGGCTTCTGGGAAATAGTAGGGGTATAAACAGATCCCTGATATTTCCCTTAAAATAGAAAAAGAGATTGAGAACACAGTCCTCAATCTTTCTGCATCCCCTGTTATAAATGAACAGGAAGTCTCTATACTGAATGTTCCTGTTCATTCATAACTGGTGGAGATAGTATGTTTACCATGTTCACAATCATGAATGAACAGGAAGTCATGTAGATCACTTCCCATTCATTCATAATTGGGGACACAGTAAATATACTCTGTCCTCAATTAATTACAAACACTCAGCGATCGCTGAGTGCTTGTGCCCGCTCTCCATCCTGACTTGCTGTCATAGGAGGCTGAGCGAGTGGTGCGGGGAGGGGAGCTCATCTCCTCTGACTGCTGTTTCCTCCCCCACACGGCCGGCCCAACCTCCTGTGACAGCTGCCTCTGCCCCCACACCACCTCTCTCCTGATCTGTCACAGGAGGCTGAGGATGGTGGTGCGGGTAGAGAGCTCAGCCTCATGTGATAGTACTGACAGCTGTCTCCGCCCCCACACCACTCTCCTAATCTGTCACAGGAGGCTGAGCGGTGCAGGAGGAGAGACGCAGGCCACTCACATCGCTTTCCTCCACCGCACCGCTCAGCACCGTTGAGTACATTTTTAAAATTCCCCCTTAGGCCCCGTTCACATTGAGCGATTTATCGCGCGGTAATTCCCGCGATATTGCGGCAATTTACCGCGCGATATCGCTCTCCAATGCTTCTCAAAGGGGCAAAGGGTCCTGCTGTCACGGGTCGTGTGTCGCTACAGCAGGACCCTTTTTGGAGCGGCTTTAGCCGTGATTCAAGCTTGCTCAATGCAAGCATTTGCGCGATATCGCGCGACAAATGCAAATCGCGCGATTTGCGAACCGCTCAATGTGAACGGGGCCTTAGTGCAATCTTACCGCTGTAACCGTTAAGGCTGAGCGATCTCATCGCTGATGTCATCCACTAGGTGGAGTGTTGCTTGAGTGTTAAGCCCAGGGCAGTGAAGCCAAGGTTGCCATTCTGACCACCACAGAGCAATCTTACCCTAAACTCCTCGTTCACTGCTACACTCTACTTTTTTGTAATTGACCTTATCCTATTTACATTTGCATTTATAGTTTGCTTTTCTGATATTGCCTGCTGCTCTTTAGTGTTATTTAACAGTTTTATAAGTTTAATATAGTTGTAGGGACCAGCCTGGGCAATGGCCTGGAAGAAAACTGAAATTGTAATCTCTTAAGTCACCTTTAGAGTTTATTAAATCATAACGTTTTGTCAGTTAAACAATGGAAGGGCCAAGGGGGCACCATTGTTGGCCTGTGCTTAGGATCCGGTGTGATCAAAATAGTGCTTGCAGCATTTTGATCGCACCGGACTGCACTGCAGGCACAATGTGCCTTGCGATCCCGTGGGGGCGATCGCATTGCAACCAGAGGGCGTGGCTACGGTGCCATTCACTTCAAAGGCCCGCCATGCCCCCTCCTGCCTGGCAAAAAGAGAGCTGCCCGCAATGCGGTGCAGTGCGTTCCGGCCAGAATCGGACCGGAACACACTGCCTATGGTGTGAACTAACTCTTAAGCTGGGTTCACACATGGGCTTATTTCAGCGCTGATCGAAGCACTGAAAAACGCTCAGCAAGGGAAATCCCATGAATCCCTATGGGCATGGTTCCCACCTGGGCGTATTTCAGCCCGTGGAAACGCGCTGAAAAACGCCCTATGCCCAAACAAGTACAGGAGCTTCTTTGGGGCGTTTTTCCATTGGTATTCCAGATTGTGGCTCGGGGTTTACAAAGCGGTAACCCCTAGCCACACTCGGGAATACAGCGTAGGACTTACCTTGACTTTCGGGTTCCGTCCCTTGCGAGCGGCCGCGTCGCAGGGGGACAGAAGCGGCGGGAAGTTTGAAAGTTTAAAAAAAAAAAAGATAGAGAAAATAAAGGAAAAACTATTTAAAAATCATACCGCCAGGGAAGTATAAAAACGAGCGTCGAATGCGCGTTTTACTGAACGAAAAAACGTGCAAAAAACTAAATAGCTTTGTTTGTTTATTGTAATTAACACTGATATATTCAGTTTGCATATCTGATGGATTTGAGGTGGAGGTAACCATAGGTGTTCAATACTTAAAAGTATATTCTTCAAACACCTATTTTTTGTCAATCATTTTTAATTTGTTTTTTAATAATATATGATGTTTTTGTATATATTTCATGCAGTACCAATCACAGTTATATTTAGTGATTTTAGCAAATATCTTGTAGTGAAAACTGGTTTTTCCCATTTTTTTCAAATAACTAAGGGTACACTTTATCCATACTATATACTACATAACTGTAATGGGCTAGTCCACTCCACTGCTTTTTGTCTGTAATCTAGTGATCCGGGGACCTCCTGATTGTACTGCAGGAGAGTTTTTCCCAAACACACCCACTGGAGACTTCTGTTTTTCTCACAGGTATTATAATACAGTAATACCTTGGTTTACAAGTAACTTCATTTGCGAGTGTTCCGCTTTCTGAACAAATTTTGACTTGGTTTACGAGCGATGCCTTGCAATACAAGCAAAATGTTGTAGAAAAGCACCACCCCAATAAGGCTGTAGCAGTGCGAGCGATGAATCTGCTTAAAGAAGAACTATGGGGTCAGGGCTTTTCCCCATAGTTCTCCTAAGGGTAACAGGAGGACACAAACTAGCATCCTCCCATCATCCTAAGCTCAGGATACCACGAGCTGGCTCAGCCTATCTAGATGAAGAGCCCGCCCCCTCCCCCGTCCGTTCCGCCAGTCAGCGCTGGAGGATCGGACAGGGAAGGGGGGAATCCCTGCAGGGAGCCGTGAGTGAAAGTCACGGCTCTCTGCAGGGATAGATCGAGAAGTGAGCGAGAGAAGGTATGTGTTCGCTCACTTCCCGATCTATTGAGCCGACCTGTGACAGTTTCATTGTCACAGGTCGGCTAGAACTATGAGGCTGAGTGATTTTCATAAATTTAACAGCAATGCAATGTCACATGTCCGCAAAATCCTCAAAAGGAGGCAACAGCAAGTGGCATTGGATAAGTTCCTTGTTAAGGTTTCACGAAATGAAAAAGATTCCATTGAGCCGAGAGATAGCAGTGATTCCGTTAGTGATAGCGGAAGTCGTCCTACACAATAATTTGCCTCTCTCTTGTCTCCCTCACACAAGCCACGAAGGTACAGGTAATTGGTTTATTTTTCTTTATATTTTGTAGCGTATTATATTACAGTACAGTATTGTAATCATTTTTATATGAATATTTTTGGGTTGTGGAGCGAATCATTTGAGTTTTCATTATTTCCTATGTGGAAACTCGCTTACAAGTGCTTTGGATTACAAGCATGCTTCCGGAACAAATTATGCTTGAAAATCAAGGTATTACTGTATATTAAATTGTCAATACCAAGAAGTTTCTCACACCCACCAATCAGATTAAACCTCTTTCTTAGAATCTGATTCATCAAGCAGAGAGAGGATGTTGCATAACATATACCTCAGGAAGCAGACCCAACCATCCCACACATGGATTGTTATTCTAGCTATTTTCTATTTAAGTATCTCTAATGCTAATTTTTTTGTTTGTTTTGAGTAGAGTTGGGAAGAGTTACAACCACTATGCAGTATTTATTGTTGTATATGTCCCCACTAGGGAGCATTATCCTCTCTATATGTCCTGGTCACTATTGGCATTGAGGCAGAAAGTGATAGGAAATCCAATATTTTGCAGTTGTCACCAGAACAGGAATTAAAGAGAATACTTTAAATGGGTTCATCATGTTTTGGTGACAACTTTCTTGAAGGGCATTTCCCTGCGTTTACAGGATATTTCCTTTCACTTCCTGTTGTGTCTGCAGGACAGGAAGTGAAGGGAAATCTCTCCAATGGTATATAGACAGTAAAAAGAAACCTAACAGGAATTTTTGACATTCTCTGCTCTATCAAAAGCTAACACACCTTTTGGCTTTTAGGTATACCTGAAAGAAGAACTCCAGGAGAAAACTATATTAACCCTTGCAGTGGGGCTACCCACACACTGCAAGGGTTAACTGCTTGGTTTTGTCTAGGTGCTAAAAAAAGTTATACTCACTCGAAGTGCTGAGCGCACTCTCCACTTCTCTGGTCACTGAAGCGTCTCCTCCTCCAGTGCACAGGTGGAAGGTTCCTCAGTGTCCTCACATCTATACAATTGCATAGAACATGATGACACAATGATTCCTAACCCACTGCAAAGGTGGGGGGTGGGGGGGGCTCTGGGGACCGGTCTAAGAAAAAGCCAGCTCGAATGATTGGCTGAGTATAACTTTTTTTTTCTTAGCACCTAGACACAAACGAGCAGTCAACCGTTGCAGTGCAGGGGTCAATTAAACCTTTTCCCGGAGTTCTTTTTAAACCACCTCAATACAGCCATATAGTAAAAAAACAGTCGAAAGGTGGATGTTTATTTTTGGAGCACTGTTTAAAAAAAGCTCTCTTCACTGCTTGTGCATGCACCAAGCATGCGCACAATGACCGTGATCACGCTGTCACACAACCCCCCACCCCCATCCCCCGCTCAAGTGATGGACTACAATTTCATGTTTAGTTTAGTAATTTGTATTGAAATTATAGTCTATCACAGGAGTGAGCTTGGAGCAGTGACGACTTTATGACACACACAGGGACCATGGGGAACAAAAGTAGTCACCCTCCAGAAGGAAGGACAGTGTCAGCACCAATTTAGAGAGGATTTGAGGATCGTCAGCTGAGTGATACACAAATAAGATACATTGTTGTTTAGCTACCTTGTTTGTTTAAGGTGAGGGGGGGGGGGTCATTAATCTAACTGGGATTGTTTTGTTAATCCTCTCACCCCCCTCCTGTAAATCCCATCTTCATCCTGTCTCTGTAGTGACCTGTATATGAATGCATTCACCTTCCTATTCCGGCACAATACCCTCTCAATCTGCATCCTCCCTATGTATGTGACCAGTTAACCCCTTCACCTTCTCCTCCCTCAGTATATGACCTGTATGTTAATGATACAGAGTATACAGTGCACCATTACCAAGCTCCATGTTCTAAGCACTTGAATACTAGCAGGCTTCTTCATTTCCCAAAAATTGTGCACAAAATTAGATCACCTCGGGTTGTTTACTTTCCAAAAAGTTAGCTTGAGGGGATGTTTGTACTGCCTTTGTTTTTTTATTTGATATGTTTGTTAACAAAAAATAAATGAAACAGTTTTATTGTTGTGTTTTTCCTTTATATGGTACAAAAACAATGGCTGTTAAATACCACCAAAAGAAAGTAGTCTTTAAAAAAGATTACATAAAATTAATTTGAGTACATGACTGAGTAATTTTCAGTACAACTATTAAAGCAATGAAAGATAAAAAAAACACATATCCTGGTAATGAAAGGGCTCTATACAGGCTAATACCCAAGTGGTTAAAGTAGAACTGTGACCAGGCTATGGGAACTATAATATTTAACATAATCTGAACAAGCAGTAAATAAGCTTTAAAACAAACCCTCACTGATCTCTGGAGCTGCAACCACTGGAGTACTCATCCTCAAGTTGGCAATAGAAGCTTTTCATTTTTAGCCAGCCTTCCAATTTCTAATGTAAACAGAGAGTAGGCGCAGAGAAAGAGGGAAGAAGTGCTGAGATCCCATTTGGACAATTCACTGCATTTCTTTTTAACTTTGATGATGACTTTCTCCACAGTAGCTATAGCTGCATTGGTAACCAAGATATCCTTGTACATTTTATTTACTCCTTGTTAAGAATGTTGAAATATTTAAATGTACATAGCTGGCTATAGTTCTACCTTAAGCTAAAAAAAGAAGATAATGTATGCAAATGTAATTTGTTTAAGTAGCATTGAAAAAAAGGTTGTTTAATTTACTTAGAGTGTAAACTGTGTATTAAACCAATGTGTACAGTAATACTTAAACATCCTAGTGGAGACATGCCAAAGCAGAGTTTCAGTAAATAGTGACCCATGTTTTTTTTTAGCCTGATAGAAACGTAGCCTACGCTATTATACATGTGTTGTGGGACACAGTAAGCGTGACATTCATGTCACAGTTAATGTTTGCCCGGGGTGACAAAGCCCTTGAATTTGATTTAGAAAGCTGTTAATAAGCAATAAGGCAGCTCGTACGGCCAATGAAAACAATTGCCATAATGCATCTCACTGTTAGTGTCTTGGTATTTTACTATCTTCCTTATTACTGTCTCACTATCTGGCAGTGACAGCAAGATACTCCCTGTATTTTAAGCTTTACATAAATGGTACGCATTGTGGGGCTTAGTGGTTTTGGATGAATTGTAGTAATCAGATACATTAGTCTGTCAAACCTGTGCCAACACTAACAAAACCAAAACGTGTAACACTTTGACCTTCATATTTCTCCATCTCTTTTATCTGTATTGTATGAGTCACTGGTTTGAAGTTTGTTTGATGAAAATTAACCTGTGTTTAATCAGAAAGTTGTAATTTTGCAAAAGATTTCTGTAGCTGATAATATTCTTCAGGGTCTTTATTACATATACTCATTCAAGTGTTGTTAAAATAAACGCTGCGCTAGAATCCTGGTTTTAAAAGATCTTTGGATTGGAAATGATTAGGGTTTTTATTTTTAGTGTTTATGAGATAAAATTGTTTGAATGTAATATGCAGAATGCATAATTGACCTTTCTGAAAAGTGAATTCAGACCTTGCCGTATACATGTAGTCTGACAAAACGTATTTGTTAGCAATCAATCTTTGAATATGCAAAATCTTTGAAGCACCCCAGTCTAAAATGTAAAAAAAATGTGTGGTCCCTCCAAAAACCATACCATACCCTCACCCAAGATAGGGGTCTGGTATGGATTTTATAGGTGGGGCCCTACGCAAAGATTCCCACTTCACATCAGAACCCCCCCCCCTTTCACATCATAGTGAACCCTTCCTCATACTAGGAGCGACCTTAACATCAGTAGCCCCCTTCACATTAGATCCCCCACTTTCACATCACAAGCCGCCCTTCACATCAGAAGCCCTTCCTTAACATCAGGATCTCTCCTCACATCAGATCCCCATCCTTTCACATCAGAGTACCCCTCTTTCACTTTAGAGTTCCCCTTTATATCAGAGCCCCCCTTTCGCATCAGAGTCCCCCCTTCACATCAGAAGCCCCCTTTACATTGAGTTCTCAGTTCCTCCTTCACATCAGGGTCCAACCATCAAATCAAGAGCCGCAGCTGCAGCAGGATTTCAGAGGGCAGGTGGCAGTACAGGCCTGGATGGAGGCAGTCCTTCCATTTGTCCTTAAATGGATACCACACTCCCTGGAAAAGCATGACACTGTTTGAAAAGTTTGAGGCACCCCTGAGGAAACCAGAAGGTACCCAAGGGTGCCATGGCTCCCTGGTTGAAAAAGGTTGTTCTAGTGAAAACTGCGTTACTGGACACCATGAAACTAGGCACCAGCTCGTCACTCCCAGGGATAAACCTACCCTAGCCATACATGTTTAGATTTTTCTCATTCAGCCTACTAGCTGAACAATGGAGAAAATCAATCCATTCCACCATCTACGATAAGCAGCAAGGATGGAGGGATCTCCACTGCCAGCTATTGTATTAAGACAGTTTAACACCCATAACTGCCTAAATACCCGTGATAGGATGCAGTCGCTGTTTGGCCATCAATTTTTATCCCGGCTCAGTCAATTTTTACATTTTCTTTTGTGGAGCCTGGAGTTTTCAGGGCCACTGGTGGCTCAAATTTCAGCTGATTCAGCAGCTTAATAATAATAATTGACCCTTATCACACCAGGCCCAGCTCACTTCTCACCCCATGTCACAAGTGTCTCAGGCTAAATTATAATAGATGTATTTCACTCTTTAGTTAATGAAACATAAAATATAATCAAGTTTCCAAAATGAAGTGCTCAAGGGGCCCATACACATGAGGTAAGTACTGCCCAATCTGACCTTTTTTTCCTTCGTATCTTGTGAATGTTTCATATCTTTGGTGACTTAGCAGCTCTTGCTGGGAGCAGTGAGACAAATCATTACTGTTTCCTTTAGCAAAGATAGTTATGTCTGTCTCTGGTTTCCTTCTCCACCTGAACATGTTTATCATGCAGCCTGCACTCAAAGACATATTAGTGAGAGATGGAATGTGCCTGCTTGTCCAAATGTTCTTTGATGTTTGCGGGCAGCAGAAAGATGTGAAGCAAACCTGTTCTTTTTACATGCAGGGCAAAACAACAGGTTTGCTGTAATGTTCTCCGCCACAGCAGTGCATACTTAACTTTCAGTACCTTTGAGTATGGAGGACCAATATCGGCAAGGTGATAAACCAAGTGCTGTCATATGGGGATAGAGAGAGTGCTCAACTTTGTGTGTGATCTGACTAGGCCAACTCAATACTTACACAGGGATTTCAATCTTCTTTTCTGCTAGTCGGTGGGTGAGTAAAAGGAAGGTGAGTAGGTGTTGCTGGGGAGTGGGAAGATTACAGTTAATCTGTTTCTTTGCCCTGTATGTGCAAAACACAGGCTCACTTTACAGGGCAAGTGCACTAAAAGTGCATGCAGCCTTGAAGTAGAATGTATTGTGTTTTTTTTTACTTTTTTGTTAAAAAAGATTAACTTAAATCAGGTAAATATAAAATGTTGCATATGATTATTTAATTTTTATCACATTAGCCAGCAGGTGGCACTCCCTCATCTCTACATTGTACAGCTCTGTATGGAGTTTTAGAGAGAGAAGTTTCACGAGTCAAAAGATACTGCTAGGATTATTCTTATTAGATAGATCAGAGTTTGCAAACACTGTCAAGGGGTATCCTGTATTAAATGTTTATTTCTAAAATGAGGATTTACACAAGCAATGAAAAAACTGGCATTAAAAATCAGTTTGTAATCTTGCAGTTTCTATATATATCTGCCGCTGCAGTTTTTGTTTTAGAACCTGGTAACTGCATTTACATACCTCATCCTTTTATTATTATTTTCTTAACTTTTTCAGCATATACACATTACATTGCTGGCTAATTTATAAATATCTCATGGTAAATGGTGACATTTTTATCTTGCTAGCCTCATTTTGGTACATTGCTGGAACACATTTATTGTAGTGTCTATCTACATTAACTACCTCCGGGCCGGCCGTAGTAAAAAAACGGCCGGCCAGGAGCTCTCTCGATCTGAGCGACAATGTAAACCTAGTCAGTAAAATCTTGTGTAAGCTTCACATTTCAATCAACATGTGTGCCACAAAAAAGGGGAAAAGAGGTCACATATTCCCTCAAAGATCCGACAACCCTCTTTTATAACCATAGCAAGGTTATTATTTATCCTCACCATCCAAACAGTGAACATACAATATTGCAGACCAAGAAGAAGGTTGAGGACCCCATTCTCAACCACCCCTCAATCTGATACTCCCTCGATCATCAAGTATGTAGCTTCATTAGAAAGGGCTTGCTATAGAAGGCCAACTCAACACTGACCGGGGGGCCATAATATCCAGGTATTAGAGTCAGTGTGGGCACACCAAATAGAATTGTGAAGAGAGGAATACGCTAGAGAAAAAAGGGAAGTGAAGAAAAAAACAAGAGAAATGATAGAAACATTAAGGGACAGACATGGACATGCAGAAAAGAGAGAAAGAGGGAGAGAACATAAAGCTATAAAAAAAAAGTAAAAGGAGGGGAACCAAGTCCAAATTTAAATAACACTGCAACCCTGTTTGCCAAAGGCTCAATTAAGGTCCATCAAGGCCTTCTCCTCATCTGCCAGTCACAAGATGGCAAATCAGTAAGCATTAATCTCTGCAATATTTTGAAATATGCAGTTTTCATTACAAATACATAATACCTGCTGATCCTGCCATGAAGGTTCTTTAGACAGTGCTCTGGCCCAGTCTCCCAAATGTGCTTCTGTGTTGTCATAGGAGCACATTGCCATGCAGCTATCACTTGAGAAGTGCAACTGTACCTATTCATTTTGATGTATTCATAAATATGTTACAATTTTATCTGAAGTGGTATGTGAAGCTGTTTTAACTCTGGTAGACACATCCAGTGTATATGGTATTACTACTGGTGAAAGTGTCAGGATTTGGTATTGGTATATTTTAGCAACAATTATTAATCACCTATAAATGTGTTGTAACTTTTCAGTGTTCTAGTTTCCAAAAAGAGTGACATTTTTAGGATGTTCATTTTATCTTATAAGCTTACTATCCTGTTACCCACATAGATCTATGTGAGCGCACAGATGTATAGTACAGTGAGAATTAAAGAACAAGTCCGGGTAAAATGTTATTAACTCTTGCAGTGGGGTTACCGTGGCACTGCATGGGTTAACTACAAATTTTTGCCTAGGGTCAAAAATAATGACTTTATACTCATGTGATCCTCTAAGCCAGCTGGCTGTGACAGTGCTCCCTCCTTCTCTGCTGCAGGGATGGTATGTCCCTCAGCGTCCTCATGTCTTATACACTGTGTATAGATTGTGATGACTCAGGGACCTTTGAGCACTGCAGCAGAGGGGCAAAGAGGCTCCAGGGGCCAGTCTAAAGGTGCCCATAGACCTTACAACCATCGCAAGACTTTTGTCTTGCGATGGTTGTAAGCTAATTAAAAGCTTGTACGATATGCCCATCTTGGACAGGCAGATCGTACTTGCGATCATCGCAAGCCTGCCCCCCTGAGGGCAGGCTTGCGATGTTGTCGAACGGGCAGGCTAGAAACCCGCCGACAATCGTACGATTCTCAACGGATTTTCTAGCATGCTGGTTCGACAAAAGATGTGCGACCGTACAGTAAAAACGGTTGCACGCCTTTCATACACCTTGCTATTATCCCCCTTTTCACCATAGCTGTTATTTTCCTGCATCGCATTCATTTTTGTTCGGTAATTTATTATAGTGTTGTATTACAAAATGCAAAAAATTTGAACAAATTATAGAATAAAATTTAAAGTTAGTTTTTATCTACAGTAACACTCATAGTAGAAAAACTTGTGTTTTTTAGTGTTTATAGATTTATAGATTGCATAGAGAATTAAATAATAAAGACAGTGGCACCGAACCAGAGCCTTTTTTTTCCTGAAAGACACAGTTGTCGCCAAATAAGCAGGCCAAGGGCATAGTTGCTCTCGTACACAAGTCTATAGGTGCGAGCGCTGAAGTGGTTAAAGTTTAAGTTGATAAGATATGAAAAAATATTCTATCATTTATAAAGTCAGTTAATCAGGCTTTGTTGCATATGTACCTGCTGACAGAAGGAGAAAAGGCAGATATAACTTTATTAGTATGCTAGTGCTCCTTTGTCCAATCATGCGCTGGTGAAGGGAGGTAACGTGGCTGTATTTCCTTATTGCAGTAGGGAACATTATGGTCTCCTGGTATTCTCTGGCAGAGCTGTGTAAATCTTACAAATGACTTAGCAAAATTACACATCCTTTAGCAGAATCTGAATCTGCTCCCATAAGTATAGATTTTTTTAAAATGTATTAAATTTGCGTGCAGTTCAGCTTTCGTTTAATGTATTTTAAGGCAATATCTTAATTGGAAGAATTACATTAACTGCAAGATGGCCTGTAAACGAATTGCACTTCCCTTACTTAGAACATAAAGTTATTCTGTGAGTATTGTATCTAGGAGAGACTTTGCTTACTGGTGGGTGGCATTCAATTTGTGATTAAATCACTTAGAAACTGAAACAGGCTCTGCGTGGGTGGGGAGTTACCACTACACTCCTAATTAATTCAACAACCTACATAAGACGTTCCTGCTGTAATTCAAAGAGACAGAATAAGTACTCACACCACATTCTATCCCTTTACAATTTGGTAGCAAAATCTTGTTGGATGCATACAATAGTAAATATTTTTTAACAGAACAAGAAGGGTTCTGAAATCTATCAGGTTGTTGGTGTCTATGTTCCTGTAATGGACGTTTTTCACATACTATCCCTGTCACCAGGACAGAAAGTGAGCCAAAATCTCCCAAAATGGGACAAAATCAGTGGTAAAACACAACAGAGGTTCTCCCTCTCCACCCTCTGCCACTTCTCCCAGAACTAAAAAAGAAGAATGTTTCATAATGTTATACTTACATTATCAGATGGGCACAATTTTACCTGAGGTCTTTATGTACTGGTTTAAACATGTGTGGTATACAGGTTCTAAGATATTAGAGTATATGTCACTAAATCACTAAAATCTCATATCAATTTAAATATTTTAAAGCCATTCTAAAAGGTATTTTCAATAGTTCTAAACCTACAATTTTCATTAAAATAGTACCTGGTGATCCTGCCATGAATATCTGTGTTGAGACATGTTCTCTGTCTCCCTGTCTTCAAGTAGACACATAGGGGCCCATTTATAATATGCTGTATACTGCTAGTTTACTCCTCACCATGACCTGCATTTTGGTGCCCATTCATAAAATGAAGCCTGCAGTGTTGACCTTGTGGTAACTCAGGTACAGGTCACTTGACCTGGCTTC
>NW_017306314.1:2275946-2277974 GCF_000935625.1 Nanorana parkeri
CCCCCCCGGCTTTTTTCCCCTTCTTTCATTTTGATTTCACTTCACTTGCCTTGGAGCCCCCGAAGCAAGTAAAGAGCAATATACATTTGTAAAGCATTGTGTTGTGAAAAAAATATCATTATGTCCATACCCCTGCTTAGTGAACGATCTCCAAAAGTGGACTTTAAACACACATCACACATAATAAATGTACTAGAAAAAAATGTCTGCACTGCTCATCCGCTTGATTTTAGGTTTATTAACCGCTCAATAGGCACAAACAGTCAGCCATCAGTATGAAAATCTTTGTTGTGCAGGTAAGCAACGTGGACACATGTTTCTTCTGCATTGGTACCAGGCAAGAGTCTGGGAGCCGCGATCTGCTACTGCTAATGTGTAAAATATGTACTGGTTTCCCTTGTAGCAGCTGTGAGTTATCTCTATGAATAAGCCTATTATTGGGTGAAATATGTCAGCTTAAGGAGGATCCATTGTGGGTCGATGTGTACCTGGGTGGTGTAATACATTTTTCATCGAAGCTTGCTGCGAGTAACTGCTTATGCTGGAGCAAGATGGGCAGTGTGCACCTGCTATTTTCTCTAGTGCTGCTGTGCAGGAGCTGTGATATTGGGCTATGGAAGTTAGCAGTGAGTTAAGTACCCATTACATAGGCATTGTCCACTTTTGTCACCTCCTGGAAACCTGTTCTGTTGAACATCGCTGTAGAACATCAGAAAATCAGTGGCACTGAGGTGAAAAAGGATATAACAAGTAGAAAACAAGTATTTTTTTTACAAATAGCAATTATTTATAAAACACAATGCTTTAGCAAACTAAATGTCATTTCATTCATGTTTTTATTTACTATAACAAAGGAATTTTTGAGCCCACGAGTAGCTTTGGTTTTAGTGGTGTAATGCACACAATCATTTTGCTACTAATGTAATCATCTTATTTATGAAACGAAATGACAAACAGGTTTAGTATATTCTTGTGACTTAATAAAGTAAATGTGGAGGTTGGCATATTGTAAATGTTATAGTGGGTGGGAACAATGGAAATCCCCCTAGCAAACAGCTTAGATCATAGATTAAACCTCAGTACTGTTCCCTAACAATGTACAAAGCTTAGAACCTGCATTGCCGTACTTTCTTCCTCTTTTTGGGGGGGCGCAATTCTGCCTTCGTACAAAAATGATGTCTACAGCATTCAGAGATAAGATGAGATAAGACTACCATGTTACACTTCCTTCAAGCCTGGTTATGTGAACTTCAAGATAAAAGAGCTGTATAAACTTTTTTGGTTTCCCTTGACCTTTCCCTAGTAATGTTCAGAGGTTTTGAGTGCATCAAATGCAGAAGCAGCAAATCTATAAGGCACCAACTTCCCCAAATTACATGCAAAAAGTGTTTTACCTGTATAGAGCTTTTTTGTCCTATTTTGACTTTTTTTCTGTATATTACAAATGTTATTTACTACAGCTGGTGGTAGGAATGGATACATTGGCATGTAGGATAGCATAGCAATAGCATACATGGCTTTGTTAAAAATGCAATTCATTTGTCATAATATTTTCACTGTACACACGTAGAATGGTACGGAAGTGATTCATGTATTGTGAACATTGGCTGAATATGTGTTGTTAAACGTTACTGGGAAACTAGTTTATATTTGCTTAATTCATTTCAAAGCAGGTTTAATGACACAGCCATTTTCATTTTTCAGTCGTCAATGACACATTATTGCCTCTTGGGGGAGACATTTATTAGGAAACTGTGTTTGTCATTTTATGTACTGACAAAGGACATTTGCTGCTTTCTTGTATGATGCATTACAGGTATTAAGATTGGTCTCTTGTACTGTACAGAAAGGCTAACACACGAATATAGTAATAGCTGTGCATACAATTTATTATTGACAATTGCTCATAAAGTAACTCTAGCTAGAGAATATTTAGTGTGTACTAATTCTAAACTATTTCTTAATATTATAATATTAAATATAAAATGTTATAATATTAAATATAAAATGTTCAGACTTGTAGCTAAA
>NW_017306314.1:2281053-2290097 GCF_000935625.1 Nanorana parkeri
ATATATATATATATACATATATATATATATAAAATACTTGGTTTCACCTTTTTTTCCATTCTTTGTTTGATCTCCGGACTCCTGATCTCTTGCAGCCTCTTTGCATTTACTTCCTGTATATATTCCTTCATTCCAGCATTGGCTGCCTGGTATTTCTCATGGTGTGTTTCCTGAAGGTGACAATAGTGGGCCATTTCTGTGTGGTGTGTGTTGAAACATACCACTTGTAGTATCCATCAAAAAGTTCATGTGGTAGGTTAACAATGCAGAAGCAAAATTGGGAGACAGAAACAAAGCGTTGTTACCCTTTAACAGGAAGTGCCTGAACAAGGGCCTTTATGGCAGGATAACCAGCTATTATTTTAATGAAGGCTTTAAATTTCAAAATATTGAAATTGACTTTTGAAATTGCATTAACATGTTACAGCTCAGATGAGATTTCAGTGTTCAGTGTGTGTTGTAAAGTAGCCACCATTCCAAGCTCACTTCTTCGATTGGACTACAATCTCATGTTTAGTTTACTAAATTGTATTGCATCTTGTAGCTTGTAGCGGTGGCTGCCTTACAACACACACAGGTACCATGGGGAACAAAAGTAGCCACCCTCCAGAAGGAAGGACAGTGTCAGCACCAATTCAGAGATGATTTGAGGATCTACAGCTGAGTGATACACAAATGAGATACATTTTTGTTACTAGGGTACTTGAATGCATTTTTAAGATTTAACACGAGTGTAGTGTCATTTTATATGTGTTTTATAGTGACATTTAGACAATTTTGTTTGCGTCATCCTCATGGACATTTAAAATATGACTGCTCAAGACAATTTTTTTGGTTGTGAAGTAGAGTTGTGTGTGGTTTATAATGAAAGACAAATTGTTTTTTCATAATGAAATACTCACCCGAATAAGGAACTCAATCACTATCAGAAATGCCTGCTTTTATAATTGTGATGTCTTGGCTGTAAGTCACTTTTTAGAGTTTTTTTTTTTTTGGGTTGGGGTTTGTTCTCTAACATATTTCTTTAAATGACTAGCCCTAACGAGGCCGGCAGTGGTACTAAACGCATTTGTGTTGGACTTCTATTCATCTCACTATTAGGGTATTTACTCATTATCAGAAGCTGACAAGTGATTCAACCCAACATCCACTGCTGAAGTATCAATTTCTGCTGGAGGTGGCTTGTGCTGGGTCTGAACATCATGAACTGTAAATTGTCCTAACTTCACATGTGTTAGCATGCATAATCTGGTCTCTTCCAGGGTGTCCCCTGAAACCAGAGTGCTCTAACTCGCCTAAGGGGTGTGCTCTTTGCTCCGGCCCCACATGCCTATATGTGCCTGGTTAGTGAAGGCAGCCCATCATATCGAGCAGACAGCCATGCAAAGTGTGAATTTTAATTCAAATATGAAAGGAAGAATTCAAACCGCCTATTTGGAAGCCGACATTTGCAAAATGCATTAACCTGGGTTTAGGGCCCTCCCAGGAAAAAAACAAACAGATTATGCATGCAGGCATTGGTAATGGACTACCAAAAAGCTCATGATAGTCCATCCTAGTATAAGTTTGCTTAACCAAGAATAAAAAGTGTTCTAGGATGTAGGAGAGATGGAAGCTGAAAAATAAGCAACTGAACTGTGTTTTATGGTCACCATTCATGGTGCCAGCATTTCAATCTAATTCATGGATCTGAAGAACACACTTTTTTTTAACTCTCATTGTATAAAAGTTAAACAATTCCAAAGCCTAGCAATCCTTATTGTGGGTTCTTTACAGTAATTTAGTGGTTAAGCTAAATGCCTTACCACATTAAGTAGTAATGGCAAAATCAATAATTGGATGATTTTCTTCTAGCTAATGATATCAGCAGTTAAAGTCACTGAACGTTAATATGGAAATATTTTTCAGGGATTGATCCAACTGCATTTATAGGGGCAGGAAGTAATTTATTTTTTTCACCATGTATAGTATAATTGTCAGTTAGTTTTGTTTAGACTTCCTTTGAACCAATAGTGAAAGAACTTAGTGTTGTAAGAGCCTGAACGTGATAGGCATCTGTCTCTTTTTGAGCCAGTTCGTTACTATACAAGTCATTTATATTTGTTTAATACAGAAATATGATCCTTATAATAGAACACAAAAACTCTTACCATTGCTACCCTTCTGAAACGAGGTGTTTTCTGACACTACGTTCCAGAAATCCTATATATTTACCAGTGCGTATCCTAAAGTCAACCCCATGTAATCACTAGAATCGAAATTATAAGTGGCAATAGCAAAACCACACAGGGTGCATACAAAAACATAACAGCTCAAAGTGTTGTATCTGAGTCACAGCAACAATAAGAGTATTTCTTACTCATTTGCATGGAGGTTCCTTCAGAGTCTGGATCAATTTTAACGGCAAAATAAAGACAGCCTTTTCGGCTAGATATATCATTTCTAACCATATAATTAGCTAATTGTCAGATATTTACAGTAGAAAATGATTTGTTATCGGATACAAAGGAAAATTTATATACATAATTCTACTTTCGTTACACTTCAGCCAGGAGGAATAAGTATTACGGCAATCTCTATTCATTGTTGGTGGAACAACGCTTTCTAAAGCAAACAAACCAGTATACCACAGAGAAAGCTAGTATTGTTTTAGCTATGATCCCCATGATTCATCAACTCTGTGTTTACTACATCGGTGAACATTAAAAAAGAGCAAAAATGTTTTTCATCAGTCAGGAAAGGCTTCTCCCACTTTGAACTAAGTTGGGCAGAAGTTGTATTTTATCAAATTTTCCTGAAGCTAATTGGCTCTTTGAAAAAACAAATTGGTTTGCTGCTGTAGCACAGAACTTGTTTAAATTTAGAAATTTTACTTAAACAAATTTCAAATGTTTTAGTTTTTTTCCCGTTTATTAAAAAGGAACATATTTAAATATAACATTTTCTTTTTATATATTTTTATTACGAGGTATGTTGCAGTTATTGTAAAATCATACCAGCATTTGTAAGATCTAGATTTTATGAAAAGAAAATCTGATATTACAAAACATAGTTAGAAGTATGTTATACAAATTGACTCATTTTACATCATCAGCTTTGTCAAATGTGTGGGTTATAATTTCAACAAAAAACAAAGAGTTAGAAAGCTTGTGTGCGATGATTAAAAATGATTAAAAATGTCAATGCACGGTGTTACTGTATCTTGTACAAATTCAGGTCAAATGGTTATTATTGAGATTTTCCATTTCTCAGTTAATTGTTATTGTTATTCCTTTTTCTCAATTATTATTGATTTGATATTATTATTTAGATGATTAAACAATGTGGTGCATTATTCATAAAATCTACATCGTATAATAAATGTATGATATACAAGTCACTCATGCAAACAATACAGTATCGATCTGTTTAGTATTTCCTGTTTGCCTGCATGAGAAAGTGAATATATTATGTCCATCTATCTTACTACATAAAAAGCTCTTACCACATACGTTTTAAACATACCTATTGTTTACGTGTCTGTCCGCATAGTGTTCTATATGACTTTTACTGAGAATTTGTGTTGAGCTTTTATGCTCTGTGTCATTATAGCTGAAGCAGAAAGAGTCATTTGAAAAGTTGTGGCAGAAAGTGACAGGAATATACTTACTGAATAGTAAGTAAAGTAAAATGCAGGTCACAGAACAAATAAATTCTGTGCATTTACTCTCGTTACAATAAACACTTCTAGTTCTGTAAAATATTGTTTTCATTGTTACAAAGGCTTAAAATGCTACACTGATTAAGCACTCATTTATGATCTGTAGGCATGGCTTTATGCTCTATGGTTTTGGTATTGTCGTTGCTGATGACTGTTATGTGTAAGGTTGTCACCTTTAGGTTTTAGTAAATATGAAACTTAGACATCTGGACGTTTAGAAAAAATGAAGCAAACACAACTCTGCTGGCAAACCAGTGTAGTAAAGCTGATACCCAACCATGTGAAGGTTTAGGCATCTTAATGCTCATGCCACTTCATTTGGCTTATGGAGTTCTGACAGATGTGACGTTATTACTATATTCTACTACTATAGTAGAAACGAGTGACAATGTCAAAGTTTGAATTTACTGTAAAATGCTGGACGTTTACCTGACAGATCCCGACAATGTTAACTCTGTACAACCTCTGTCCTCATCTTGCAGGCCCGGAAGATATCATAACAAGATAATAGCTATGGAGTTTCTATCAATCATGATGTTACCATTCCAGACCTCGAAGAAACTAAAATATTGAGCTTCTTGCTGCTACTATTATAATTTGAAGAAATTTAGTGATATTTGCTGGCATTTTATATCTGATATATATATGTAAATTAGGACAAACTGTTATATATTCAGTAGGATGTGAGTAGGCTGCATCCCTCTGTCATCCTTCAAAGTAACTATTGTGCATTTATTCCATTAAATGTGGTTACTGTTCCTCTGCCTTTTCACTAATTTCAGTCTTAGTCACTGGAAAGGCATTGACCTACTCAGGCTGCCGAGTCTCTGTTAATAATACATTTCCACTCATTTGCTGATCATGCCTTGGCTGCATAGCTGGGTACTTGTATAGTTTGTTTTAAATCAAGGACTAGCAGTGCATGGAACCAAGTACAGCTGCCAGATATACGGTAAATTGCGTCTTGTCATTTTACAGTAAAATGTTTGTGGCTTTGATCACTCTGGTGTAAATATATTGTGTTTCATATTCTCAGCACACCACTGTGTAGCAGCTTCCTGAATAGAAAGCACTGAGATGTGCTCCGTTATCATCACTCAAACATTTGTTTTTGTTCTTGATGTCTGCTCTGTCACTTCAGAGAAATAAAATTGGGTTGAATAAGGCAACGTAAAAACTGATGCATCTGACTGCAATGATATGTTTCTGGCACAGTACTGTTTAAATAAACACATGACTACAGTTAATAAAATAAACTGACTTGTGCTAATAAAATTAGCTGAGTTCCCTATCAATCAATCAATCAATCAATCAATCAAATTCCTGTTTTTATATTTCTTCTGTAGCCAGGGGCAACACCACTATCTTTAAAGGTCTTCATGTGTAGGTGTACAGTGATCGAGCCAAACTGTTTTACTTGCGTGTTTGCTTTTTTTCATTTGTGTTGTGGAAACTGTGACAGATACACAAACAGGATAACTCTAAACAGCTAATATGTAACTAAAAATATACCACATTATTACTTTTCATAGGCCTACTTTATGTGAACATACATTTTAAAGAGGAATTTAGGTATATTTTTTAATGCAAACATACTGAGATTGCAAGTTACAAATTGTACATTTGTGCATACTTGCAAATCTGTTACCTTTTGCATTATCAATATTTTTTATTATCCATAAGCCATCTTGCCTAGTCTGTTCATCAGCTTTAGTGGGAGTTGAAGCTATGCTACCATCAGAGGAAAGTGATGAAATCTTTCCCTCACAGGAAGTTCTCTGTAGGAACTATTCTTCTATTCTTGGCCAAGAACCGGACATGTAATAGGACAGTTCTACGCCCCCTTTTTTTAAAGGTATTTTTAAAAACGCTTTTTGTAACTTTTTTTGCATTCCGAAACAAGTTAACGCTACACTGCAGTGAATCATTTAAAGAAGAAGTACACCCCCTCTGCTTTTTTTTAACTTCTCTTACCTGCTAGGCAGGGTTGTCCTCAATTCACATACTCGCCTGCCCAGCATCATCGTGCTTTAATATGCTGCTCCGCTGCCACTGCCTAGGTCCTGTGCTGCCATCTCTTCTTCCTCTGTCATCAGGTGCTGGCTGCCTCTTTCGGGTTCAGGCAGCGGTCACCTGATGACATGCACCAGGTTTGCCCACTGTTCGCTCTTACAGCCTTCTGGGATATGTGACAGGGATATCCCAGGAGGCTCCAGGAGCAAGACATGTCATTCCCACCTAGGCAATAATGGTGGCAGGGGGTAGGGTACAGAAGAAAAAAAAATGTTAACAAAGTCTTGCTCAAAAGGCCTTTTGAGCAAGACTTAAATGGGGATATACCAGGTTTGGAACTGATGTTAACTACGGCCCCCACATTTTTTCAAATCTCTTTGGTTATGCCCTACTAATGTAGAGTTGTTTGCAGTTAGAGTTGTTTGCACTTAGGTAATGTGTCAGCTACAGCAGTAACAAAAATCTTTATATCAAGGGAGGAATTGTTTTTCCATTTCAGTAGTATCACATTTCTGGCATAGACATTTTAGATGTTTGTCAATAATATAATTTAGTAAGGTTGTAGTGTGTATATTATAAACTGTGGAAAAAAATAGGACCGTATGCCGAACAGTCCCTGTGTGTCCCTGTGTGCTGATGATTGTAGAAAAAAAGTTTCCTCCACTCCACATCCTTCTCTAGTAAAGGAAGGGAGGTCTCTGAACCACTGTGACCAAGCTTTGTCAAAGGGAGCAGGCTTCTGCAGCCACCAGTCGAACACACATCATTAGAGTACCTTATTGGTACCTAGCTAATGCCCCAATAAAGTGTTAGCTCGCACTTCTGCTTTAAGAGAAAGTGAAGGGAAATTTCCTTGATTGTGACACATACCACAATAAAAACCTAACAATCTAAGCAGAATTAAAAGCTTTGTCTTGAGTTGGGCTTTAACTAGTCAACTGTAGGTTCACCTATTTTTGTCTCGATGCTCAAATTCTCCAGAAGCAAAAATGGCACAATTTAGTTTATAACAAATTACATGCTCTAATAATGCCCATGTGACAAGCTCTACAATTTGTCTTTGGTGACTGGGATATATCATATGTGGTACTGTATATGTAGCAATCATCAGTCTAACTAAAACATAAAATAGAAAGGATTTCTTAATAGGACTTGGCATGTGTTAGGCTGACAGTACATGTTACCATCTGATTTACCCAAACTATGTCATTTGAGGACCTAATCCAGCCAATCAATTTATATCCCAAGAGGCCCTTGCACTACTTACTTGGTAGATTTAAAAGAGATTGTACAATCAGATTATGTGTGATTAGCTTTTATTTTGTCGTTTGAACAAGTGAGGTGCATATAATCTCATAGCCTGCTATACTCCATACCTCACATATTATATATAATAATGATGATATGGAAAATATAGCAGCTCATAATAACCCATTTTAACCGTCTGAATGAAATAAGATTATTGATTGATTAATATGGATTGCTGCCCTTTCAGCAATATTTAAAATTTATTGAATCATCCCATCACTGTTAAACTGGTAAACCCACGCTTAGAAACCTTCAGCTTACATATAAGCAAAATTCTTGAGTATACAAAAATGCATCCAGGAAGGCCTGCCTTCTCTCTATACCAATGGGCATCGCTAGTAATCCTCAAAGTTTATAAATGCATGGTGGTAATAACACTAATTTAACTGTAATAATCACTACTATTGCTGTGCATATAACTTTGGGGGTTATTCACTAAAGAGCCAAAGGATCCAGCCGTAGCTTCGGCTTATCCTTCGGCTCTCTTCAGCCGCTGGAGCCCTTCGGTTCAGTCGAACCGAAGGGCTGATGTACCGGCTATTCACTATATCCCATACAGCATCCAAAGGTGGCCAAGCGGCTCAGCCGAGCCAAAGACTTATGCTTCGGCTCGACTGAGCTGAAGTGACAGCCGAAGCGGGGCCCGCCGTTCGCCTTACAAATGACAGCTGTGCTGATCTCACGGAATGACCACCCAGTTGGAATTACAGTTCAGCGTCCCCAAATGGCCTGGGGACACTGATCTGTCATTAAACAATAACAACTGGGCGGGATGTCACGGCCGGCTCCGCCCAGTTGTTATTTATTGGTCGGGCCTTGCTAGAAGAGGTACCGAGCAGAATAGCCGAGCTGAATGCTGCTTGGCGGCATTCGGCTATTCACTCACTGCTGTTCAGCCCCTATGAGAATATAGGCAAACGGGGCAAATAGGGACAAATGGCAGCGAGTGAGTTGCCGGAGCTTCGGCTCGGCCGATCCAGATGTTGGATCGGCTGAGTTGAAGTCCCTCTGCATTTCGGCTCAGCAGAGCATGTTCACCTGACCGAAGCAGCCGATGTATGGCTGATTTCAGCGGATGTACGGCTGAAATCAGACGTACTGAGCCGGAGTGAATAGCCGAACTTAGTTCGGCTGACTGCACTTCGGCTGGGTTATTCACTCAGCTGCCTTTGTCAGCTGTGTGAATAACCCTCTTAGTGTTTATGTTAGTATAACTGGGGTTTCTGGATTATTTCCTAATACTTTTAGAGGAATTATGGGAAGCATATCCTAAATGTAGCAGAGGATATATTACCAATCAATGCTTTCATTGCAGCATATCTTAAATGGGATTTGTCTTACATTTTTTGCTACTGCTGGTAGCGGAAATTGACTATTAATATACAAAAAAAGGTTTGTATTACTGTATTCTAAATGCAGAATTTGTATTACTGTTAGTTTAAAAAAAAAAACTGTTTCCTAGACAACTAAAAAAATCCCAGTATATTAATATATAATCACTAAAATATCTAGAGAAAATAATTTGCTTGCATCAAATCATATGTTTAAATAAAAAATTTTTTTTCCAGGAGTCATGGATTGGAAAGTCAACTGCCTCGTAAATCGCAGCTCTTCTTTCTCAAAATCAAAGAAGAATGGCAAAATCTTATGATTGGAAGCTTATAGCAGGTAAGTTCTGTAACATAAAACATTTATTTATTAATTTTATCCCAGGGCTTAAAATAAGTAAGTTCTGGTTTGCACTTTGGTATGGCAATGGCTGACTATTTGGTATGTTTATTTCATTTATTACATACAAAGATCCAACTACTTTAGTAATTTAGCAGTTGATCCTGTGTAATACAAAGAAACTACAGTTTGCTACAGAGGCATATGGTAATATTTTGTATGGCTCTGCATCTATCCTCCTTGTTTTTCTGAATTTATATTGGATATAATGACATTAAATATCTTGATTTTTTTATACGGTACTGCTGTACATTAAATACTGTAGTTGAGTGCTTTTAAGGTCTTTTTTTTTTTT
>NW_017306314.1:2290513-2293959 GCF_000935625.1 Nanorana parkeri
TTTTTTTTTTTTTTAGCCCAACTCACTATGGGCTATTGGTTCTCCTCAATTCCTACTACATGGAGCCATTTTTTCTTTTGCAAAAAAGCATTGTAGACATCCATGATAAAAGACATTTCCAGGGAGGAAAACAAGGGGGGGGTAGTATAATAGTGTCAAACAATCAAGTATGTATCATAGCATATGAAGAAGTACAGTAGGTCAACATATGTGGGTAAGAGGGTCATAACATATAGCAAGTCTGTAATGGGGGTAAAAAAAACTGTTTGTAGGTATCTAGAAATGCCTGGGCATCGCTACAGTAGCTTACAAGACTCCGACAAACGCGGAACTATTGTTACAGGCAAAGCTCTGACACTACCTGGTATTGCAGAAGCTTGATACTTTGTCCTGCTCAGCACATATTCCTCTTGGCCCATCACTATGTTGGGCTACAAAAATGGCTAACTAGAATGTGCAGGAGGCAGGAAGGGATGGGCAAGCTTTGACACTAACGACTTTGATGTTTGAGTGTAACTGAGCTGACTTGTGGGGTGCTCTAGGTGTATACATGTATCGCAAAGTGTTGGATTTTTTTACCTTACAGCAGTTTTTTCAAACCACCCATGACAATGTTACTTTAAATAGCATTTGTAGGCTTGCAAGCTGAGAAGAAGTTCCATTAACTGCTGACCAGTCTTGGCATTAGATACAGACTGAGGCCAATCAAATAGGTAATAGAAGATCTTTTTGGACAGTCTGTTTTACAAAGAAGTAGAATGTAAAATGAAATAATAGCTTAAAGGAGAACTATTGGGAGAATAAAATATGCTCTTCCCAACAATTTGAACCGGCATGTGACACTTCAGCTGTCAGATATTGACTCTATAGTTCGAGAAATGAGCGATCACAAACTGCTGATCTCTCAGCTTACAGCTTCTCTCTGCAGAGAGTGGTAACTATCAGTCACCACTCAGGACAGACAGGGGAGGGGGCGGGCACAGCTGGCTTTGGCTCTAGAGAGGCAGAGACAGCTGTCAATCAGGCAGCGGGGTGGATCCCAACAATATTGTCAGGATCTTCCCTGGCTGCAGCGTGCCTGTGCGCTGTCAGATATATGCTGATTTTCAGTCATAGGAGTACATTAGTAAAAGAGAACTAAAAGAAGAAAAAGCCAAAAAGAGAACTAAAGTCAAAAAAAGGTTTGGCTATGGTTCTATTTTAAAGTAAGAATAAAGTAAAAACTTGTTTAGCAGGCATTGGTTAAACAACCTGGCAGGATTTTATTTGTCATATGTGTCCATTGTAGAGATTAAGCCTCATCTCATGGATCATAGATTCAATGGAAGTGAGAGGAAATTCCTCCAAAATAAGGGAAATCTCGTCACTGTGAAAATTATCCCCACATGGGGATAATTATCCCCACATGATAATGTTTAGATAAAACTCAAAATGTTGGATTTTCTCTCATTTTCCGTTTTGGTGACACTCATCGCCAGAACAAAAATAAAGGATGAACCTCCCCAAAGTGGCATAGGCAGCAGTGAAATCCTGACAGGTGTTCCTTTCTAAGAAAAACTTTAGATATATTTGAAGCTTTGCTTTTACTATACATAATTTTTTTTAAACACACCTGTTAATTGTTTCAATCAGATAAAAGATTACAAATAATTCCTGCACTA
The DNA here is from genome assembly GCF_000935625.1 of Nanorana parkeri. NCBI lineage: Eukaryota > Metazoa > Chordata > Amphibia > Anura > Dicroglossidae > Nanorana > Nanorana parkeri. Next base: position 2,292,175 of record NW_017306314.1, read on the forward strand.
AAATGAACACTTCAGTCGTGCTTCACAAGAAAGGAGACAAAAACAAGTGAATTAAGAGAAAGAAAATATTGTACAGTGTGTAGCTATATATCTGTAAGATTGGGTGTTGGGTAAGCTATTGGGTAAATAATAAAACTGATATGACAGGACGGAGAGGAGAAAGGTATGTAAACAGGAAGGCAATGTAATGAAGGCAGTGCTCATAATGTGGAAATCCCCAGATTTGTGTTTTGTGGCCAGTTGCTAATTCCTTATTTGAGTAAAATTTCTGACCTAGTAATGCTTCAGTTAAGTCTCAAGGAACTATTATAAATAAGAAAGATAAAGCCTTTTTTTCTTCTCGGGAGTTATCTGAAGTTTGGCTGCCAGATCTCTCCCTATTGATTAACAAATAGGATGCCCCTTTCACACGTCTGTTATTCAGCAGGGGATCAATGCACTGGTCCCCTGCTGATCAGATCAATGCAAAACGGATGTCACTTTTGTGACATTCGTGTTCATTATATTTTTTTCCTTGATCTTGCGATAGAGGTAAAAACTAAACTAAGCGGACCCACGTAAGGTCTATGGGGAGTCGGATGTAAGCAGACATGCATCCGTTTACATCCGATTACCTCCAATTCATAATTATCAGGTCCGCAAAAAAGAACTCTGTTCTTTTTTTTCCTGGATGGAGTCAGGGTTACCCAAATGTAAACAGACAAACGTCAGTTTACATCCAGCTGCCCATAGCGTTACATTGGGATTCCAATCAGAGCTTCCTTAAAAACTGACAGACTGATTTGAACAGAATGGTGGTGTGAAAGGGGCTGAGTTGATAATCCTTAAGATAGTTTGTGTAAGTGGTGAAAATTACTTCCATGACAAATCAATGTATTAAGTGTATGGTTTGTACAATGAGTACTGTTTACCAAATATTCTGTACTTACATGGAGTGCAATTTCCAAAAAAATGCACTGAAAACAGTTGATTTGCATTGTTCACAGAGGACTTTTTTTTAAATGTTGAGTGTGCACATAGACTTGAATTTCTTTCTATACTAAGTGTGAATACAGCCAAAACCTTAACACTTCTGGCCAAAAAAAGGCCACCACCTGGAGTTCAGGCAGTGTTATGATCTGGGGTTGCTTCAGTTGGTCAGGTCTAGGTTTAGGTACATTTATGTACCCAAAAAATGAGGTCAGCTGCCTACCTACATATACTGAATGACTACGTTTTTCCATCAATGGTTTTTGTTCTTCCCTAATGGCATGGACATATTCCAAGATGACATTGTCAGGATTCACCTGCCTCAAATTGTGAAAGAGTGGTTCAGGCACCATGAGACATCATTTTCACACATGGATTGGCCACCACAGAGTCCAGACCTTAACCCCATTGACAATCTTAGGGATGTGCTGGAGAAGACTTTACTCAGCGGTCCGACTCTCCCATCATCACTACAAGGTCTTGGGGAAAATGTATGCAACTCTGGACAGAAATAAATGTTGTTACATTGCATAGGCCTATGGAAATGATGCCGCGGTGAAAGCATGCCATGATCAAAGCTAAAGGCAGTCCAGCAAAATATTAGAGCATGTGACTTTTTTTGGACAGGCAGGGTAGTTTTGTATAGAGTGAATTAGAACCACTTTTTTTACTGGTTAATTTTTATTGCTACTTGTGGCCTTCTTGTGATCAGGACAGAAAATAAGGAGTAATCTAAAGTGGGTACACACATAGCAATGAAAACCTGAAAGGTTACTAGACCCCACCCCCCCCCACCACAAACAAAAACACAAAAAC
>NW_017306314.1:2294588-2330044 GCF_000935625.1 Nanorana parkeri
CCCCCCAGCCAAAAAGGAACAGGAACATGAAATCAGAGGATTTCTTCCCAGCTGTGCCACATGCAGCAATAAAAAAAACCTGACAGAGGATCTGACCTTTGCCAACTCTTGTCTGGATTTACACCTTAACATTGTGCATGATAAACACACTCACACACAAGCTTGAATTTATACAAGGCTGTACATAACTCATTTTCTCCTTCTCTTCCAACTTTTTGTCCTGCTAGTTATTGGGTCAGGGATTTAAACTGTGTGTTGCTTCTTATGTCATGCTACCTAGTTTAACGTAATAAACAGTTTTGTACTGTAGAGGTGGAATAGCTATTTTATGAAGTGAAGGTGGATTCACTTTTAACCTTGATTTCTATGTAAAAAGGATGGCATTTTCAATGTTAAGACACCTCTACACTATCCATTCCTGACGTAAATCACATTTAAAGATCCAAGTGAATAGTTCAGCCCTTCATACTGTATGGTAACATAATTACTTCCTTTACTAGGATGCTGAGATTTATCTGAGTGGTAGGTGTTTAGAGATCCTATACAGAAAGAATGTGACTGTACTAGTTCAAAGATTAAATACTGATGAATGCCATTCAGAATTGTGCATCTCCTTTGTTTTTTTCCATCATTTCATGTATACTAAACCTGATGACTAAAAAGCCTCTAGGGATTTCTAATGTAGTATTTACATCCTAGCTCTTTTATTTTAACAGTTCATTTCCTGTGCTTATTACGTGTGCCAAGTCCAGCATTGCACCCTTTCATGTGTGGCTTAGAGAAAAACCTCAGAACTAAATATGGTGCTTAAAAGTCAAGCCCTTACCATTTTTAAATATACATGTTTCCGTACGTTAAAAGAAAATGCTGGGCCACTGTCACCACTAGAACTGCTTACAATTATTTGTTAAAATATAACACCCATCTCCCCTGGAAAAAAAAAAGATAAAAAAATGAAAAACAGGAGACCTGTACTTGGCTTGCTTCAAGTTGCAGTTCAAATAAATAGTCACCCATTACTGCATTAATGCATATAGATATCTCACAAGAGATTGTTTATGACAATTATCACATTGAAAATGACAGGTTGAGTGACCTTTTTGAACGGATTTTCTGAATAAGGGTAATTTTGCAACTTAAATTTTTCTACAGCAGGAGCCAAAATATATGTGTTTAAATGCATCATGTTCCATTTTTGACCACGTCACCACAACACAGTGTGTTGGTGTGAATTGGGACAACTAGAATCAAGACAATTTGCCTTGTCCTTGCACTGGGACTGCAATAAGTAACACAGGCCAATGTAAGTAGTGTGATTGGGCCCTAAAAGTATTGCCTGACTTCAAGCACAACAAGGTTCTTACTGTTACATAACTGGACAGAAAAGCCTCTTCTGTGGACCCCTCTGATCCTCATTTTACTTTCTTACTTCTAACTTCCCATACTTTGGGGCTAAGTGCCACCTCTGGAACAAAGCCTCCTATGTCCACTATCTGTAAGGGAAATATAAAGATCTCCATGTGGCCGGAAAACACGCCATTGTGTGCATGCACGGAAACAACAGCCGTCGCACAGGAAGTGATGCTGTTATTCTGGATTAAGCTCACCATATAAGAACGAGCCTGCCCTTGCTCCTTTGCTGATGGTCTTTTCAGCATGTGTTCCTGTTTGTTTCTTGTGACCTGCCTGACCCGGATTGTTTTGGACTTTGCTCTTTGGATTTCTGCCTGCCCCTGACCTCGGCCTGTTTCTGGACTTTGCCTTTGGCTCCAGATTTTGTACTCTGCTGCTCGGCTGGCTCCGACCTCTGGCTTCCCTGACCTCGCTCCTGCCTCCTGTTCCTGCTTCATACCATCTGCTCGGTAGACCTCCAACTTGCGGACTACACACCTTTGGGACTTCTCCTGCACGGTGTTGGTTGCCATCAGTGGCACTCGTGCTCCTCCTGTTTGTTACACCTTTAAAACCAGTGTATAGTTGTATAGTTGGGAATCTTGGTAGTAGAAGGTGCAGTTTTTAGTAAAAGTCCACCTATATCTCAGGTATTGTGAAGGCTCTTGTCAGATCTTTTTTTTTTTTGAATAAATGTGGGGAATGCCATATTATGTATTGAACTTTGAGAATAATACTAATAATATTACCTTAATTAGTATAACCTATTTTTTTTATTTAGATCAATGCAAACAATACACAGTATCACCAGTAATCTCAAAGTCAACATTACAATCCAGCATACAAACATTACATGCCAAATAAAGAGAGAGAACAACCAATATACAGTAGATATGGCATTCTTAGTAAAATCAGTAAGTCATTGATACAATAATGCTGGTACAAGACATTAGTAAAGCAAATAAAACCAATGAATGTAGATCGTGTTCTGAAAAGGTGTATGCTATCACCTTCAATACTTAGCCACAACAACAGCACCTGAGTATGCACGGGTAGTAGGGGGAAAGGTGGTTGAGGTGGAACAAATTGTCCATCCTTGCATGGCATATGGCGTAGCCATGCAAAAGGGCAAACTACAAAGAAACTGCTCCAAGGGCTAAAGGGTTGCATAGTTAGGGCAAAAGGGAGGCAAGGGTAAGGATGGGAAACATAAAGGAGGGCAAGGGAAGGTGGACACGGGACAAGGGACCTCTTGACATGGGGAGAGCAGAAAAGGGAGCAAAAGAAGAAAGAGCAGTACTAGGGGCACTGAGGCACTAGGTTGTGGAAGTCAGCCAGTAGGCATGATATTCAGGGGACAAGGGGAGGTTTGGAAATGTGGAGCAGGAGCAAGAGGGCTGGATCCTTGGGGAGTAGCAGGTCTGTGAACATTTGGATAATAAAATTAACCTGGCCCCAAAAGTGCTGTATTTAAGGACAGGACCAAAAGATGTGAGCATGTCCCCAGGGAAATTGCAACATCACCATAACTGATGACTGGTGACCAGTCACAGAGACAGAAAGTAATGGGAAATCCAATATTCAACAGCTGTCACCAAAAGAGGAACACAGGAAAAGTTTCCAGTGGGAACAACTGTTCTACTGACAACTGTCTAAGACGGGATTTTCCAAAACTTTAGAGATATTTCCACTCAGCATTCTTGGATGAGACAAAGTGAAGGGAAATCCAAAGGAACACAGACCCAAAAAATTAGGGTTTACCCTATTTTCAGATTATTTAAAACAGTTTTTGACAAAAGATAAACTATATATTGTATGCCAGATTATTAGGTCTCAATGAAAACACGTAGCATCACTTTTGAAGGAGTCAACCCATTCACCAGCTCAAAATGAGATGTTCGACTAAATAAGATTAGCTCCGTAATTATCTGTGTGCTTTGTATTCCCCTTATTAAAGAAACTAATACAAGTTTATATTCTTTATTTCCTGCACATACATGTGTCCTTTTTTAGTGTAAACATATGTTTGCTTATTTCCAGCATAGCATTACATAAGTGTTGCATTGAGCTTGTATTTTTTTTTTCAGTTAGCTGTGTTTCCTCAGGTTTTGAGTGTTTCTTAACAGCAAGATCCTAGAGGCTTCATAGCTTTACATAGGATACGCTGTAAAGCTGCCATAGCCTATCATAACATCAAAACTTTGAGCAGTAGCTTGTCGCAGCACACCTGACATTTATGTGTATGACCACATTGAGCTTTTGATGAAAGTCAGATGTGTGTTTTGATTTGTACCATTTGTTTTCTTCAGCGTGTAAAGCTATACCTCTTATTGCCATCTGACAGAGTGCTGAATCACTTGCCAGTCAGCACTGAGTACGGGAGGTTTTTAAGATTCTTCCGTCAACAAGTTTAACAGAATGAGCTATCAGGTTCCCCTTTGAGCCATTTATCACAGCAGGCAACACTAGAAGGAAGTTAGCTGCCTGAGGGGTGTAATACAATTTAGAAAGGAATTAGAGGGGATTTTAATAGTAAGACTCTACTTATGTAATTTAATAGTCGGTATTTTGTTGAATACATTAGGATCTCTGTTGCACTTCTGCCAATCATGGTACCATAAGATGTTTTACTGTCTTTCTGAATGTGCTGTATATTTTATCGCGGGTAAATTAGGTTTATTTTCTCGTAATCTGGAAATATAATTATTAATATAATACAGTGGTCAGTCTATATATTGTCTCCTAACTAGGGTGATCAAATCAGGAAAATGCCATTCATATGTTTTTGAATGGTTTGCTTGCATGTAGATTTGTCTGATCTGTGGAGAATCGAGGAGTTCAGGCCTGACGCTGCTGCCCTATCGGACAATCCCGGCAGCATTCACTTGTCCCTGGCTGGATTGCTGCCAGGCTGTTTACCAGAGCAGTGCATGTAGAAGGGATTGGGTCAGCTGAATTTGAAAGTTTATAGGTATGGGGAGGAAGGCGGTTTGCAGGTTACAGGTGGCCATCCCAGGGTTGTGTGCATTGTGGGTTGTCTACTTCTATAGAGTAGCATTTGCAAAACTGCCATGAGTGCAATGGATGTGGTTTCCATAGTCTAAAATGAAACCCTATTTAGGAGTGTTTCCTGCCGGCTATAAATGGATCTGTCAGTAACATGTCGTTGATACACAAGAAGTGAGTCCACAGGCCCAAAAGCACACACACACACACACACACACACACACACACATAAATTGCTTTTTCCTTAATACTAACAGGTTTATTCACAAAAAGGTGAAGAGTTTGGGGAAGGCAGGTGAAGTGAACAATCTAGGACAACATAGCTGAACTGGAAAGTGAGCTGAATTGGAGAATTTTTCCAAATTGGCTATTTTGGCCTAGATTGTTCACTTCTCCTGCCTTCTCCAAACTCTTCACCCCTTTGTGAAAAACCCTGTATATATTTGTTATTGAATTTGTATTTTCCCTGGAGTCAACTTTTAAGTGCTTTTGTGCTGATGCCTTTCATGCAGAAAACGTATTTAAAAAACATATTTTAAGGACTTTTCGTTTTAACTCTGGCAGCTGTTCTTTATTAGATTTTTTTTTATGTGATATTGCTCCTCTTTCCAAATTGTCCCTTGTGTGTCCTCAGCTCCTGTCCTACTGCCAGATCCTAGTTACCTCTCCGGCTGCAGTAGTCTGTAACATTATCATTTCATTTTCGAATGAGATAATTCTACAATAAAACTGAAAAACATTTCACCGCACATGATTCTCTATGTAATTTAATGACATTTCCTACATTTAAGCTTATTTTTATCTGAGATAATTGATGGTTGTAAGCAGTGACTCACTGAGGTTGAGCTAAAACATGTAGCACCCTTACTCTGCATATATAAAGATTTAAGCATGGTTGGAGTATTAAAATGTTTAACGGAACTGCGTTTTGCAAATATACTTTTTTTTTTTGCAGTATGGAATAAAAATACCCTTTACCAGTTCACTAGGAAAGGAGTATGTAGTCTTATTTCTTCCCCATAGTTACACCTTAATCCACATACTGACAGCCATCCTTAGTGCCTAAAAGTATCTGTTTTTAGGGCACTTATCATAACTCAACCCTGCAATGCAAAAGGATATGTAGGTTGGTATTCGCATGACAAGGGACTGCATGTCTATCTACTTGCCAGGGTATACTAGTCCACATGTCATGGTATGTTTCTTTTTCTCTTAAATTAAAAGAAATATAAAAGTTAACCCTACAAGTGCTGACTTTATTTTCAGCACCATGGACAGTGCCAAAAAGCAAAATGTACAACTACAGAGCTGCAATTTTTTTTTTAAAGAAGAACTATGAGGTGAGTGCTTTTCACTCACCTCATAGTTCTAGCCGACCTGTGACATTGAGACTGTCACAGGTCGGCTCAGTAGATCGGGAGGTGAGTGAACACATACCGGCGTTCGCTCACCTCTCGATCCTGTCACGGCTCTCTGCCGTGACAGGGGAGGGGCTGGATTCCCCCCTCCCTGCTCCGATCCGCCAGCGCTGACTGGTGGAACGGACGGGGGAGGGGGCGGGTACAGCTGGCTCTGCCTTTAGATAGGCAGAGCCAGCTGTCAGTCACGCAGCTGGGTGGATCCCGGCACAATTGTCGGGATCCGCTTCAGCTGCGGCGTCTCAGTATACCGCGAGCAGCTGCTCGCGCTATACTGCAGCGTCTCAGTATACTGCGAGCTACAGCTCGCGGTATACTGAGCCTAGGGTGACGGGAGGACACTAGTTTGTGTCCTCCCGTTACCCTAAGGAGAACTATGGGGAAAATACTTAACCCCATAATTCTCCTTTAATCTCATGCATGATTCAAATTAAACCTTCAGTCTTTAGTAATTCTTCAGTGTGTTTTGTTTTTATTTTTTAACAGTAAATATCAAATGCTCCAGGGGTGTTTCACACCTGTCCATTGTGATGCCTTGTGTTAATGCACACTTTACCACAGCGCACTTTAACACACATCAAATGTGGCACATTGTGGCGACGATAAATTTTAATGGCACCCTGGCATAGTAAGGCACTGCCTACACCTCTGACACATGTGTTGGAGCTCACCACAACACAGTAATGTTCAGCTATGCATGGTGGTGCTGTGTCAGAAAAAATGGTGTATGTCCATTTTTTTATGCATTCTGGTGTGTTGGCAGCATGTTGAAATGAATGGGCTACTTTAACACAATGCACATTACCCGGAGTGAACGTAAGGGTAAAACCGGGCCCTAAACCAAATTTTTCTTTTTTTTGATCAGTGCTGGTAAAGAAAAAGAGGGAGGCAGTGTAAAAGCACTGAGAAATGGTAATCTTGTGCTAATGTTTATGAAATCTATATTTGAAGTAAAAAACAATACAGAAATATGTCACAAAATAGCCATATATGCCATATACATGTATGTCTGTACATACTAACTACTTGTATGTGTATTGTATGTTCCTCTGGGGTTTTTTTTATTAAATTAAATAATTTCGTTATCATTACATCTTTTCACGTCTTCAGGATAGGGACAATAGTTAATCAGGCTAAAAAAGACAATGAGAGCAATAACATCTTCTTTTTTAGTAGAGTCGGGAGGGATTAGAACATCAGGTTCCACATTTACTTTACAGTATTATGATGATTCAGTAGATTTGGATGTGGGTATTCAATGGTAAGGTTTAGTTTCTTTTCACTTTGTTGCATATTTGATCAACAACATATTTAAAATACCTTTTTAGAGTAAGTGATCATATAATTTACATATAACTGATTGTTTAGGTTGGCCCTCAAACAAAATGGCTGCTAGGCACATACGTTGACCTGACCCTTTTTTTTCTCTCCAATGCATCACAACACAGTTCCTGCCCTAGAGTTTCTGAGTTCCTAATATGCTTTCGGAAGTTTAGAAGAAGGATGAATTGATAAGGCAGACATCATTGCCTTTTAAACAAAATCAGAAAATTAGTAGCCAACGTGTTTCGGTTATAGATGCTATCTTCTTTCTTAAGGGCTGACTAATAAATAAATATATAAATATGCATAAAATACAAACTAGGTATAGAGACACTTATGTGAGTGCATCTATATCTCGTTTGGATTTATATATACACCGATCAGCCATAACATTATGACCACCCACCTAATATTGAGTAGGTCCCCCTTTCTCCACCAAAACATCATCCACCATCGAGGCCAGGACTCCACTAGACCTCTGAACGTATGCTGTGGTATCTGGCACCAAGTCATCAGTAGTAGATCCTTTAAGTCCTGTAAGTTGCGCGGTGGGGCTTCCATGGATTGGAATTGTTTTTCCAGCATATCGCACAGATACTCAATTGAATTGAGATCTGGAGAATTTGGAGGCCAAGTCAAAACTGCTAACTGGAATGAATGACAGGATCCAAGGTTTCTCAGCAAAACATTGCCCAATGCATCACACTGCCTCAGCCGGCCTGCCTTCTTCCCATAGTGCATCCTGGTGCCATCCCTTCCCCAGGTAAGCGACACATACGCACCCGGTCATGTAAAAGAAAACTTGATTCATCAGACCAGGCCATCTACTTCCATTTCTCCCTGGTCCAGTTCTGATGCTGCTCACGTGGCCATTGTAGGCGGTTTTGGCAGTGGACACCGTACACAACAAAGTGTGAAGCACTGTGTGTTCAGACACCTTTCTATGGGAACCAGCATTCACTTTTTCAGCAATTTCAGCTACAGTGGCTCTTCTATTGGATCGGACTAAATGGGCTAGCTTTCGCTACGTGCATCATTTAGGCTTGGCCGCCCACGACCCTGTTGCAAGTACACCGGTTTCCCTTCCTTGGACCACTGTTGGTAGGTCCTGACCATGCAGACAAGAAACATCCCACAAGATCTGCAGATTTTCTTTTGCTTCCAACACATTACCTTCAAGGACAAAATGTTAATTTGTTGCCTAATATATCCCACCCACTTCCAGTATTGATTATCTGTACAAGATAATCAATGTTATTCACGTCACCTCTCCGATGGCTGATCAGTGTGTGCGTGTGTATATATATATATATGTGTGTGTGTGTGTCAGTGTGTGTGTCAGTGTGTGTGTCAGTGTGTGTGTGTGTACATATATATACATATATATATATATATATATATATATATATTGTAATGTCATTCCTGAAGAAGGGGAAATGCATTTTGAATAAAAGATAATACATAACTGCCTCCTCAATTCATCCTTCTCTGGTGCTTCTTTTTTATTTTGTTCTCTGAGTTTTCACTCAAGGTTCCTCAATTACAAGATTGTAACAATGGCTCAGGATCAGTGGCGTAACAACCAGGGGGGGGCGTAAAGTAGAAGGGGGGCGCCGGGCGAAAATGGCACTTTCGGCTAAATGCCAAAAGTGGCATTTTGTCGGCGCAGCCATAATTTCTTTCCTCCCCACTGGGCGCTGCTCTTTGTCCCAGCAGGGAGGCGAGAAAGTGACAGCCGGCGGAGCACTGGGGTGGAGAGCGCCGTGATCGGCCGGTGTCTCTCCCTCCCACACCGCTCAGCCACCTATCACAGTCCGGCTGAGCGGTGTGGGGGCGGAGACAGCGCTGTCACAGGAGGCTAAGCTCTCCTCTCTACACCGCTCGATCAGCCTCCTGTGACAGTGTGTTAGAGAGGAGAGCCAATGCAAACACTCAGCGATCAGTGATTGCTGAGTGTTTGTAGATAATTGAGGATATGGTTACTATATCCTCAATTATGAATGAATGGGAGTGATCTATATCCACTCCTGTTCATTCATAATTGTGGTTATAGTAAACGTACTATGTTATCAATGAACAGGAACTCTCATATAGGACAGGGGATACAGAATAAGAGATTGAGGACTTTGTGTTCTCAATCTCATTTTCTATTTTAAAAGGGAAATATCAGGGGTCCAAAAAATGAATTAATAAAAAAAAAATTAAAAAGTTTATAAAAAAAAAAATATATATTTTTAAAATGTGAAACAATTAAAATAAAAACATGTGTGGGGGTGGGGGGTACAGTTCCAGTGGATTTCCCATAACTCTGGTCACGCCACTGCTCAGGATCTGCCTAATTGCTGTTCGGATATCTTCAGGACTGCAAATGTCACCCAGACCCAGAGACACGCCAGACCAAACCTTTTCGCATAAACCTCTTTCTGGGCTGGGAACCCTGGCCCATGGTAAAACTTTAGGGTTCTGGCCACAGCACTGAAGACAAAATGCCATCATGGGACCAATTAACGTGGTGGCACACACCTGGCTATGAATGCAGCCTTATTGTAGACTACTAAAACTAATCTGATAGATTATATGCAGTTCTGCAAACTGTTGACCTTTGCACAGTGCTATTATCCCTCAATGTTTCATATATGGGTCATTAAAGGCTGCTTCTTAATATAAGCCAAGAAACTGTTAAACAATTTGCCTTAAGCAACGAGATGTTCATTTATTAACTATACTCAAGTGTTGACATTTCAAATGTCATACGCTCAGCTCTGCACAACTTGTGTTTCATAATCTCTGGTGTTCTCTTTCTCTTTTTAATCTATATATGATGTAAACCACAGAAAAGTTCTGTTACTATTGTTTTGGTGTAACTTTGATGAAAAGATTAACATCTTTCTCTAGATCAGATTTATTGTAGAAATATGATTTTGCATAACAAAACTTCAGTGTGTTATAAGCCCTAACCTGCATCTATTATGTTTGTGATCTCAGTTGATTCTTTCGTTGTTACATAGTATTTGAGGCTGAATAAAGACATTAGTCCATCAAGTCATACATTTGGGTACAGATCATTGGCAGATCATTACATCATAAACATTACTGCACCTGCAGGCGAACAAAGCCATGCAGGTCACACGGGAACAGACAAGAATACAATAATACAATTATACAATTCAGGGTCATAGTAGCAGATGGATATATGGACTACCTTAAGCTGCGGTTGGCAAGCATGGGCAACTCTCGTATTATATCACCTGTCTCCCGAAGGACAGGGTCTGTCAGTTTGCACCCCCACGGAATACCCATGTCCACCAACAGCTCTCCGGCTGTACCCACCCCTCTCACTCTGGGATCATGTCAGAGCTGTGTTGGTTGCAAGATTTGGAGATACCATTAATTTAAAAAAACAAAAACTTTATTTACTGAATTTACTGAGTTTTTGCTTAAAAATGTGTAGTGAATGTGTGAAAAAACAGTGTAATGTTATATTGCAGTTTTAGGGCTTAGTGCTAGATATGTTTCAAGCACAATAGTCTCCAGTTGAATTAAAGCAGGGATTGTTTCTACATATTCGTTTTCTGCATTTTTCATATCGTCACAATTATTGGACATAACTGGTCATGGCCTAAATTGAAGACTTATAGTAAGTCCTGATACTCATAGTTTGTCTTATGGGCCATAACTCTATTGTGAGAATATTATCACACTTCACAAATTACAGTACTCTGGGTTCAGGTGCATTTTTGGTGCAGAGTTGTCGCCACCAACAACTCTGCAGTATGCTGACTGTCTCTAGTCTGCTGTACTTTGATTAAGGAAGTCCACTCAGCACATCAGTAGTGCTGCTCCACCAGAAGATCTCACGAACACTGCTGACATTCAGTACCGCCTGCTCCCACCGACTCCTGGGACTAGGGAGATGCACTGAGTTTACTGTTCCCCTTCCACCTGCTGGTCAGGACTGGCTTAAAGGAGAACTATGAAGTGAGTGATTTCCACTCATCCTCATAGTTAGAGCTGACCTGTGAGAAAGAAGCTGTCACCGGTTGACTCTATTGATCGGGAAGTGAGCGAACACATACCGTCGCTCGCTCACTTTCCGATCATTTCCCTGCAGGGAGCGGTGACTGTCACTCACGGCTCCCCGCAGGGATTCAACACTCCCCTCTCGGATCCTCCAGCGCTGACTGGAGGAATGGACGGGGAGGGGGCGGGCACAGCTTGTTCTGCCTCTAGATAGGCAGAGCCAGCTGTCACTCACGCAGCTGGGTGGATTCAGACAGTATTGTAGGGATCCATCCTAACTTTGGCGCTCTTAGTATACCGCAAGTAATATCCCGCTATATACTGAGCTTTGGGTCACGGGAGAACGTTAGTATATGCCCTCCCATGACCCTAAAGAGGACTATGGGGAAAAACACTTACCCCATAGTTCTGTTTTAAGGACACCCAGTTTACCTCCCAGGGTTAAAGGCCATCTATACCTACCACTGCTGTAAGTGCATTTTATGCTTTTATTTTTAATAAAATTGTTTTACTCTTTTATTACACTACCAGGCGCACCTGGTTTCTTTTGCTTTTCTGTTTCACATTTTATTATAGGGTGATGTTTCTTCCGACCTCCTGAACTGATGATTGCCCTATGCCCCAGTGATTTTTCCATTTCACAAGTGATATTCTGTGTCAGCCCCTTGCAGCTGATATATATGCTGACATCTACCTTTTGTGAGTCTTTTGTGAGTGAATACATTACCCCTCTTTTCTGTCCTCTGGTGTCACTTAGATAATGCACCAGGTTGTTGCACTCTTCTCTTGTGTTTTCAAGGAATGGGAGTCTACATATTTTCTTCAGAAGAGGTTTTTTTTAAAAACAGAAGTAAATCAGGACCTGTGCACACCATTGTGATGCGGTAACTTGTGCATTTATGCAACACACATGTTATGCACGTTGTTGTGATGTGGTGCTATTCATTCCTCCTGTGCCATTTCACATTCTTAGTGCCCTTGCGTTGCAGCACATTCGAGTGCACATTAGTGTGTTGTGGTGTGCTGCACTGCTGCAAATGTTGCATGCACATGAGTTTTACTTGAACACGATTGGATGATTAAATTGAATACTGCTTCACCTTATCTACTAATCTAATCTTCACCCTTACTTACTAAGCAAGTTAATGTTCACTTTGACAAGTGAACAGTCTAAGTAAATCAACCCAAATGAAAACAAAACTATAATGCTATCAAACATGTGATATGCTTCATTTAACAAATGTGGCCTTTCATACTTCTGGCCACACAGGTATATCATGAGAGGGGTGAGGATCCTCATAAAATGCAATAGACCTTGATCAAAGATACTTGTTGACATATACTGTTTTTTTGCCCATTGTTTGTGTAGTGCAAAATTTGGTTTCAAAGGTTTAATTTATTTCTACGCTGGTAAGAGCATGAAACTTGGAAAATGTCTGAGTGGTTTGCATGTGGCTTTTCTCGAGCAGCAGGCACGTTTATCAGTTAAAGCTGTTCTGACTTGTTTCAATTGTTGGCTGCAATATGATATTTCGGTTTCTAATCAGAAAAAAAAAAAACAACAACAACACAGCAACAACTTGTTTTTATTGTCTTTTATTATATTTAATTATCCATCTCCAGATGTGCAATTGAAATTACCATAAGTATATACTTTGCATTTCGATGTCGTGTTGTATTTCACAACTATAAAGTGTCTCTAAATGCAACGTAAATACGTTTATTAGGATCTGTATCTGTTCTCATGCTTGGAGAGAACTTCCCTTTTCAGCAGACTGCCTTGTCTCACATGGTGTCTGTGTATAGGTTTGTATAGGTTTGTAACCTGAGCCAGCACTACAGGAAGAGGCCCTGAGCTGAAAAGGGAAGTTCTCTCCAAGCATGAGAACAGATACAGATTTAAAAGGAAGAGCATCAAAGAGAAGGGAAACAACCATGGATTACAGTAAGGCACACATTATTTTATGATAAAAAATCTGAGGGTTTAATGTCACTTTAGGGAATACAGTGGTGTCCTCTCTCTGCCCCCAGGTTTCTAACTAGATGGTAAAAGAACAGCAGAAGCAGAAGACTGATGAGGTCATCCTTCTACTCACTCTGATCTCTCTCTCTCTCTCTCTACCTATTAGCATGCTCTTTGTCAGCACATTTGCACACAGTTGACCTCAGGGGATTACACAAGGCTGTTATCAAGCCAAACTCAGGTACTTCTGTAGTTGCACTTAAAAATACTGTACATAAACTTTTTTTTAATGAATACAGGGCTGAATTAGGTTGTGTCTTTTATATCTACTTGGAGTTCAACATAACTTGACTTACCACAAGTGATAAGCACGCTTTCATTGCAAATCTGCATCTTGACAGGAAAACACTTTCTGTATGGAGTTTGTATGTTCACTATATTTGCTGGAATTCCTTCTCAAACACATGGTGGAGGTTTATCAAAACCTTAAGCAGACAAAATCTGGAGCAGTTGCCTATGGCAACCAATCAACTTCTCTCTTCAGTTTGTTCAGTTAAGCTTTAAAAATGAAAGGTGGATACTGATTGGTTGCCATGCACAGCTGCTCCAGATTTTGTCTGCTCCAGTTTTGATAAATTCCCCTCATTGTGTAGTTAATTGTCTTCCTCCCAAAGGTAGCTCTAGAATATGTTAGGAGTGTTAGACTGAGACCTCATTTGGTGGAGAGACTGTTGTGAATGGTTCTATGAACTGTATAAAGCATTGCAGAATACAGCAATAGATTGAGACCCCTTTTGAGGGACACAGACTGATGTGAATGGTTCTCTAATATTCATAAAGCATTGCAGAATATAGCAGTAGATTGAGACCCCTTTTGGGGGACACAGACTGATATGAATGGTTCTCTAATATCCATAAAGCATTGCAGAATATAGCAGTAGATTGAGACCCCTTTTGGGGGACACAGACTGATATGAATGGTTCTCTAATATCCATAAAGCATTGCAGAATATAGCAGTAGATCGAGACCCCTTTTAGGGGACACAGACGGATGTTAATGGTTCTATGAACTCCATAAAGCATTGCAGAATATAGCAGTAGATTGAGACCACTTTTGGGGGACACAGAGTGATGTGAATGGTTCTATGAACTCCTTAAAGCATTGCAGAATATAGCAGTAGATTGAGGCCCCTTTTGGGGGACACAGGCCGATGTGAATGGTTCTCTAATATCCATAAAGCATTGCAGAATATAGCAGTAGATTGAGACCCCTTTTGGGGGACACAGACTGATGTGGATGGTTCTATGAACTCCTTAAAGCATTGTCGAATATAGCAGTAGATTGAGGCCCCTTTTGGGGGACAGAGACTGATGTGAATAGTTCTATGAACTCCTTAAAGCATTGCAGAATATAGCAGTAGATTGAGGCCCCTTTTGGGGGACACAGACTGATGTGAATGGTTCTCTAATATCCATAAAGCATTGCAGAATATAGCAGTAGATTGAGACCCTTTTTGGGGGACACAGACTGATGTAAATGGTTCTATGAACTCCATAAAGCATTGCAGAATATAGCAGTAGATTGAGACCCCTTTTGGGGGACACAGACTGATGTGACTGGATCTATGAACTCCATAAAGCATCGCATAATATATCTGCACTGTATAAATACTAGAAGTAAAAACTCCTTTAGCAAATAAACCCCAGTGTTAGTGTTAGTGGTAATGCTTAAAAAGGATTAATAATTGACAGTTGAAGCTGAACAGCAATATCTCTGTTTATACAGATATTTGTTAACCAATGTGATTTATAGTTCAATGGTCTTGAAAGCAAGAACACAACGTTTTAAAAGTTTGTGCAAAATGATATGTACAAGATCCTCTTTGTTAGTACTTGTTTTCTTCTATATACAATATTTTCTGTTTTGAAGTGTTTTCCCATTTTACCTAAATTGCTTTGACTCCTTTTACTTTCTTCATAGAAATCATGGTTCCTTTTCAGGAATAATTGTGTTCAGTGATTTAACGGAGAAAGCGATGTTACTTACTGCAAGGTTTCTAAATGTGTCATTCTCCCCTGATAGATTCACAGATATATATACCTGTGAGCCTTGTCATGTGAACAAGAAAAATCCCTAATAGTGAAGATTCTCTGTGTGTGTCACAGATTAGCCATCAAAGAGATATTTGGCTGTCATAGAAAGTTGTATGATGAACTTTCCCTTTTTCATACTCTGCGGCACAAAACTGTGAAGCTGAGCTGTCAAGTAGGCCGCAACAGAAGCAGAGTAGACAGTTGTAATATTTGTAGATCCTAGAAAAAATTATCTATATATTCACATAGAATCTATATACACTATTTCAAGACAGAACTCATTTGAACTGTTTATAAATTGTGTATTTTGGTTATTTTATTTCTAAATTAGAGAGCATTATTTATGGAAATTTAGATATTTTAAACACGGCATCTTTAATAGTTTTGGGGCAGTTTTTTGTTAAGTGTACACATTTTAAATTTATTGTAAATGTATTTTAAAATGTATTTAAAGGAATGTCTTTGTTTTTGCAACATACTGTACATGAAACATTTTGCAAATAAATATCTAACAGAGGTGCGAGGTGCAGAGGGTGCCCCAGAGCTTTCATAAAGAGAGAGCACAGCAGATGCTGTTTGCTTTCATACTTCTAACTAATTCTCCATTGGGGTCCCATATGAATAGAGCAGGAATTTGGGGTAAATTTCTGTACACTTGAGCTTAAGCTATTGAGCTCTGTAACCAGCAGTTTTTTTTTCCACAAGTAGTTTTTTTAGCCTGGCAAATGTTAAAGGGGCTTAGAAATATAAACATGAAATATTTTTTAGCAGTTTTTATAATAACGTGTCTAAAATCTAACAAAAAAAACGATTTTATTTTTTAGTTCTGAACAAAATAAATGAACAAGAAAACATACAAACACTATACATCCCCTTGAGTAATTTTACTGTGCATGCAGCTTTTACTAATTGAATTAATTTCACTAGCATAACCATGAACATACAGGGCTTGATTTACTAAAGGAGTAGAAGCTATTTACTTAGCAAAGTGAATGTTCACTATAGAGTATATAGGGAACCTCTGTTCATTAAAAGAACCCAAAAAAATGACTTTTGCTTAATTTTTGAACATAATTAATTAAAAACAGCTTTACTTTATTTATGAATAAGCTTAGTGTACTTTCACTTTGCTAAGTGAACAGTCTCTACCACCATATTACATAGTGCTTTGTAAAAGCTGCTGCAGTGGGGCAATAAAGTTTCATGTCCCTAACACAATGACAATGCATCCACAAGGGCCAGTAAAGCTTGCCATACACAGCTCGATTTTCGGCTGATTCCTGCTGACCTATCAGCACCACCCGGCTTGACAAAAGCCAATCTAAAAATCAACTGAGCCTGGTGGAAATCCTCACCGAATATTAACTGCATCCTATTAGATGCTGTCAGTGTTCGGGTATTCAAGTGTGTCAGTGGAAATGCCTCCATCTACGCTATACTGTGTGGATGGAGGAATCATGAGATTTTCTCTGGTTCAGCCCACATAATACCACTTTACTTGCAGACTGCAAATGAATGAGAAAGCAAATAACCATTATGCACAAAGAATCCAGTTCGAACCTGAATTCAGTGCCCCAATATATATACCCACACGAGGCATATATTTACTTACTTTTGCATATTGGCATGTAAGGAGACATATTCATGCTGAGATTTTATAATTTTGTTATATAATTGTAAATAATACAATTTGTTGTAGGCTAAACTGTCATGCACAATGAAAAGCAGCAATATATAAATATGGAAAGTGTTTCCATACATCCAATCTTAGACCACAGTTTACAAACACACACATGTGTGTGTGTGTGTGTGTGTGTGTGTGTGAATTGTTGCAAATTGAATTTGTGCTTTAGGCTTGTTATCCCCCATCTGGGATACATAATATAAGAAAAAAATAAGATGATAGTGTCACTGGGACTTCTTTTCTCCTACTTTTCTAGAATCTGTGCTATTTTTTGTATATAGTAAGGTTTTTGTTGAAACATAGTATCAGCTTGATGTTTGGTTTCAGTATTAATATTATACCACAGCTTGTAGGTGTCATTGAGTGTCAAAGGCCGCATGAAGATTAAAATATGTTGTTTTTCTGTGCCTTGAGATGGCTGGTGAGATGAAATGAAATGCTGCAGGCCCAATACTAAACCTCTTTCACTTCACGCTATCTCAACGACTTTAACCGTGCTGGTGAGAGAATACAATAATATCCCAAGTTTGTGGTTTGATTGTTTTAATAGAAAATGTGTAGCTTGCATTTGTATTACAAACGTAGCACAGTTAGTAGAGTAACATAATTAGTAAGCATTCGTACTATACAAACGCACGTTAAATACTCCCAAGTTTCTAGAAAATACATAAAGCAATAAACAAGAAGTCGTTATTTTTCTTTGTAAAATAGGCAATTAAAAGGTTACGTTTTTATATTAATACCACTTATAAAAATATAAATAATAATTATTAATAAAAATACATTTTATTTTGCACCTTTTATTAGTAATGCAACATTTCACGACAGGACCATATACTAATTAAGGAAATTATATGATAACTGTTTGGATTTCTGTTGATTACATCCATTCAGGTTATTAAACTTGAAACATGACTTTCCCCTTAACCTGATATTAAGGGGCAGCTTTCATAAAGCATACTCCCCTTAGTAGGTTGCTGCCCTGATTGAATATCTAGATCTATCTATCTATCTATCTATCTATCTATCTATCTATCTATCTATCTATCTATCTATCTATCTATCTATATAGACATTCTGATATCATTTGTATTTGCAGGGCTTCCACTATTTAAACAATGCTACTTAAACAGTGGCAGGGTGATATGTAATCTTTCCTGTTTTTAGCAACTTGACCGTTTTATGTTTTTGTTATTTTTAACATATACTCATGTATGGGTACCTCAGAGTTTATGTATATTTATACTCATTCGTATGTTGTGTTTATGTTCATCTTTATGCAGTTGAATATGTGAAGGCTCCCAGATTGCAGATGTAACTGATAAAATGTCTGCTTTGATAGATAAATAGAAAACATACTAAAGACTTATTCGTAGTTTTTTGTTGTTCTAGCGATTACCGAGTATGTACAGTGAGACTTCTTTTTTTTTTTCTTTTCGTATTTTGAATGCCACTGTAAGGAAAACTTAGTTTCAGTGTTGTTATAATAAGCTACAACATATTTAACAGTTTGTTGGTCTGATTAGAGTTTTTCATTCTGAGTCCCCGAACTGATGTGTGGGCAGAATTAACTCTATGATAGCATTCCCAGCTCTGTTATGCACAAAGGATAGAACGATTTTTAAAAAGAGACAGCTGAGTGCTTGGTTAAAACACAGAGAAACGGTGTTATACTAAAAGCAGGCAGGTTAGTAATTATGATTAAATGGAGGTAACGTGTTACAAATTAAGTCATTTTTTTTTCTGGATGTGCATCATCACAAGCATAACTAATTATGAATAGTACTAATTGCAACTAATTTGTACCATTCTGACAATTCCCCTCACTAAATGATTTAATGGAAACATAATACAGTGCTATATATTTAGACAGTTTGTATGGAACTAGGTGATAATTCTCTAACTGTGGTTTCATTACTGTGGGCGTTAAGCTTGAAAACAATTACAGCTGCTTATTTTTCAAAAGTGCATGAAATAAAATCATGTTTCGCCAGAGCCATTAAGTAAGAAAAGCCATAAATACTGAAACAAAAATGACTTCACTAAACTGCTTTGTTTTTCCAGTTTGCTCAACAGAAAATGTGCATCAAAAAAAATCTGAATTTATGGCAATATGATTCTAGTACACCTACCGTCAAGGAAAAACATCTAACCATTTTCTTGTACTGATCATACATTGCTCGGTTCACCTTGAATTGCTTAAATGGGAACTTTCTGCATCTGATATGTTTATCTAATCATTTATTTTATATACTAAACACAGAACTTTGCTTGGTGTGACTCTGTGGTGTTTTAACATTGAGGTTTGTGACAGAAGCTGAACGTTTCTTCCTTTTTTTTTTTCAGGTAAAGCCCTTAAATTAGGATTAGGTCTTTGCTTTTGTGCTAGTTTATCTTGTCACAGTCTTTATAAATACATACAAATAGCTCAGACTGAAACTCGATGGCTTCGGTGATAATAAAGTAGCTTCTAGGGGGGAATTTTTTTCTTCATTAAAAATGTTCTTTCACAACCCACACAGTTTCAGTAGGAAAATTGTTTAACCTTTTCTTAAGTCACTACTGCGAGAACAACATATACCTTTACCTTTTTGAAGTGGCAGATATGCTGTAGCATGGACTCAACATAAAAACATAACCATGAATTGCAAGTTTTGTTTTTCTATTCACTTCTATGCGTTTTTCCTCTAAGCGTGTGCTTCTGTTTACATAAAGTGAAACACTGCTTTTCAGACAAATTTGACAGTGTAAAGCAGTACAACAAAATTACTGGGCCAGATAAAATAAGAATTGCGCGTGCTGACTATGACGCATCACAGAAGGTTTATTTACCGCACAGTATAATGTGTCTTGCTCCTCTGGCCAAAAAACTTGTTTTCTGAACCATTATTTATTTGGCACAGTTTGTGAGACATTTGTGCAAAAAGGATTTGGAGAAGAGTCACCGACACTCCAGCTAAGATGCAAACACATATTTTATTGATGCAAGTTCATATTATCACAAGGCAAACAACGTAATCACATTGTTTGCCTGATGGAGGGACCCCAAAACATTGTTTGGTTTGTGAAAATATGAACTTTTTTCAATAAAAGACATGTTTGCATCCTAGTTGGAGTGCCAGTGACTCTTCTCTCTATTCTTCCTCAGCGCGGCGCCACCTGCATATTACTGCAGCACCCAGCAGAGACTTTTTGGTATTTGATGGTCAGGAGTGCGATGGGACATGTAAAATAATTCATTTTTGTGCCAAAAGTCGCACTTGGGATTTTTTAACAACTGATGCACTAGCCACATCTTTTATTTCAAACCCTCCAAATTGAAAGATTATTTGGCGCATCCAAAAAAAAGGTTTCAGTGACAATGACAACATTTTATCTGGCCCACTGAATTGGTAAAAAGCAGGTATCAGTGACAATAGTTTATCTGACCGACTGAATTGGTAAAAAGCAGGTATCAGTGACAATAGTTTATCTGACCGACTGAATTGGTAAAAAGCAGGTATCAGTGACAATAGTTTATCTGGCCCACTGAATTGGTAAAAAGCAGGTATCGGGGAAATAGTTTATCTGGCCCACTGAATTGGTAAAAAGCAGGTATCGGGGACAATAGTTTATCTGGCCCACTGAATTGGTAAAAAGCAGGTATCGGTGACAATAGTTTATCTGGCCCACTGAATTGGTAAAAAGCATGTATTGGTGACAATAGTTTATCTGGCCCACTGAATTGGTAAAAAGCAGGTATCGGTGACAATAGTTTATCTGGCCCACTGAATTGGTAAAAAGCAGGTATTGGTGACAATAGTTTATCTAGCCCACTGAATTGGTAAAAAGCAGGTATCGGTGACAATAGTTTATCTGGCCCACTGAATTGGTAAAAAGCAGGTATCGGTGACAATAGTTTATCTGGCCCACTGAATTGGTAAAAAGCAGGTATCGGTGACAATAGTTTATCTGGCCCACTGAATTGGTAAAAAGCAGGTATCGGTGACAATAGTTTATCTGGCCCACTGAATTGGTAAAAAGCAGGTATCGGTGACAATAGTTTATCTGGCCCACTGAATTGGTAAAAAGCAGGTATCAGGCACAATAGTTTATCTGGCCCACGGAATTGGCAAAAAGCAGGTATCGGTGACAATAGTTTATCTGGCCCACTGAATTGGTAAAAAGCAGGTATCGGTGACAATAGTTTATCTGGCCCACTGAATTGGTAAAAAGCAGGTATCGGTGACAATAGGATTTTTCCAGTGCTGGTTAGATGTGTGTATTGCCGTATGTGTTCTTCTGTGTCAGAGTGGGCGAAGGCTTTCACGTCTGTGGGTAGCAGCAGAGACACCTGGCTGATCTTTCTCACAGGAAGAGGCAATTGACTGATAATATTTTTTGGTCAATTGTTATTGATTCAGTTGAGATTAGTCCAGCACTAGGGGTGTGTAGCAGCTGCTGCTTGCTTCACTGTAACCCAATCAAGCATTTTAAAGGAGATCTAAAGTCACAGCCATACTACCCTATTATAACATCAACATTGTAATAGCAATACTTACTTTAGTTGCTTTTAATAATGTAATCAAAGCTTACTTGGAATAGTACTTTCTATGTAGTGAGTGCTGCCTTCTGTCTGCCCGTCACTTTCAACACCTTCCTGGAATTCACAGCGTGTTTTGAATCTCATTCCCTGCTGTTTGCTGTGATACAATTTTGATTGCTCAGAGCTACATATCCCATCATGCATTGCTCCCAGCAAGCAATGATAATGTTATGTTGTTCAGATGGTGAGTTGCAGTTCAGAAGGCAGGCTTTGTGAGAGTGGTGACTCTAGGAAGTGAAATTTCACAGGACTGAGTGAAATTGTGTCAGTGCATTGAGGAAGTACACCCTATTGGAATCTTCAATAAGCAAGCTTACCAACTTCTAGATTGATATGGTTATTAGGAGTGAGATAGAACTTATGAAAAAGAAATATAGAAATACATATATATTTTATATATTTGTTTTGTTTTTGACCATAGACACCCTTTAATACTGTCAGTACTGAAATGCCTAACTGCAAACAAACAGTTTCTATTAGTTTTGGATAAGGTGGCAAAGAGTTTACATTTCAGGCTGATCTCTATTTTTTGTGACCCCATTTGGGTGTTTCTCCTTTACTTTCTGTGTCTATGTTGCCTAATACAAAAAAATGGAGGGGGTACTATGTCATTTGGACAGGAAGGCACAGACAGCAATAAAAAGCTTGCAAAGGCATTAACTCTTCTCCACTCCAATCTATATCAAATAAAAAATTCCTTTGGCTATAGTTGGGCTTGAAAACAGTATTATATTTATCTAGTATTCTATCTATCTTCATTATAGTTAAAGTAAACCTGTCATCAAAGAAATAACATAACAGAGCTTCTTCTGAAAATCACAGTGACCTTGTTGTCATGCTGACCAACTGACTTCAGCCCCTGGAAGAGTAGACGATGTTCACTCAGCTTTGTAAATAAGGTGGCTCTGTGCTCACTTTAAATACCAAATCACATGCAAAGGGAGATGAAAAACATAGGATTGTTCCTTGCACAGGATTGGATGATTGAGGTTGATTGAGGCCAACCAGATGACTGATTCTTCAAGAGAACCTGTCACAGTTGGGCCTAGGCAAGAATCTGAATATTTTGTCTGAGATTATCATAAATGTCCAGGTATTCCTATAAATAAACTAAATTGCTTAATTATTTATACACTGTCAAAGGCTGACTATAGGCCCTGGGAATCAAAAGCCAGATGCTGACCACATGCTGATGACACACACTTTCACCTGAGTGTTCATAACTGACCTTTAATTTTAACAACTACATTTGTTTGTTCGATACTGTTATACTTACTCAGTAGCTTAAAGACAGTGTGTGTTATCAAGAGTTTAGGCAGTTGATAGGGCTGTGACTGTCAGACCTCAAAGGATCTCTCAATTTTGACTCCTAGCTCTAAGAGTCATACTCAAACAAGCTAAATAAAGCTAAATACACAGGTAAATGTAAATCATTCTTGGGTAAGCCAATAGAATGATGACAATTTAAGATTCTGCATAAGTTAGGTTATAAGTGGTTCTTTTTAAGATCTAATTTTTAAATACTTACTCCCCTAGTGACCCAATAGTAAAGTACGTTTAATAAAACCTGCACCACTATTATGCGGTAGTAGGTGCGGGGCTGCATTTTTAAATTATGCAGCCATAAGCACACACAGGAGTCTGCACTACTTTGTACAAACTTCATCATGCTGCCATCAATCTCATGCAGACTGAAGAGGTGCAAACATGTTGTTAGCCCCAGAAGGACTTAGCAACCTTGAATCCCCTCTTTGAATCTCCTGTTGTATTTCCCCCAAACAGAAGAAACCAGGCAAAACGTTAATTTAGATTATAAATGCTCACACTGTTCATCACATCCAGTTATTGACTGTAATGCTATGGGGTTTATTTCCTAAAGGTATAAAAAAATGTTCACTTAGCAAAGTGAATGATCATTGAGCTTGGTAAATAAAAAAAAATGCTATGTTCACCTTAGTCAACCAATCATGTGCTGGCAAGCACCCTGCTTCTTTATTTTCTTTGCACATGATTGTGCTCTGTGTGTAAGCTGCATCATTTGAATGTATTTATTATAGGTATTTATATAGTGCCAACAGTTTACACAGTGCTTTTTTTCACATACACATCAGTCCCTGCCCTCACAATCCAAGGTCCCTAACCCACATGGGCCGACTTAGACAGGAGCCAATTAATCTACCAGCATGTCTTTGGAGTGTAGAAGGAAACCGGAGTACCAGCAAACTCTGGGGGAACATGCAAATGCTGAGATTTGAACTGCTGACCCCCAGTGCTGCAAGATAGAAGTGCTAACCACTAAGCCACTGTGCTGTATTAGACACACGCAAGCTTGCATGTTTCAGTCGTACTCCTGATCTTTAGCACTTCATTTAATTGACCTTGATTTCTCTATATGTGCTTTCCTGTCAAAAGTGGTTCTTATGAGTTCTTCACAAACCCTTGTTTATATGAAACTCTTCTGTCAAGATGTTTTTGATTTTCTTGATCATAGCATGTAACAATGTACACATTCCCCTGCTTACTCAAAATAGGTGCTTTCTTTATAGATTTAGAAGTATTTTGCAGAGGAACTGCTGGTGTGGATGAAAGATGTGTGTGGATGGTGTGTGGGCTGTTTCCTATGTCTGACTCTACTAGTCTACTTAGAGGAGGCAAGGTCAACTAACATATGTCAATGAGGAGAACACTGTTCACTTTTCTATCAGTTGCTTTTAGTGTCCTTATTGTCTTATTTCGAAGCAGCTGCTCTCAAACATTTTATAGACCAACTTTAGCACAAAACACCACTTTAAATTTTCTTGCAAAATAAAAAAAAAAGGACTTTTTTTTAGTGTGTAGAACATGTTGTAACTTTCCCATCTCCTTGTAATTGTATGTAGTTTTTGGTCCCCGCAGCTTACTTCCTGTGTGAGGTTAGTTTGTTTACCGTACAGAAAGAGCTATTTTGATCATATTTTGCCAATAACTAATTTGAATCTATAAACCAGCAGGTTCTGTTTCTCTAAATCTGAATCATTACAGACCAGCAAAATATGTTTACTCCTTTATTGTTTCACAGCCGGCACAGTGTGACAAATATGAAAGTCATACTCATTTTAAGAGGTCTCAAATGATTCATTTACTGTCAGTGTAATACAATTTATGATGTGTTAATGCACCTTTATATCTGGTTTACTGACGAGTGATAATCTTTAAGATAGCAATAAACGGGGGTATTTGCAGGACACGTGTTACTCAGGTTTACCAAACTGATTTCATGTAGGCAGATTTACTACTAAAATAACAAAGTGCATGAATGTCGGTTGACATTTTCATGTCAAACTCAAATGCATTAGAGGCACATGCTTTGTAAGTGGACAGGGCTTAAAGAAAATCTCTACTGGGAGAAATATTTAGGCTGTCAGCCCAGTACTGACTTCCTTCTGAAAATACTAGTTGCCTGCCCATCTCTGGCCTCAAAACTTTCTAAGTCACTGGTCCAGAACAATAATGCAGTTAAGAGGCTGGCAGGCCTGCATATCTGTTGTGCTTCAATGGTTTAGAAAGTATTGTAACCTTTAGCTTAGCATAGGGAATGAGCATTTTCAAAGGAGACTTCATCAATGGCAGCCTACTTATCCTCTCATCATGCATTTCCTTTAATATAAATGTATTTAGAATTAAAAGTATTGCTGCTACACATACATATACAGGTCAAACACAAAAACTACATGTACACACAAATACTGTAACATTGTAGGACGTGTATTCAAATGACCCCATGCACCTTTAAGGGCTTGTTCACACCAAATGCAGACCAGATCTGCCCCTAGATGGCACTGAGGAGTATAGGAAATAAATAAACAAACCTGTAGGTGTATCTTGTATTATTATTTTATAACGGCAATATAATTATGTAACACCAACATCATCATCTTTTTTTTTCTCAAATTTGTTATATTCGTTTTTCTGTGAAAATGAAATCTAAAAGAATACAAAAAAATTAGATTGGCCATGTTTAGGTGGAATTAAGAAAATGTTATACAGTGCTTCAGATTCACGGTAATTACGGTTCCCCACAAAACCCAATAGCATGTGGAGAGGAAGGCGTGCCAACGGTAAGAGATTAGAAAGAACTAAAAATGTGTAGGAGGAACCCGATGGATAATCAGTCAAGGGGAAAAGGGAAGTTGCAATACAGGATAAGAAGAAAAAAAAGATGAATGACAACATCAAAATATAGAACAAAACTTACCAATAAATATGTTACCAGGTTGAATATACAAATACAACAACAAGCCTAATTCCCATAGCCCAAGCAAGACCAACATCATTTTCTTAATTTTAACATTTGTTTATTTTTTCACAATTGCCATAATTGGATCTTCAAATTTCATTCAACATAAAGCAATTACACCATTTGCTACTTGACCCGAAAGCCTTTTACCATATTCCCCATGTCCTTATAGAATTGTAGAAATTCATACTAGGCCTGCAAGTCATATCTTTTTTTAATGTAGTGCAAGTGAAACTGTGCTTTCATATTCTGTCACTTCCAAAATCAGACATCTTTATAACTGTATGATATGTAACAATTCTGAGGTTCCATGTTAGACAGCACACCAACACCGAAAATCACAGACACATGTGATTACTAGTAATATGATAAGATCTCAGTAAAAATAAAAGAAACCTTAGAAGCCATTATATGCACTTCTATTTAATGTGGACCTCATGTTCTTATAGATAAAGCTCTGTTGGTTTCACAAAAACTGAACCCACTGGGTTATTTATGAGTTATACATGTAAAATAAAGTTTTGAAATTAGACATGTGCACCGGCAAAAGTCAATTTGTTTCGGGATTCAGACGAAATTCGTTAGCGGTAGTATGTACGAATGGTCGTCCCGGACGAATGTTCATTGCAGCAAAGTGACATTAGACATAGGAATTTTTTTTTGGCAGAAGAGAAAAAAAAAGCGTGAGGTTTCCCCCTCAATTGATACCAGACTCTTTATGCCTGGTAGGAATGTTAGGATAGATCCTCCCAAGTTAAAAATAAAAAAAGTGCATGGGGTTCCCCTCAAAAGCCATAACAGGTCCTTTAGGTCTGGTGGGAATTTTAAGGGGGAACCCCACCCCAAAAAATGGGGAAAAAAAACATGGGGTCCTCCAGAAAATGCATACCAGACCCATGAAGGGGGGGGGGCAATCGAGTGTCTATCAGGATGCACGCCGACTCTCACTGAAATAAAAAAAAGTCCTGCCGCACGCCAACCTGTCCGAACCTGGCGAAGACTCACCGCAAAATGACATCTCTGGCCAGAATGTAAACAGATGGGCGGAGCAAGCCGTGGCGTCACAGGGCTCGTTACGCCCATTTGACATTCTCAGCTGTCATTGAACACAATAGCATTCGGGAGCTCCCGAATGCTATTCATGAGCTCCCGAATGCCATCTGGGTATGTGAGCCGAGGTGTCATATGAATAGTATTGGGGACACCCTCCGCAATTTCGTCTCAAAATTTTTGTTATCGGAAATTCGGATTAGTTTTCATTCGTCGTTTCTGTCATTCAGAGATTCTAATAACGATACTTGCAGAAACATGTCTAATTGAACTTAATATTGGCAAACGTGGGTTTGTTCACACATAATCATACATTTGTTTTGTATGTCAGCATTTACGCATGTATGCATTTTTTCAGAACATTACTTATAGACCAAATGTGTTGTATTACATAATTAAAATCATGTCATGACCCTGGTCTGTCACTTCCATTTCACTATGAGGGCCAGCTTATGCTAATGTCACATCAGTAGACTAGCACTGTTCCTCCCTGCCTATAATTATAAAGAGCTCTTGGGACACACACACACATGTGTGAAATATGATAAAGAGCTTCATACCGAACCTTATTTCTGGAGGTCAGAGATCACTGAAAATTAGTCGGACGTGTAGTAAGGTCAATGAAGATAAAATGTAGGTTTCCTAGTCACAGAAGTTATATATTTAAAAAGTATTTTTGTAATTGCTCTACACGGGGTGAGGAAGTTTGGTGGAAGAGATGCTTGGCCCTGGAGTTCAGCTTTAAATTGGAACTTCAGACATTGTTTTACATAGGAAAGGGTTAGAACTTTGCTGAGGTTTTTATTGTTGTTTCTTTATTGTCCATTGAGGGACACAGGAATGCAGTAATTTGTAGAAACCGCAGCTGTTTGTTTGTGTCCTAGGAGGCTGGATGTTTTTGTCAACTCTGCTGAATAAACTCTTACTTACAATGTCCTCATTTACTTTTCAAATTGGTGTATTCTCAGCAATAGTCTTGGAGGCCATACCTAGACTGTGCTAGACCAAAGATGGCAGGGCCTGTCTAAAATGTGACCTTCAGACATTGGGTTCTGCTCTGGGGCACTTTCCAGACCTTTGTGTACTGTGTTAGTTTGCCACAGAATGCTCTCCAGGTCCAGAGCTGTAGAACAGCCTTTGGTGTGACCCAGTCTCTGAAGACTACTTTGGGAGTAAGGCTGTCCAGCCTGAACCAAATTGGCAATACAAGCTGATATCTAAACTTTGATGCACTGTAAGATGTGCAGACTATGCCTGGATGTGATTTTTATGCATTGTGCAACTAGCTCAGGCATTTGTGTACTATGGTACTTAGCTGTAGAGCACTCTCCAGGTCCAGAGCCATGACACAGCCTCTGATATGTCCCAGTCTCTGAGAACCCAAGTATTGAGTAAGGCCAGCCAGGCTGAAGCACTGAGAACTACATCACAGCTGGTACTGTTTGGTGCCATTTTAAAAAAAGATTCCTGGTGCTGACAGTGAAGGCATCTGTGCTCTGACATCATCTGCTAGGTGGAATGTTGTGCGCATGCTTCACGTTCTTTCTTCCATCATTCAACCCTAGAGGAAACATCTTCCAGCTGCTGCTCCTGCTTCTACAGTACTTCATGGATCATTCCATCTTTGACTTGTTTCACTGCCTTTCTTCAGCAACTTTCTCACCAATAGCCACCTTCAACCCTCATCAGCATTAGCTGCCTGGGTTTGTGAATACACTATGGCCTAGTTGTTCTCTGCTATGTGGTGCAACATAACATTCCCACTGCATTGTTAACGGGAACAATTTCTCAGAATCTGTAGAAGGGGATTCATTGTAGTCTTATGCAGCTTAATAATGTAAATCCCAGAAGACCTAAATATCCACTTCAGATTTTTTATTGGTTTGTTCACAATTAATGCAGCAATCTACTTGCATGGGTCTAAGTGTTCTCTCGCTACTTCCATAACATAACTTAATTCTGACCCTAATAGACAAAAGGCCCTTATTATCATCTTTGTTTCAGATTTAGAGCCTTCACAGCCTTCCCCTGAAGAGCCTGTATTTCAGAAAGTTCCATATGACCCAACTCTACAAGGAGTCCTTCATTTTTTGATTGATGCACTGTGCTCTACACTGCAGTTGGAGGACAGACATATGGCCTTTGTTCCAGACATAGGGCCTTTTAGAACCATTGCTCCAAAGAACTTCCTCTACAAGGAATTGAATCAATCTGTGGAAGCATGGCTACCTCCCACTCAAGCAGCACATTCTTGATGTTCTTCAGCAAGTTGGTGTTTTAAAGGCTAAGAGTGGTGGATGACAATCTTAATGTGTGTTGCTATGTTGCAATCTGGTTTAATTTATCTTTTAGCTATGTTGTTTGAGGAGGGTAGGTTACTTACAAAAGGAAGGAATTACTATATGTCTTATAATAAATGTCATTGCACCAAGTCAATCTGAGACTAACACATTTAAAATTGTTATACCAGAAGCATCTGTGCTATCATTTTTTAGTATAAGAGGTAGGAAATTACAACTTACAGTCTTTGTTTTCTAAATCATTATACACAGGGACCCTTTTTTATTTTGCAAGATTAATCCACTTTGTGTTTTACTCATGCCATCCAAACTTTATCTTTTGTCAACCTCACATTACATAGTGTCACTAGCAGAAGGACTATGACTTTTATTTCAAAGAATTTTAGGAGCTTATGGTAAATGACATTTAGTGCATAGTGAGAGAACAGATTCAGAAGTTAGCATCAAAAAGCATGGTCCCAAAAAGAGACGAGATAAGTGCAGGTGTCAAAAACTGTATGGCAGATGGAAACAGAACTACAGACTCAAGGAAAGAATGAAAAGAAGGTAGAGTAGGCACACAAACTGAAACTTATAAACAAGAGCAAAAGACACATGAGTGATACGTCAGAACAGATATTCAGTCTAAAATAAAAGGTCAGATACACAAGATAGGAAGCAGGATCAAAGAAGCTATCTAAGCATGAGCAAACTGAAGTTGGTACAGATACAGTCGTAGGAATAGATAAAGAGTGAAAAGAAAGCTGAATCAGGGGGCCGAATCATAAAGAGATAGGGAATCAACAGACAGAAGCATAATCCATAGACTGTATATTTCAGGTCAAGAAGAAATGAGACAAACAGGGTACACAGAAGAAAGATATACAGTGCAGGAAGGGGAAATAGGATTATATGATCTAGGCTCGAACACAATAGTATGATCACAGGATAAACAAACACAAAGGAAAGGCTGTAGGCAAGGATACACAGGAAGTGACACACTGTCCCAAGAATCTGCAGTCATGTAAGAGATTGCTCAAACTAGGCACAGGTGAGGAGAGAGCGTAGACATATAATGCAGGAAAACTTGAACAAATACAAAGTGACTCAAAAGCATAATGAGAACACGGAGCAGAAACATAAAGGTCATAAGAGCAAATACAGCTAGGTTCATAACCAAAGGTACACTGGTTTAAAAGTATTTACAAGCATTGGCAAGAAGTAGTGTCATTGGCATTCTTCATAGTGCAGAAATAGAAAATGTGCACCGATGCGCATGACCACACTTGCCGCCACCATACTGATGTGCACTCTCCACTACTGCACCAACATACCCACTGCATCGATGCACAATTACTCATTCTCTGCAGATGCACAGATACACATTTCTTCAACTTCTGCCTCTGCACTTCCACTTTGTTACAACTAAACAAATTGGCACTTTGTTTTAGTGAATTTTAAAGTTGAGCTGAAATGTGCATAAAAATTATTTGGCTCTTGTGCCAGAACTTACTCTGCCGGGTCAGAAATGGTTTGTTTATTTGACAGTATCCTCTTCTGTAGTATAAGACATCATACATAAAACATTTATAGTAGAATATTTCAGTGTGGAAATATTTATCCAATATTCATAATTTTTTAAAAAAGTTGTCATGCACCAACATTTACACAGTATCAATAATTGATTAAAATGTTATCATGTTCCATCATTTACACATACTTAATAATTTAAACATTGTGCTTGTCATGTTGCAAAACAATGTTTCAATTTACTTGGAAATTGGTTTGATATGGTGGATTAAGCAAATTATCTGTACTTAATGCACATTAAATTCAGGGTTATTTGTAATAGATGCATTTATAATCCAAAATGTATGACCATGAAGAGATACACATCTCTTTGATGGGTTACAGTCATTCAGATATTTTAGTGCAGACTGTTAATCCATAACAAATGTGTAGACCTAGGTCATGTAGTTTGGGACCAATTAACCTATCATCAACTCATTAGACCTGGAGTTAAGATACCCTAACACATATCCTAGTTAAATCCATGGTTCCAGCACTGTGATGCAGTACTAAGGAAGAACTTTACCCACCAATTTAATGTCACCCAAACCAGTTACTTTTAGGGCATGCCAACTGTCAAGGCTGCCAGTGTGCTTATTTCTGCTCTCAACTGAACATTCAAGCCCTCAAATGGCTGGTGCCATTGCTGATCACATGTGCAACACCATGACCAATGCAATCCAAATACAGGCTAAGATGGCACCTTCCTTGGCTGTAAGGGATAGGAGGTTGTAGTTCTGTTGAATTCTCCCCTAATGACCGTGAAATATGGATGATACAAGAGAGTACAATATTACAGCAATGACCCAGACATAGATGTTCTTAGCAACCACAAATTATTGTAAGTATTATAAAAGAAAATATTTTCAAAAAACCCTGCCAAACAAATGTATAAAGTATACCACAAGATACAGATCTGGCCTGACTGCGATATTGGGAACCAAGCAATACTGCTTCTAGGTTCCTTCTCTACATGTAGAAAACAGAAAAAGGGGAACCAGCTGGAAGTGCAATGCTGTCATGTAATATGACCATACATTGGGCAGAGTGGGTGAAAAACCAGAGCCTTTGCGGGGACATCTTGTGAGTTAAAACCAGGACTTAACAGATATACATCTAGAGAACATTAAACACAACATTAAAATGGTGAGAAACAGTAAAGATAATATAATGTCCTCCAAAGAGTTGTGGATAGATGATTACTTTGCTATGTTTGTTGTCTCTCGTTTAATTACATGAGAATATAGTAATTAATGTAATGTAAATTTATTTTCTTGCATAAAGTACAAGGCGTCAGTACAAGTGAATTGCTTCTCAAAGTACAAAGGCAAATGATCAACAGAAATTTATGTGCTAATAGATCTATGTTGAATTAACAGCCATGATTTTGAGGATGGTAATGTCTGTAAGTAGATGTACCTAAAGTAAGTGGAAAAAGTAGGCAAACATTTTTTTAAGAATTGTTTAAATAACAGTTTATGCATTTTTCTTTCCATGGAATTAGAATGCCTTTACATTTCCATTATGGAAAAAACATAAACACAGCTATTAGTAATCCCTCTGCAATCTCTAATCTTTAAAGCTTAACTTCATAAAAAAGATACATGTATGGTTGAAATACATATATATGATAGTGATGTATATGATATACACTGAGTGGCCAGATTATTATGACCACCTGACGTTTGTGGGCAAAGTAGCTATAATTAGCTATCATTTTGCGCTGAAGTTGCTAGAGGACCAGACCATTATAAATAGGGAAGCAGGTTGTTTACCACGACAGTAGAAGTGATTTCTTTCTGAATATATGGGTAAACAGCGCGATTTGACGTGGGATGATTATTGGCACGGAGCCATGGAGCGAGTATCAGCAAAACAGCAGAATTCATTAAATGTTCAAGAGCAGCTGTTAGTAAGAATACTTTCAGAAATAAAAGTGCTAATAGTTTATTTTTAATCAATTAATAAAATGGGAAGTAAATGAACAGAAGAGAAATCCAAATCAAATCAATATTTGGTCATCATGGAGAAGTAACCACATATCTTCTGTGGATGTAGGCTGCCTCAAATCCTTCTGTCTCTTCATCTAATCCCAGACAGAATCAATGATGTTGAGATCTGGGCTCTGTGGGGGTCAAACCATCAATTCCAGGACCCCTTGTTCTTCTTTAAGCTGAAGATACTTCTTAATGTGTGTTTGGGGACGTTGTTCTGCTGCAGAATACATTTGTAACCAATCTCACGCCTCCCTGATGGTATGGCATAATGGATAAGTATCTGCTTGTATTTGTCAGCATTGAGGACACCATTGATCCTGACCAAATCTCCAACTCCATTTGCAGAAATGCAGCCCCAGACTTGCAAGGAACCTCCGCCATGCTTCAATGTTGCTGCAGACACTAATTATTGTACTGCTCTCCAGCTCTTTGACAAACAAACTGCCTCCTGCTACAGCCAAATATTTAACATTTTGACTCATCAGTCCGGAGCACCTGCTGTCATTTTTCTGCGGCCTTGCAGCCAAAAAGCCATACCTCCAACATGGAAACAAGGCTAAGCGATTCAACTGTGCACAGAAGCATAGGAACTGGGTTGCAGAAAAATGGCAACAGGTGCTCTGGACTGATGAGTCAAAATGTTAAATATTTGGCTGTAGCAGGAGGTTGGTTGTTATATATGATATGTTTTACCTGCAAAATGATTTGTATTCCTGTCCATCCAGTCCTAAGATGTACACAGCCCGACTAAACAGAAGACTTGGGATAGTGGCCTGACTTTTCTCTACTACAGTTAAGCACTGTAGCCTTGTCGCCTCCCTGCTCTTTGCTTATTATTGAACAGTGAAGGAGCAGCTGCTCACTAATGAGTCATCTCTCTTATCAGAATGCTGATTAACAGCTCATATACACTGCAGCACACCTGGTTGGCTCCTAGTGCATCTCCTCCCTAGCCCAGTGTCCTGTTGTATAGGAGATTACAAAAGGCTGACATAAAGTCGAATTCATGTACTTATACTAGTTGCATTGAAAAATACATATATAATATTTTGTTTTACATACACTTTAGTATACTTTCATTGTATATCCAGCTGTCTGTCTGGAATTCGGTGTTTTGTTATTTGTGTACATATTGCACACAAAATAAATGATATACAACAAATTTGAAATCCTGTCTTTCTGTTTTCTAGACTTCCTTCTGACCTGTAATGCTGGAAAAAGTGACTGCTTCAAATTCCCATCAGTGGTAACAATGGAACGTCAGCTTTAGATGAAACAGCAAGAAAGGAATTTGAAGCGGTAAGAATATTGGTCTGTCTCTTATGTTTCATTTTATGAAAGTTTGATTGTAAATAGAATTGGCAAGAAGAGGTAAATCACTTAGTTTAAATGATATAATATGGCCAGTTCAATGGAGCTACCTTTAATATTATTGCATTGCACTGCATAGCTTATAAAAGGACCTGAATATAAAAATAAATGCAGATTTTGCATTTATAAGTAATATGCAAAACCAATTTATTTACAAGTGTTTAATAGTACATTTTCCCATGCAGATTGTAACCCTGAGTATCTAGAGTCTGTTTAGCATTTCACTGATTTTATGACAATTATTATTGATATTAAGACAACATATTGGTATAGAATGAAGTAATATATATATCAAAAAGACAGAACAGCTGAAGTTTTCCCCCCCTCTAAAAGTCGGAAACTCCTAAAGGTATAACTAGTATAATCACAAAAACCCATCCACATTTTCTATTAGTTTTGAATAGAGTGGGAAAGCGTTAGAACCTGTCAACATTTTATTTCCGTTGTGTCCTTATTTGGGAATTTATTTATTACTGCCTGCCTATATGACTGGTATCACAGAAAAAGCTGAAAGTAAGAGTCATTTCCACATTCATGCACAGAAAGCAATATAAACTATCCTTAAAGTGCGGGGAAGGGTTGTAACCTCTGTCAGGTTCTATTTCTGCCCGTGTCCCCAGTGAAGAGATATGCCCTTCTTTTCCTCTCAGAACAGAGAAAGGTGTGGAAGGTTGATTGCAGCAGGCGATTAAGAGATGCTGCCGCAGAAAAAGTCTTCATTCAGGGCCGGTTCAAACCACAAACTGTGCGTTCCAGGGCGGTCAGCCTCTCGAACACACTGTATCACAAACCGGCCAGCTCCCTGCTTTCAGTGGCGGGAGGGGGCGTGGTGGTGCATTAAAGTCAGTGCCTGTGTTGCGGTCCAATGCGATCTGCAAAAATCGTTCTTGCAGCCTTTTTGCAGATCACACTGGACTGGAATGCAGGGACTAATTTGCAGGAGGAGCCGTCGGCTGGAACGAGCGGCTTCCGCGTTCCACCGTGGAATGCAAGCCGCTCGCCTCACAATCAGGAAGTCGAGCGGCCCCCGCGTTCCACCGTGGAACGCAGAGCGGCCGTCCGCGCAAAGGGGCCGTTCGGAGTGACACTTCCCCGCCGGGACTCGTTACAATGTGCCACGCGTTCGGGTGCTGTCGATCGCACTGTGGGCTGAGGGCATGGCTGCTGTGCCATTGACTTCAATGCACCACCACGCCCCCTCCCGCGTCTGAAAGCAGGGAGCCAGCCGGGTTGTGATACAGTGTGTTCCAGAGGCTGACCACTCTGGAATGCACTGTTTCTGGTGTGGACCAGCCCTCAAGGTGAGGATTTTAAAGTGCCACTGGCCACCAATGTTGTGGGGTTTGCTTTGTTTTTTTTGTTTTTTGGGGGGGGAGTGGTTTTAAAGTGCAACTGACCATCAACGACGGGGGGAGTAAAAAAAAAAAAA
>NW_017306314.1:2330175-2341954 GCF_000935625.1 Nanorana parkeri
AGTGGGTTTTAAAGGCCATCAAAAGAAAGCTCTGTGGCATAAAATGAACTTGGGTACAGTGTTGCATTACCAAGTCTAACTATCATAGCACTGAAAACTGAAAAATGGCCTGGAAAGGACGGTAATGTAACATTATGGTATTGAGGTGGTTAAGAAGTTGTGGGGGCCAGGATTAAAGTGAACTTGATGCTTTGCCCTTCAAAGTGTCATAATGAAAATTTTTCTCTGGTTCAAATGCTTCAGTTTGGTGTTCATTTATGAAGGAGAATAGATTTTCCTACCTGCTCTCAGTTATATGCCCTAAGGTTGCACACTGCAGCTTGTATTTTCTGGTCCAGTCATAAAATGAAGACCACTGTGTAGATCCTGCAGCATGGAGAACTGTGATTTGAAGATAAGGCAAGTCACGTGATTTGCCCTTCTGGCTTTTTTTTCTTCACACACTCATTCATTTTGCCAGCTTTGGAGCCTGAACTACCCCAGTCCCAAACTAATCCAGACTTTACTTGTAGATATAATCTATCACAGCTGAAGTCAACCATGGTGTGGGCAGATAGCATTTACCAGTTAATTTCTAAACACCATACTTTTTATTCTTAAACTAACTCTGCAAATTCTAGCATAGTACATCAGCATGATAATATCATCCTTGGCTTATTTTAGTGTGCTTAGTTTTGCTTTATTCACATTAGTTTTGTGTCATGTTGGCTACAATTTTTAACTTCTATCTTACCATTAGTGTCACACATATGTAAACCACTATAAGCTCCTGTCACTGGGCTAAGCAGATCCAGCTGGTGTTTCTTGTGTGTTTTATATCATAAAGACAAACCCTAACCCAGAAGACAAATATTAAATAGGACACGTCCAAGGAACAAGATGGTATACACTGAAGAAAACCAAAAAATAATAAAAGCATTGTGTATCTTAGACTGGAATTACTGTCCGTGACATTATGCCTCTGGGCTCGATTATAAAATGATGGAAAATGTTAGGGCCTTTAACCGCTTGTCTTCCAGGAAGGACATTATCCTATGTCCCTGCAGAGCAATGTCTACTTAGTGTGGTAGGGAACTGGTTAATAAATGGAAGGTAGCTGGAGTAATTAGAAGGTTATAATCAGTTTCTGCTGACACAGAGTATGCTAGGGTTTGAAACTAGAACTCTTTTTCAGGCTTAGAGATCTGCAAAGTCTGTTGTTAAATAATAATACATCAGGCAGAAGGACAGCTTCTATTCAAGTTACCAGCTCATGTCTTGTCAGCTTAACATTTCTGGTGCCATGAGAAGAAATAAGGTTTGTTAGAAATGGGTCACATTGGTTTAATGATGTGGACGTGCCAACTCTGTTCATCATTTTTCTATGAGTGGCACTGGGGCAAACTCAGCAAATTTCACATGACTAATATCCATGGAAGCATCCTTGAAGCACAATTATACATAACGTTTGTTCATTATAAACAGCTTAACAGTTCATTTATCAGTACTGCCAAGAAGAGAGTAAAATGCCCTCTAGCTTATTTAGTACATTTTTCAAATAAGGTTCAGTGTTTGTTTTTTTAATGTAGGTATACAGTAAGTGTTAAAGCTTAACTGCAGCCAAAACATTTTAATTCACTTTTGGGTACAGTATGGTAGGGTTATAAGCTCAGTCACCTTTCTGGTCTTGTCTTTGTCCCAACTGAAGTGTTTCTGTTCTTATGACCACATAGGAAGTGAGGAGAATCCCCCAACTGGGCACACAAAAAGCAGCCTGCTGAAGCTTCTAACCCTTCACAACACTAAAAAAAAATTACATTGATGTCGGGGGTTTCCCTGTTAGGTAAATGTGCAGAGGTTCTACAAAAACAATAGGTGGTGAGACAGCTACCACTCTTAGATCACCCCAGGTCTGCCACGCTGTTGCTTGAGACTTGGCCAAAGTACATAAAACTAGTACACATAAACTTTCAGAAAAGGGATGGATTGGTGCAGTCATGTGGGCATCTTGCTGTGTGATAATTTGTTTGCCTTTTCTTGTGCAGGGCTTTAGTAGATCAGGAGATCACTGGCCCTGCTAAAATAATAATTCCAACTAACTTGTTCCGTATTATATGGAATTTATTGTATTAAAAGGAAGCTGCATTAAAATGCACAATTAGGCTTATTCTTAATTATGGTCATAGTGGTTGTCACATTAGCTGTCATAGGCAGGCTTCATGCAAGAGATGGAGAGAATAGAGGAGCTCAAAATTAGGCTCCCTTTATCAACTCCCACCTGCAGCGCTCATTGAGGAGTAGGAGACACAGATTCTGGTAAGGCAGAAGAGTCCAAACTGTCACCCTACTGGGGTCACAACATCACCTCCTCACCAGGAATGCATAAGGCTTGCTTTCTAGTTGCTCGTTTTTTGCCTACATCTCACAGAGAGACACTAGACAGGGGGACAACTTTCAGATTCAGATACTGATCCAGAAAAATGTATGCCCTGGGAAGAATATGCCCACTGCATAACTACTAAAAAGGACTTTTGTTTACTAACTAAGGAGGTGAAGGATACCTGATGCTATGAAATAATCTTGCTTTGCCAAAACATCCACCACCTCTCAGAGTTGAGACCCTAGAGGTGGATTTACAGTCTACTAAACAAGAACTGACCCAGCTTCAAAACTGCATGGTCACCCAAACTACTGCACTCTGCGGCCTTAAGCTACATTTAGAGGTTCTGGACAATCGAGGGAGGAAGAACAATATTCACGTCCACCGACTCCCAGAGGCAACTGAAGAGGAGTATATGCAAAAAACACGCAATATGAGATCACTTGAATTTACTGGTGCCCCTGTGCAATTATTCTCAAACCTTTCCTGGCTCACATTTCAACAGAGAAAACTTCTTGCACCTTTACTAACAACCCTACATGATAACCACATCCAGCACCAATGGGACTTTCCTTTTAGCCCTACTGTCAGAAAGTATGGCAGATCCATCACTTTGCACTGGAGGATCTATCTGCATTCTTCTAGGATCTGAACATACCTCTTCTGCCTGTGTCTCTACAGTCCCTACTCACCAGAAAACAGTGGTGCTCTGTAGAAAATGCCCACATCTTACACACTTATACTTATACTAACCCAATGACCTACCGTTAATCTCTACTGGGGTCATTGGTCATTCTAATTGGAGCCAGACTCACCACACATGTCCTCAGTCTAATCACTGCCCACCTGAATTGTTAGCAAGCCCTTTGAGCTGGAACCTCTTGTCACTGTTTGGCCTCTCCTATACTGGGAAGCTTCTGCCTGAAGATCCCCTTTGCATTCCCAGAAGGACAGGAAATCAGATCCCAACTCCAAAAACTGCCGCTGTGGATTTCTACTTCTTGTGTCTACCTACTAGAGATAATCTGATGGTGTTAAGCCAGTCTCTCACCAATACACTTTAAATGCATGGGCCTCCAAGAGAACCTATCACAGAAGCTTTCCAAAATAATATGCCTCAACCTATGTTTCTCCAATTAAAAGCCTATTAAACCTATATATGAAAATCTACCTCCTTTAAATATCTTGGGGTCCACTTTATTTAATATACTATATAACATTTCATACCCTATATAAACACAGTTTTCCTGCCCTGTTTAAATTTATAACTGATTCCCTGGGTAAATGGAAAAACATGACCCTGCCACTGTTGAAATGAACATACTTTCTTAGGTTTTTATAGCTTTTTGAAACCATGCCAATCAAAATTCCTAACAAAACACTGAAGAAACAACAGGCAGGTTTATATAACTTTATCTGGAACTACAGAAGTCGTGGGCTATCCAAATTAGTTGCCTTTGTGCCTAAAACGTACTAGCAATCCAGAATATCTCCAGATACTATTTAACAACTTATCTGACAAGCTGACCCCTTGGCCCACTTTCCCAACTTTATGGAAGGAGTTAGAAAAGCTATGGCTTATTCCCACTCACCCCAACACTCTACTATGAAGCTCATCTTTAAATGTTCCTGATGCTGACCTTTCACAACAGATAGCCTTTACAAAGAACATCTGGAGGTGAAATAAAGATAAATTCTCATCTAACCCCGCTAAGTCGGGAATTACCTCTTTCCTTTTCACCTCATTATTCCCTGATAGCCTTACTCATGCTATGATTCCATACTATGATGGTGAATGGAGTGAGTAGGAGCCTGCTCACCCTTTTTAAAAAAATGCAAGATTAATAATTGATCCCAAAGGCCTTTTACTCTTTCCCACATATCCAACATTATTCCCTATTCTCTCATCCACCCATCTGGACTACCTACTACTCTATTTGAATTGCTTTGCTTGGGTGATCATCCAGGAAAGGTTTGATCCCTGACATATACAAAATACTAAAGAACATACCAACTGACCGTTTCCTGAAACATCACTACATGCTGAAATGGGAAACAGACCTTGGCTATGAACTCCCCTTCACAGCTTTGCAAACTTTGTGAAACACGGCTTATAAGAGCTCCATTTGCTCTTTATAAAATCCTTTACAATTCACAGAATACAAAATAAAGAAAACCCCTTACCTTTCACAGTATTCAAGGCATTCTGTGAAAGGAAAAGGGGAGAGGAGGGGCGGATACATTACAGAATCGTTTCCCTGTATGAGATCCACCGCGCAACAAGTACAGCTCTAGCTGTAGTATCGGGCATAAACAAATTTATGAATTGCACTGTTAACAGAAGCGATCGGCACAGTTAACACACCTGCCCAGAGTTAAATATCTTTTACACTTACGAATTTTATAAAGATGCCTGTGACTGGTGTTCTGCTTTAAATATATATATATAAATGTGTATAATAAGAAATAGGTGAGTGTAAAGGAATAGAGGTATTAATATAAGAGCGTCTAATGGGAACCATGCAGAGATGATAAGGGATAATAATAGGTATGTTTACATTATGCATTGTTTATTGCATTAAACTTAGATTACAGTACCCTCACATTTCTCAGAAAGCCTACTATGCACCATCCATTATTCATTGCAATAATGCTTGACTACTGTGTAGAATAAAAGCGAGTTTATAGTCGATGTCCAGACCATTGTGGTAAGAGAGTCTTGAAAGCCTTAGTAACTGTAGAACTTGGCTGTCAGACAGATAACATGTGTAGTTTTTTGCTGAGTTGGATAAAAGTGCCCTCTCTGTAATGGGGCTCTGACAGGGTAGTTCAGATCTGCGTAAGCTGTGTGACTTTTGTGTATCACCCCTAACCACAAGCCGATCTCTTGAAGCAAACCATATGGTGAGACTGAAAACAATACAAATGATTTCTGTATCAATAGGGAGAACTAATGTTGCTTTAATTACTGCAGCTCTGAACTGGGTTACCAAATAAACATGCTGCTATAAATAAACCATGTTCCCTTTGTACCTTAACTTGAATATTAGAACAAGTTGCTTACAATGGAATACACATTACACAACTCATGCTGTTTTTTGTATACAAACTGAAATTTTGCAAGGCAAACAAACACTACACTAATGTCAGTTTCTTAAATTAGTCCTACTCCTGCATTTGACAAAGTACTAACTTAGGAGACAAGCTGTTGGGAAGTAGATCTTAAAAAATATGATTGACATTTAAGCCATGACTAGAGAATGTGGCTGGATTCATGAAGGATACCTATCTCACTACTGTAAGACACTGGGCCTAACTTGTTTAAAAGCGAGCCCAGACAAACTGCTACAAAAAGTTGCAATACATGTATGCTTACTGTTTTACCCAGTAAAGGATTTGTTGGCTGAGACATGACCCAATATTGTAAATCATGGCCTGTTGACTTATTGGATGTTTTTTAACAAAAGGCGGACACCGTTCAGCCTCTGTTGCAGCCTCTCACCTCTCACCACAATGTTGCAGCCTGTCCATTGAGGGAAAGGAAACTGCCTGCCTTTCAGACTGCAGCAAATTGATTACATTATCTCACCCTAGGCAAAGTCACTTGTCTGCAACTGGAGGACTACTTTTTAATGTCAAAAGGGAGTGCTTTTTTTGAAACATTACACTGTTGCTGTATGGTGTAACATATCAGAAATGTATTATTGCAGACTTGTATAGTTCCACTTTAATGTAAATTGACAAACTAGGCACCTAATATCGATAGCATTAGTGCTAAACTGGGAATATTCTTTATCATCTTTAACATGCTAAGAACATGAGGTGCATGTGCTGAGAGATGAATGTGTGCTGCCATTGCTGGCCACTTCTTCAGAAAGTGTGTGTAGCTTGGCTGTCATGTTAATCTAGCACCTTCAAAAACAGCAAATATGCAGATCAAAAGATATGATTTCACTCTGACTTTATTCTGGAGTTAAAATGAAAGCA
The DNA here is from genome assembly GCF_000935625.1 of Nanorana parkeri. Lineage (NCBI taxonomy): Eukaryota > Metazoa > Chordata > Amphibia > Anura > Dicroglossidae > Nanorana > Nanorana parkeri. Next base: position 2,336,522 of record NW_017306314.1, read on the forward strand.
TGTAAACTAGGCTGAGCTTTAGGCAGGGTTGCTTAGCTGGTATAAATGTGAGGGGCTTACCATTTACAAAAAACGGGGCTTAAAACAACCTTCTAAAATTCCCTTAAAATATTTGTGGATGAGAAGACAAATTCCATCATATGGTTGGGACTAAACCATGCAAAGTAAATTTATTAATTTACACCTTGAGGATTTCATGCATATTATCTATTTATAATACTCAGTTATAAGTATCAGATTATAAATCATTGTAAAGTCAGCTAGATGAAAGTTCATAATTGTAATTGTTCTGACTCTCAACATTAATTTATCTGTCACTTAGATATGAATTTGTCTTTTGTTTTGATTGTTAAAGCTTTCAGATTAAGCCAAATGAGAAGCTGCAGGACCCTGGCCGTCATCCATTACCTCATTGCCTAAGGGCGCTCGTAAAATCTTCAAAACCAGTATTGTAGTACAGGAAAGTTTAATTCTTGTTAATGTCATCATAATGTGGCCTTGATTAAATCATATCTTTATTGAAAGTTAAAAAAAAACCAGACCCAATTATAGTTTTGCATAATAGGAGCTGAGGAGTGGTTATATGTAAGAATTTCAGAATTGCCCTCTAAAGGAAAACTCCAGTCTGCAAAAAAAAAAAAAATACATAGGAGAAAGAGACTTGAGTAAATTGGTTACACTTGACATCTGGAGTCAGACCTGGACTAGTAACGGCCAAGAGCTCGGCTCATGTGTTGGTTAATTATAAGCCTCTTCTTCAGTGGTATCTGGTTCCTCTTAGGATTTCTCCAACATATCGTGTGGGATTGTCCCATGGTCAAACATTTTTGGATCAGAGTATATCAACTTATTTACACAGTGGTAGGTACGTTATTTTGAAAGAACACCTACAAGGTTCTTTTGAATAAAAAGTCTGAAGTATGTACTATTGGTCACATATATTCTTACTAAAGCCAAAAGGGTCTTAGCATGGGTGTGGGAAACCCCTTCATTACCCTTTGCTGAGGTTGAGCACTGGGTCTCGGGGGTTATGTTTTTTGAAAAGCTCATGGCTAGGCAAAATGATACCATACAGAATTTCCAGAAAACTTGGGAGACATGGATCAAAGAGTGCCTAATTCTATAAATGTTATTTATAGTAGTATCGTTCTTTTCCCACTGCCCTGGGGTTCATTTTTACAGTTGAGCAGCAAGATTTGGTATTCTTTAGGCAGCACCCTTCAGGCGCATCTCCTTCCACCCTCTTCTCCTCTTCTCCCTATGTTCTACTCCGGTCCTCTGCTCTTCTACTTGCCTTTCTTCCTTTTTCTGTTCCTTTCTTTTACTTACCCATTATTTATCTGTTATTGGGTAGGGGCTACCTGATCTGCATCTCATTTTCCTTCTTAATATTCTTGTTTTGTGTGCCTTAAATTGAAACAAGACCCCTGTGGCTTTAAGTATAGCTTGTACATGGCAGATTACTGCACTCTTCTGGTAAACTGTGCGGGTATGTATTGCCATATTTCTCATTGATATACTCATTGGTATGTGTGTCTCAGTTTTCTATTTCTTGGAGACACTTGAATTATTCTTACCCCTCTATTTTCTTTGTTGAAATCAATAAAAATGTGTTGAACAGAAAAATATCCAGGAGGACCAACCACCACTTGATCCATATTATTGGTTGCTTTACCAATGGAGTAGAGGCTGTGCACTATGCAAAGGGAATCACTGAGCTTAGTAAATAAGGTGAAGATGTGTTCAGTTCACTTGGCCAATCAAGTGCTAGCACAATTGCTGTTTATTTCCTTTGCGCATGATTGGTATTCAGAGTGAGCACAGGTTCACCTTATTTACTTTTATGGGCTTTGCAAGGTATACTCCATCTATACCAGTGGTTCTCAACCTGTGTAACCTCAGGACCCACATTTGTCTTTGGTCATTAAGTCGCGACCCACTGTGGGGTCGCGACCCATGAGTTGAGAACCGATGATCTATACCTTTTATTAAACCATCCCAGTGTCTTGTATCTGTAGTATTTGATGTAAAAAAAATTACTAAATGCAACATGCAGTAGGTGCAGTAAAACTGCACATGTGTTTTACTTATGCAACTGATAGGCCCCTTTCACACCGCTAGTCCGATTGGGTCTGCCAGTCAGTTTTTCAAGCGGACCTGGTCACATGCCCAAAGCATATCTATGAGCAGTCGTGTGTAAATGGAAGGGTGTCCGTTCACGCTCGGTTACCCCCGACTCCGGCCAAGTCCGGAAAAACAGACGGAACAGTGTTCTGTTTCGCCGGACCAGGTCGTGCCGGAGCAGGGGTAATCTATCTGTCCATTTACATCCGATTCCCCATAGACTGACATGGGGTCCAGTAATTGGAGTTTTTTCCTCCATCGCAAGATGGAGGAGAAAACTACAGACACGAATGTCACAGCAGTGACATCCACTCCGTAGTGCTGTGATCAGGAGAGGATCCATGCACGGATCCTCTCCTGATCTGCCCATGTAAAAGGGGCCATACACAGGTAAGAAAACCTCTGAGTGGCAAAAAACAGAAGAATGTATATATTTCTTTAGAAAGGCCAAGTCAAAATCCTGAACCCAGTCTTGTTAAAATGGTAAAATATTATCTAAAGCAATTGTTTAAAGGAGAGTAAATTATACACTTCCCGATACTTAGAGTCGGCGTGTGAAACTGCAGCTGTCACATGCCTGCTCCATAGATTGAGAGCCAAGCGATCATATGACCGCTTATCTGACAGTCTTCTCCCTGCAGAAAGCAGTGACTGTCAGACACCGCTCCCCGCAAGGATTCCCCCCTCCCTTCTCTGTTCCTCCAGAGCTTATTGGAGGAAGAGTCGGGGGGGGAGGGGGGGCACAGGTGGATCTGGTCCTAGAGAGGCAGAGACAGTTGTCAATCAGGCAGCCTGGTGGATCCTGAAAATATTGTCAGGGCTGCTCCCAGCTGCAGCACGACTCTGCTCTGTAAGCATATAGTGGGCAGTATCCCACTGTATGCTTACTTTGGGTCACAGGAGTACATTATTGAATGCACTTCAGTGAATCAAAAGAGAAGTAAAGCAAAAAAAAAGGTGTGGCTTTAGTTCTCTTTTAGGCAAATCATCTCAAACATATGCACAAAATCAAATGTATGGGGGTCCCTGGAAAGGGATCCCCATATATTCACCTTACTTAACTTCTTTAAAGCTCATTGTTCCTAAAGCTGGTGAGGCCTGTCACATGACTGGGGGAGTCCAACCACTCCTACAAGTTGGAACCTGAGATGGTGTGGATCTGTAAAATAGATATTCTGCAGGACTGTAAACAGTAAGTAATGTTGAATGGAAGTCAGGGGGCATGCAGTTATTTATGGAATTTATGCATAGTATCATGTAGTATTGCTGAAAGCTTTTCATTTATAATGTACCAGGGTATTTTCCACTTAACTTGTTGTACTGTCCGGGTTTGCAAACTTCCATGCCTTAGCTAAAGTCTGTTTTGCAGCTGTAAAACATGAAGGTTATAAGTTTAAATTGAAAGGTGGTACAGCCCTCAGGTTTCAGATTCAGTAAGGCTTACCAGGGATTTTTCCTGAGACGTTTCCCCAATACCTTATATACCATTTAGTAAACACCTATCCAGTACTGTCTAAGGCATTCTCAAGAGATCCTCGACAACAGCAGGTAGAGGCCCAGAGGCGATGGAGGCTCTGTTTACTTTGCATACCTTAGCTGCTTTGCTCAAAAAAGTATGTTGTACAGAATTCAATAGCACACTCTCCCACTCCTTGCCTGCTCTTTTCTTATGGGGCACATGGAATCCAAGTTAGAAAGAGACACACAAAGTGTATCTACACCCAAAAACAAAACAAAAAATGCAGATTTATAGTCCTTAAATGTGGTAGCCAAAAAGTACAGAAAATACCCGTTGATCTTGCCAGAAATGCAGTGTTTTGGTTACTTTCTGCGGGCTGAGAAGTAAGCACAAAGAACCCTATCTTTGTGCTTTCTTTTTACCACCGGGTAATGCAGATGAACGAAGGCAGATGTTTGAAGTCCAGCCTGTGTAACAATCATGGCTGCCCCCATTTTTGTATGGGAAAAAAAAAGTATAGACATGAAAGGACAGGAATTATGCTATTTGCAGGATCATCAGATGAAAGTAAAAAAAAAAAAAGAAGAAAACTAATGCAGCCACCACATCTAATAACTCCTTCACATACACATGGGAATTCATTCATTCTGGTGTGCATTCTGAAGAAGATTTATGAACAGGCAAGAGAATGTGTTTATTGTAGATGAGACATGCTATGCTCTGTAGCATGCTATGCTTATTGTAGAAAGAGCCTGGTTGCTTACATTGTTTTACATTTCATTATAGTTTCACTTTAATTGCTGACTGTTCTGATCAGGTTTAGTGTCAGAGTTTTGCGCTAAACATCAGCCTTACATTTGTTTTTGCCCATAACTGTGATGAACTGGTCAATAGAAATCTGGAAGAAGGGAGAGGGCAGGCAAGCTTCATCATCATGAGAAACTGACGGTCCACTAATTAGGCAAAGCAGAGGATAAGGAAAGCTACTGCAGGTATGTACATTTACCTCCTAGTGACAGAGTTTCACAAAAAAACATCTCATTTATAATTTTTTTAGTATATGAACAGGAGTGTATCACTCCTCCTTCTCTGCATCACAGCTGCCTAAAACATGCTATGATGCATAGCAATTACCGGAGCACCTGCAGACATTTTTTGCCTGTTTTGCATAAGCCACAGTTAAGTATACCATTTCTCATTAATGCTCAAGGTTCTATAAGTTAGCAACACACGTCTGATCATAATTACTTTTATCGTGCTGTTAGCATTTTTTTTGCAAATTACATAACTAGTGGTTTGTTAACTTTTACTGCATGTGATGATGGCATCAACAAATGATACTAAAGTTCCAGATTCACAGAAGTCTGAGCTCTGGTTTATTGGAGAATAATGCAGACAAACAAATGCATTCATATTTACTAAGTGAACCAGACACACAGAACAGTTCCAACATGTGATAAAAAAGAACAGATGTTCAAATCTTCTCTGAACTCTGAGAATGTCAAAACAAAAATGATTTAACTCTTGTACCTTTGGTTTAAAATAAGAGACTTTTAAGTCCGGCTCTGTTGCAGATGAAAATATTACTGAAGGTGAGTGTAGTAGTAGTAGAGAAACTCTACTGCAGTGATGCAATCCATTTTGGATGGCATTCAAGTTTGTCCCACCTTCTTGACAGTTAAGCAAGAGCAAATGCGTCTGGGTTCAGTTTGCATGGCATTATCCCAAGTTTAAACACTGCAATCTTGAATAAGCCACATTGAAGTCTATGGAGGCTCATTTTGAAAATCAATTCTGGCCATCAAAGCAAATAGGCAAGGGATTGTCAAGCAAAGGGCTTGGGGAGCTGA
>NW_017306314.1:2342010-2351170 GCF_000935625.1 Nanorana parkeri
GATCCTTGCGTCTGCTGCGGCTGCCACCCGCAGTGTGTGTTGTGTGACACAGCTACATAAAGCTTTCCCTCTGTGTCACAGACTTTACTGCGGTTTATTGTAAAAAAACATTGTACAATGAACCGCAGTAAAGTCCGTGGCACGGAGGGACAGCTGTATGTACCGGCGGCTGTGCGCGTGCGGGGATCTTCTGAATGAAACAGGTCATTGGCAAAATAGACTCTGGATCCGCCCCTGACCCATGCCCCCCAAAAATGAAAAAATCCCACACAGTGGGGAAATGGTCCTCCTGGCATCACATATCTTGCATATGTAATAAACATTTTTTACTTTCATATCATTGTTTGGCCTAAATACAGCATCAGCAGCACCCCAATCTAATGTTTTTTTAGCAGTAACAGGCCTGAATGAGTCGCTGGGAGCAGCAGCTACAAAAGATGTAAAAGATGTAAAAGCTATAGGAAATTGTACTTTGCTTAGGCCTCATTCACATGGACGTGCACAGCTACACATGGAAAATATCGTTTTGCTGTTTTCATCTCTTCTATTAAAATACTAAGGACTCCGTTGATATTTTTTCTCTTCAGTAACGACGTCTGATATTCTACTTGAGCTCATTCTGTATCGGCATATCCTCAGAAATAGCTTTGGAAGCCATACCTGGACCGCATTAGACCAAAGATTGTAGGGCTAACCTGGAAAGGTACCTTTGGGTACTGAGCTCTGCTTGTGGCATTTTCCAGACCTTTGTGTTCTGTATTATTTATCCCTGGTGTGCTTTCCCGGTCTAGAGCAATGGCACAGGCTGTGTTGTGACCCAGTCTCTAACGATTCATTTCAACGATCCAGTCATTTTTAAAGTAAGTCAATATTTACGTATTTCATCTGCACAATATTATATGATTGAAGTGAACATTCACACAATTTATTGTGTGAACATTTTTAATTTCTTTAGTAAATCAGCCTCAATGTATCACACACTGTTGTCCAGTGCTGTGCATTGGATTGGAGTGTCTGCCCAGAAAACAGCAAGGTGAGGCATACTGAGAGAGCAAACAATGTATTTATTATACTTCTTTGTCACATGAAATCTCAGTCGGTGTGCTCTGTTACCAGGAACCACTCTTATTTTCTGCTGACAATATCCATAGGTCAGAAGCTGTTGGATAAAGTGTTTGCAGTGCATGGAGAGTGACTAAAACTGAGAATCCCAAGGGAAGTTAGGCAGCCTATTTGCAGGGACACACCACAGAGGGCATAGTCCTACTCCCTGTGTTAATTTAGAGATTGCATGAAAAACATATTTTAAAGTGATTTAATATATTTGGTTGATCAGAATAAAACTTATGAAAATAGTTAGAAGCTATAACCTTAAAACTTTGCTACAAGTTTAGATGGTCTTTCCTTAAAGTGTATCTAAACTCAGAAATAAACATGTAATAACTTGCAGTTTACCAATATTTAGATGTGATATCTACATTAGTTTTGTTTTTAAATGCTTATTTCCTTTATTTTTACCTCATAATCCATTTAGAAAGTCTGTATTTTTCAAATTCCTTTAGCAGACCAAGCCGTTCAGCAAAAGTGGCAGATAGAGGGTTGAGACAAAGCAATTAACACTGTCAGGGGTGCATATAATGGTTAGGTTTTATTCATTGATGTAAAATCTTTAGCCCAAGAGTAAAAAGGAACTGTTGCTGTAAATGCTTAAAAAGTGTAGGCTGGAGTTCATCTTTAACCACTTGATGACCGGGGTGTTAAACTCCCTTCCTGTCCATGCCATTTTTTAGTATTCAGCGCTACAGCACTTTGGCATTTATTCAGTCATGCAACGCCGTATTAAAATTAATTGTATGCCATTTTTTGTGAACAGATAGAGCTCATTTATTATTACCCAATTTTTTGGGGGTAAGGGGTCCGTCGGGTAAATAGACACCAAACACGTTAAGCCTTAAAATCGCGTGCGCCCGCGTAATCACAAAAAACGACCACACCGAAAATTGTCCATAGGCAACCCTTAAAAGTTTTTACTGCTCATCACTTTAGTGTAATCAGTGATTGAGCTTCCTTCAATTATTGTTCACACTTCAATGCTTGTAGTGATATGTAACATGTGCGTCGCAATGGGAGCAATTGTCGTCTTTGCATGCAGGCACACCTGACACATGTTTGCTCTCTGCCGTGACAGGGGGAGGGGCTGGATTCCCCTCTCCCCGCTCCGATCTGCCAGCGCTGACTGGCGGAACGGATGGGGGAGGGGGCGGGTACAGCTGGCTCTGCCTCTAGATAGGCAGAGCCAGCTGTCACTCACGCAGCTGGGCGGATCCCAACGTCTAAGTCGGGATCCGCTCCGGCAGCGGCGTCTCAGTATACCGCGAGCTGTAGCTCGCGATATACTGAGCTTAGGGTAACGGGAGGACGCTAGTTTGTGTCCTCCCATTACCCTAAGGAGAACTATGGGGAAAAACACTGACCCCATAGTTCTCCTTTAAGTATTCAATAAACTTACAGCAGGCAGAGACATACTACCAGCTAACTTTCCCACATGCCTCCCTTTTTGATTGTAAGCTACCAAGTGTAAGGACCCTTCTAACCCTATTGTCTTGCATTGTATTGTAACTGTACTGCCTCCCTTTATTTTGCCATGGAAACTGTTGGAGATATATAAATCCTGTACAATAATATATATATAATAAAATATGGTAACTGAAGGATAAGTAAACAGATTCCACCCACTATTAAAGATTGTTTTTCTTTAAAAATAAATTACAAAAAAAATAAATAGTTTAAAGTATTAGTAGTTTTGGTTTGAAATTTTCACTTATTTTTGGTTTTGGAAAGAACCGTTAAAGATTAGTAACTCTAATTAGGGAGAATTGCCCTTATTTCCTATGCTGACAACCACTGTCATCAGAAAGTGAGGGGAGATCTTTTGGTAGCAAAGCAGATAGCACTAAAATTCAGACAGTAATCAACCTCTAAACTTTCTCCCCTATGCACTCTTTTCATTCTATGCCTATTTCTACCTGTGTCTGTCCCAATGATCACCATCTCTGAAAGCTTTGAAATGGGGACTAAGACAGCAACAAAAAACGTAAAATGTGTTCTAACCCTTCCCGATTCCATCTAAAACTCACAATACATTTCTGTGAGATTTGCAGATCTTTCAGATATCAGATCTGCATGTTGTTTACAATCTCGTTTCAATCACCACGTGAACTCATTCATGGATTAACAATACGTATTCTCTATTCTATACTTCTATATGCTTTGGAATAAAGTAGTGTTAAAACTGCCTATGTGCTAAAAGTTCTGTGATTTCAGTTCTTGTAGTATATTTAGGTCTATGCTTACTTCCTATATTTCTGCAAATAGTATCAAAACATTACTGTTATTGTTTTCTGCACTGAAACACGTTGCAACATATTAAACCAAGATTTCCTATGGTGTTTAAAAATGTAAGGATTGCATTATGGGAGAATACTACCTAGATCTCAGGACTGCTAGAAGTACAACCATGTGTGCAGATGTTAAGGAGGAACTCCAACTATAACAATAAACCCTGAGAATGACCGTACCCCTGCACTGCAAGGATTAACTTCTCATTTGGTCTAGGGGCCAGAATAAAAAGATATGTTCACCTGATCCTCGGTCCTGTGGCAGTCAGCGCTCACCTCTCCAACTGTGGTATGTCCCTTGGCATCCTCATGTCTAATGCATGTCCATTCACCTGCAATAGACATGAGGAAACAGAGGGACATACCACAGCTTGACTAAGACCACTGGGGCCCAGGGTAGAAGAGGCTGATAGGCAGGCAGTCAGCCAGGCAGGATCGAGGATCAGGTAAGTATATCTTTATTAATACAAAATGTAGACCAAAACAAACTGTTAACCCTTGCAGTACCAGGGTAGCCCCACTGCAAAGGTTAATCTTGTTAATTTGTGAAGTTCCTCTTTAAGAGTCTAGACATACCACTCATATAGCGGTAATGCACATTACGTGTAATGATGCCCTGCGTTGCCATTTATTGTGAATGTCACCCTAATGCACCTCCAAAATGCACGAGCACTGCAATACACAGCACAATTGATTATAATACACACTTCTTTTATCAATATATTTACCAATATATTATTTGATAACTTTATATCTTTGTAAAGAATAGTGTGTATTATTAATAAGTTTACATTGTTATAATCATGTGCAGTGTGATTATGGACTGTTAATCGGGCCAATAGTAAGCTATAAAAGAACCAGTTATTGTATCTTTTGTAAGGCTTGAGAAAGGGCATGAACCTGAAATGTGTTGCCTAGCTATGTAGCCCAGAAGTGGACGACCGTAAATGTACAGCCTGACAGCCGCGGGGGGGACCGTTACCACCGGACAGAAGCTCTGGCTACCATCTATCACAGAGAGTGAAGCAGTATTCCGAGTCCCTGACTGGGACAAAATTCAGCTATCTTCCTGACTGCCAATCATGGCAAGTCTGTGAGGTACTCTCACGTTCTCTCACGCAATTGTTTTATGTTATAATCATCATCATTTAATGCACAACCAAATATCCCTGGTCTCTGCTGTGTTCTGGTTTCCACAGTTACCTGCTGCTGCTTTTATGACACAGTTACCATGTTGAATCTCCATGCCCTGACAGTACCAGGGATGTGCAGCAGAATACCATCATTGCGGATTGCTGATACTCTTTATACTTCATAGTACATGTGAGTGCAATTATTGTTTTATATAACTCTCACCCATTTAGTGCACTAGTGGTGCGCCCAATGTCCTATTTTTTTTGTTCCTAGTTGGTTCTCTCCACACGATCTTTTTTGGAGCTTTATACGGAAAATTGCATACTTACCTATCGGTAATTTTCCTTTCCTGATGCCAGTACATGGCAGCATACAATGGGTATGGCTCCGCCCCCAGCCCAATCACAGGACCAGTTATACTATAAATTAAATCCCGCCTCCGAAGGCCACCATTCTCGTAACAAGTACTCAATGCGAATGCCATGGGAGGGTCCTGTATGCTATGTACTGGCATCAGGAAAGGAAAATTACCGATAGGTAAGTATGCAATTTTCCGTTTTCCTGAAACCGTAAATGGCAGCATACAATGGCATATAGCGATCACACAAACAGGGAGGGTAATTCTGAGATATTACATTATTTGTACCACATTCAGAACCAACTTCCCCATGGACAATACTCCTGGATAGACCCTGTAATGGGACAGGAACATATGGCAGGTTACTGCATTCCAGAATACCTCTGGAGGTACATCACTGAATTCTATCCGTAGGGATGACAGTCTGCGGAAGAGCGAACCCAGAGATCAATCTGTGGCTCCATCTGCTTGACCAGGCACAATCCATGTGACCTAGTGCACGCAGAGTGCTACTCACCAAAACCACCAGAAAGATGAACAGATCGACCTGAAAGAAAAGGTAACCTCCATGCTCGTCCCCAGCATAGCAGCCACATTGCTGGCATGAGCTGAAATAAAACTTAATCCTGGAATACTGGCAACATTGATGTACTATTTAGATGGAAGGATCTTCCAACCTTCGGACGATGCTGGAAGAGAGAGATTTAGGACTACCTTGTCTGTGAAATAGTGGCAAGATTGTGGTTGCAGCCCAATCTTGACTATCCAACACACTCCTCACCGAGGAGATTGCCAAAAGGAAACTATTCTACATGTTGCTGTCCACACTGAGTAAGTGTGAGCTAGATGAAGTCGAGGAAGGAAGAACATATACATCACTATTTGTGGATTCTAAAGGAAAGAAGAGACTCTTCTGAAGAGAGAATCCTTGCGCAAGTCCTTAAGAGCTGGCTTATCAATTAATGAGCTACTCATTGTGTCTCAGAGGATGAATATAGAGGGTACTGACACCCAAGTATAGTTACATAGTTACATAGTATTTGAGGTTGAATAAAGACATTAGTCCATCAAGTCCAACCTATTAGGATCTCATTCTAGGAGAGACTCTTTCCCGTAGAACGTTCTCTTGACAAGGAGTATTTGCACTCGGTGCTCTTAGGGATTACCATCAGGATGAGATCTGGATAACTCACTTGCTGCTGATCCACAAGAAACTGCTGGATAAGAAAACATTAATTGTTGCCCAGGGCTTTGTGGCTTATAGTGACAGCCAGGAAATGCTGGGGAGTTCAGCGCTGAATCCCTTTTTATTTATTTTGTGGAGGTACCTCCATCAGCAGTGAGCAGTTCCTACACCTATGGGCAGACACTACATCTATGGAAAAAAACATAATTCAGTTGTTCATTGAACTAATATGGAGGTTCCTTGGATCTGAAAGGCTCTCGAACTCCAAGATGCTGAAGACATTTTCCTCTTGATGGACTGTCACTGACCTTTAACCAAAGGGCTGTTGAAGTGATTCGCACATAGGAATCTATTATTAACACGATCACTGAATAGGGACATAGATAACAGCTGAAATAGGCTTGCCGGCTTAAGCCGCAACCAAGAATCTCATATTTGGAATCATCCAGAACCAAAGCCTAAGGGAATGTTTTCTCTTTCGTCTGAAGAACCCTGTTGGAAGACTCTTAGCGGCCAATAAGTCCAGTGTCATCACCAGTTGAATTGATCCTGGCAACTTAAGGCACCAAGGAATTGTCCTGTCAACTTGGGATGCCAAGGGGTAGGATAGAGACATAGTCTGCCTCAGCAAGCACTAGACCACTTGGCTTTCCCCCTTGGCGATCCCTTCTAATTTGATCAGAGCCTAACTTAGGATGGTTTCATGGACTACCAGAGTATGAGCATGCTGAACTATCAGCAGGATGTCACTGCAATAACTGTAATGCTTGTTCACTCAAGAAGGATGTGACTAGATGTAATATTTGGAAAATGACCTAGGATTGTGGCAAGGCCAAAGGGCAGGTAAACAAACCAAAAAAGTGGAACTTTAGAATGGTAAGCAAGACATTCGATGAAGTACAGGCGCGCAGGAATGTGAATACACATCTGCCAGGCACAGCATCCTATAGCCAGTTGATGGCTTAAGTGATGAATATATAAAGTACATCATCACTGTGTAAGGCATCAGACAGTTCATAAAGTACATCACTACTGTGTAAGGCTTCAGACCTCCACCCTTCTGCCTCTTTATTCACTGCTACCCCTGCAGGGTAAACCTGGCACAGCATCCTGCCAGGTGATTGCAGGCCAAGCACTGCTTAAAAGGTTGTACAATCCTTGTGATGCAATCCACTAGCTGGAGTCTAACCGCAGGATGGTGCATGTTTAGCAGCTGTATCACAGCTTGAAGAGGACCTTTCATCCCAAATTGAGCAGCTTACTCTGTCTTTGGGGAGCAGTACTGGTGATGAGAGTTATAATCCAGAAGTTCATGCATTTGCACTCTGAGAAGCAGTGATGGCAAAGGGCTGGAGAGATTTACAATCCATTAACCCTTGCATATGCACTCAGAGGAACAGTGCTTTCAATAGGGCTGAAAATGTACAATTCATTATGCCCATGCGTTGCACTCCTCTTTTTTTTTTTTCTCTTCATACCTACCTGACCCTCACCTTATAGAATGTAGCTGGTCTCTTGGGGAATGAGGTTAGGAAATTGACACATGATCCAACCTTACAAACACAGATGAAACTGAAGATAATAAAGTGATTAAACAGCACCTGTCAGTACCTGCTAGACACTAACAGCCATGCTGAAAACCTGGAAGCCACATACTCATGTGCTCAGGGTTACAGCACCACAAGCTCTTGTCACTAACACAATGCTGTATACATAGGACCATGAAAAGATTACTGAATTACAGGCAGGATAGGCCTGCAAGAAGCAACAATACCATAAGTTACATTTAAACATTATCAATGCTTGGGGAACTGCAGGTGACAGCAAAATACTCACATGAAAGAGTTGAAGGCTCAAGATTGAAGCTGACAGAGTTAGCAAACAAACACATTTCTGTAATATCTAGTTAAAGGAGAACTACGGGGTTAAGGCTTTTCCCCATAGTTCTCCTTAGGGTAACGGGAGGACACAAACTAGCGTCCTCCCGTCACCCTAGGCTCAGTATACCCCGAGTTGCTGCTCGCAGTATACTGCGGCGCCGCAGCTGAACCGGATGCCGGCAATTATGTCTAGATCCGCCCAGCTGCGTGACTGACAGCTGTCTCTGCCTATCTAGATGCAGAGCCAGCTGTACCAGCCCCCTCCCCCATCCGTTCCACCAGTCAGCGCTGGCGGAGCGGGGAGGGGGGAATCCAGCAGAGAGCCGTGACAGGATCAAGAGGTGAACGAATGCCGGTATGTGTTTGCTCACCTCCCGATCTACTAAGCCGACCTGTGACAGTCTCATTGTCACAGGTCGGCTAGAACTATGAGGTGAGTGAAAAGCTTTAGCAGCAGAGCACATGGCAGCAGCCTGCACTCAGCAAGCACCTGCAGAGTAAAGCACCACAAGGCTAATGGATGTTTTTGAGACAAATACCTGCAAGATTCAGCTAAGGCATAGCAGCGCCACAGAATCACATACTTCCTTGTAATGCACCTGTAAGGTTTAAGCAAACATGGAAAACTGAATGGCTCTACAGACATAATAGGTATTCAGAAAGATTCAGCCAGGGCAAAGCAGCACTACAAGGCCATAGGAAATAGTAGCACATGTATTTCTTAAACAAACTCATTGAAAGAAAATGGAGTGGATCCTACTTGTCAGCTTGTCCATGCATGTGATCATCCCAGTACAACCATAGTTTCTGATGATGCAGATGAGTCACGGTTCTTCTCTGGAGTCACAAGGCCAGGAGGTTAAGCAAGTGTTCAACCCGCCGCCATGATGGAGGAAGCATCTGAACACGAAGAGATTTCCTGCACCCCAACTCCAAGGCTATGGGCGAGGCTTCCCTATTAAGACTGCATTTAGCCATCAGAACAAAGGGAACGTCGCAACAGGAGAGGCTGAACCTGTGCGGCAGGCCAGAAGAAACCAGCAAGGTGAGGGCAAAAACTCAAACATATTCTTAGTATAACCGGCTTGAGCACTGAGGACAGAAAAAAGAATGGTGGCCTTGGGAGGCGGGCTTTAATTTATAGTATAACTGGTCCTGTGATTGGGCTGGGGGCGGAGCCATACCCATTGTATGCTGCCATGTA
>NW_017306314.1:2351237-2383499 GCF_000935625.1 Nanorana parkeri
ATATATATATATATATTTGTCTTTACTTTAATATCAGTGATATTTGGAAGCATATACAAAGAGCTATAATAGGGAATTATGGAGGAATATATAATATTGAACTTAAAATACTACAAAGTGCATATTTGGCATTCAACTAAAAAAAAACAAAATGCAAAATATAACACCATAATTTAACCCCCCTTCTTTGGCCATGCCCCCAAATTGAAAATGTTTGGAAAGACTTTCTAACTTTCTTGCATAGAATCACAGACACTCTCCACCCCCTTATTGGTCTATAACTCAGATTCCACTAGTACATTGAAACCTCCAGCTTGACACAACACATATGCATTTTGGGTATACGAAAATAAATCTTAGCCAAATGGCTGTTTCCCCATCACCATATTTAGTCTAGTTTTCTTACCAGCAAATCTCCAGAGACCAACTTTTGAGAGATCATGTTGCTTTTTCAAAACACCCCTTGGCACAAATAGCAGAAAACTACAGGGAACACTGAGTAAACTTGACATCTTATGAAACCCCCCCTCTATTTTACCACCCTCAGATTACTAAGATGTTTTGGGTCCTTCTGGGATTAGATTGTTGTTTTTAAGAGTGCCTTATCACTATCCCTACCTTTTGATTCTTAATTACAGCATGGCATCTTCATGCATATTTAGTAATACACTGTCCTGAATGGCGTGCTGGTGACAAATATTTGTTCTTTTACTCTTGAGTGAGATATTCATTCTTTGTATCTTATAATGTATTGATTTGTCTTACTGGTGGATGTAAAAAAAAAAAAAATGCAAAAACGGAGTATTGCAGTGTGCAATGGTACCTTTCTTATTGGACTAACAAAATATATAAAAGACAAGCTTTCGAGAGTGGACCTCTCTTCTTCAGGTCAGAAGCAATACTGAAAGAAGTCTCCATGCTTACGCAACTCAAAAGAGTCCAAGGTTTCTGTCAGGCAAACAGCAATGGAAAGCAAGCTACTATGCTGTGCTGTCTTTTCAGCTATTCCATAGTGCTCTGAAAATCCTTTGTCACTTATTAAAATGTTAAAATATTTATTTGGTAAACAACATTTTTATACCTAGTGAAAACAAGATTTAAAAACATATAAACCATTATAGTTACCCAAGTAACCCAATTTTGATCTGAGACATTCTGACTGGTGTGTTTATTGCAATGGCGAAGTTACTCTAGTGAAGGAAAAGCCACCCAATAGCACCAAATCTTTAGAGATTTTAATGAAAAAAATGGAAACATGCTTATACACTGAGTGGCCAGTTTATTATGACCACCTGACATTTGTAGGCAAATTAGCTATAATTAGCTATAATTTCGCGCTGAAGTTGCTAGAGGGCCAGACCATTATAAATAGGGAAGCAGGTTGTTTACCACAACAGTAGAAGTGATTTTTTTCTGAAGATATGGGTAAACAACGCGATTTAACAGACTTTGAACGTGGGTTGGTTGTTGACACGAGCCATGGAGCGAGTATCAGCAAAACAGCAGAATTAATTAAATGTTCAAGAGGGGCTCATTGTTAAAGTGTTTAAAGACGGGACTGTCAGCCGAAAATCTGGGTCTGAACGTGCGAATTGTGGCCGTCAGCGACTAATCAATGTTAGGGCAGAACGGAGAGTGGCAAGACTGGTACAAGACAACAGAAGGGCAACAGTGCAGTGTCAGATTCCTCGCATCACCTTTCAACATCTCGTGGAGTCACGAGTTGGCTCAACGAAGTCATCTCATGGAGTCATCTCGTGGCCCAACGAAGTACTGATGGGATGGTCATAATAATCTGGCCACTCAGTGTATGCTTTAACATTACCAACATCTAACACTTAATAAATCTGGATAACAAGTCCAAAGACACACAAGCAAACTATAAAAAACATGTAAACTGTGCACGGACTCGCACATAATTTATTGTATTTCTTGAAATTGGATGAGATTGTATCAGACACTAACCGGATACTTTGGAAAATAGTAGAGCTAGCCACATATGTTACAGTTTTTTAAATCACATTTTTCTGATCTTATCTTTTTATTGTCCTTTCTGTCAGATGTTTTCTTTATTGTACTATTCATACTGTACAATCAGATTGATGTTTTAGAGTTTTCTTCCTTCAGCAGTTAAAAAAGCCATTCAGGGAAAGGCACAGTGTGTAACTACTTCTAACTTACCCCCCCGATCCCCGACCTTCCTATTAGGGATGTCCCGATACCACTTTTTCAGGACCAAGTACAAGTACTTCCCCGCATGTACTTGCCGATACCAATTACCGATACTTTTTTTTATTTTTATTACAATTATCCTCGGCTAACATAAATGGGTTAAATGATCTATAGTACATAACATGTAGTTGTACCACAGATCATTTAACCTATTAATATTAGCAGAGAATAATTGTAAAACTTTTATCTGCAGTGTATGCTCCATATGTGCTACATATAGAGTATACACTGCAGACAATAGAGTTAAGGTGCCCAGTCGTAAGCTTATTAAAAGCTCGTACAATCCGCGATTCTCGTACGAGAATCGAGCAGTGTATGGGCACCTTTACAATTCTCCCCTGCTAATATGAATGTGTTAAATCAGTGCTCCCCAACCTTTTTATCGCCGTGGACCGGTCAACGTTTGATAATTTTACCGCGGCCCGCTGAGGGGGGGACATTGATTGTTTATATTTTAGATAGGGCTGGTAATGATTAAAATTTTCCTGTTCGATTAATCGATTTTTTTAAAAATCGATTAATCGACTAATTTCGATTAATTATAACACACATACAGAGGGGGGTCTCACCAGAGCTTTGAGGGGGCCTCACCAGGGTAGCAGTCACAGGACCCGCCCCCTTACTGTGAAGCCCGTCGGCAGTGCGGGGCCCTGGTGTTCGAACACCGGGACCATGCACTGCCATATATTGCGTGACCGGACCGCGGCCCGGTACCATTTGATCCACGGCCCGGTACCGGTCTGCGGCCCGGGGGTTGGGGACCACTGGGTTAAATGATCCATAATACAACTACATGTTATGTACTATAGATCATTTAACCCATTCATATTAGCAGGGGAGAATTGTAACTCTATTGTCTGCAGTGTATACTCTATATGTAGCACATATGGAGCACACACTGCAGACAAAAGTTTTACAATTATTCTTTGCTAATACTAAAATGTTCTTAATAGGGACGGCGCCCCCCCACCCTTGTTCTTGCCCCCCTTGCTCTCGCCCTTACTCACTGTTCTGATGATGGCCGGTGCCTCGCTGGTGAGGTCGTCTTCGGCGCTGTGCAGGAGAGCAGTGGCGAGTCAGCGCTGGTCAGGTGGGAGGAGCTCCAGGTGGGGTCCTAATTTAGCTGTCCGGTGACTGCCCGATTGCCTGCCAGCTAAATTAGGACCCCACTTGGAGCTCCGCCCACCGGACCAGCGCTGACTCGCCGCGGATCTCCCGAACAGCAGTCGAAAGGTGAGGGGGAAAAAATATAGTGCAAGCTTCGGCGCTATGTATCGGGGCATTTTGACAAGTACAAGTACTTGTCAAAATGCCCTGTATCGGTCCCGATACCGATGCTAGTACCGGTATCGGGACATCCCTACTTCCTATAATAACTTCTTCAGCGATTACCGCTCCTTATTCTTTTGATGCTGCCACCAAAAAAAAAACATGGTGTTGCCTTTTGTGAGAACAGTTATGTCACCCCCTCTATCATGTGACACTGATCAAGTCTAGTGATTGGCCAAAATTTGCCGTCTACTGAAAACCCTGCTGACATGTATCTTAGTGATATGATATCATGGCCCATCATCCTCAATACCTTTATCCCCTAATATTTTTTCACTCATCACCCTGAACAGGTTTCATGCCGCATCTTGTCCATCAGATTGATTGTTCATCCATGATCACCTGATTCATTGGAAGTTGTATTATAACTGGACAAAATAACAGAAGCTTTGAGATTCCAACCTCATCTTCACCATTCTAATATTTCCTATGGGTGCCACCACCAATTTTCTGGTAAATGTTTTTTTAATCACAATTTTTATTTGACTAAGTTTTAAGAACTCCAGGCATAGAAATGTTTTTTTCCATAACGTGTTTCTTTGTTTTGATTCCCTTTTGCATCCTTTTAAGATTTACTGAAAGTTATTGCATTTAAAATACAATTTCAGTGTGTTCAGCTGAAACCTGTTAAGTGCAGATGTGCCCTAGTGATTTCATGGAAATGGTCCCTAATGGTATATTTTTCCATGAACACACTTTTTTCCATTCACTTATGTTTATAATTAGTTCTCAGGAAGCTTTTCAGCCCTATCAGGCAAATGAGGATAGGAGAGGTTAAGGCTATAAACATTACTTTTTGCCTAATATGTATGTTACAATTTTGCATAGACTACAGACAGGGCAGGCTTGTCTGCTTTTTTTCCTTCATAACAATTGTTTTCTAAGAACTAATGTACTGAATCTTAAAAAATTTAAGTTACCTTTTTAGTGTGGTAAGTTGAAACACTTATGGTCAGGGCCGGTGCTAGGATTTTTGCCTACACAGGCAAAGTTGCATTTTTGCACCCCCTCTCCCCGACCCCCTGTAGCGCTGGGCCTGCTCCCTATCAGCGTGTTTTTTTTTTTTCTTCACTTACCCTCGGTGCGGGAGAGCAGCGGCGAGTCAGCGCTGGTCCGGTGGGAGGAGCTCCAGGTGGGGGTCCTAATTTAGCTGGCCGGCGACTGCCAGAGGTGCCGCGTGTGTCGGGATCCTCTGGCATTCGCTGGCCAGCTAAATTAGGACCCCACCTGGAGCTCCTCCCACCGGACCAGCGCTGACTCACCGCTGCTCTCCCGCACCGAAGGTAAGTGAAAAAAAACAAAACATAGCGCAAGCATCGGTGCATTTTGACAAGTACGAGTACTTGTCAAAATGCCCTGTTTTTTCCGCCCTCACCCTGCAGTGCCCTCAGGTGGCTGCTTGCCTTGCGGTAGCGCCGGGCCTGCTTATGGTAAATCATTGTTTATGGGCTAAAGTTCAGTATAAAGTGAAGCACTTCTCCTGTATGTCTGCTGATCTGCTGATTTTCTGCTTACATGCAACCCATATTATATTTAGTTTAAAGGATAAACCCTAAAGAGACTCTGTCACTTTAAGAATACTGAAAGCTGTGGACAAGTATGAAGTCCAGACACCCTGGGCTTTCAATAACCACTGCTTTCCCTGAATGCCAGGTTGATCTGATTAGGCAAAGCTCCAGCACATCCGGGTAGTGTCAGAACTACTGGGCATGAATCAGTGTCGCAACTGAAGAAGGGGGGAAAACGGAATCCAAGGGTCTTACTTGTATGTATCATATCCCATACCTTTTTTTCACACTGTATGAACCTAAAGCCTGGCCTACAGTTCTATGTCATTTTAGAGATTAGACTCATGTTGATGCTCTTGTTCCACTATTCTTAGTCACTGCTGCCTAGTTAGCTTAAACTGGCTAGCAACACCAGAGGGTACGACACCAGGATTGATTGCCAAGAACTTTCCACTAACCACTCCACTAACTGTTGTACAGAAAAACTTGAGTTTTTCTTATTTTTTCAGTAAACACATAAACTTTGTTGAACTGAATTAAGATTAATGTATCTTTTATTTTTGCTAACAGTGAATATTTTTACTGCTTTTTTATATAAAATATACTTTGTATTCTTGGTTATTTTTATGGCTGTTATATATATATATATATATATATATATATATTACACAATATGTTGCCACAGCAGCCTGTCTTTTGTGTTGTTTATTGTATTTGGTGTGTTCCCCTTTTTCCCTCCCCGTGTTTGTCTCTAGTTAGTACAGCCCTATCTAGACACTCCATGTCTCTCACTCAACGGTTCAGTTTAGTTTCACTTTCCAAGCAGAAGCAGGGCTTAGGAAAGTCATTGGGATCTGTTCACTAAGCTGCCGTAGGCAGCCGAGTGACTCACCGTGACTCACGCTGTTCGGCTATTCACTTCAGGCTGGTACGACTGATTCCAGTCGTATATCGGCTGAAATCAGCCGTACATCGGGTGGCTTTGGGTCGCCCGAACATGCTCAGCATATTCGGCCGACCCGAAGTGCAGAAGGAATTCGACTCAGCCGATCCAACATCTGGATCGGCTAAACCGAACCTTCGGAAGGCTACTCGCTGCTGTTCGGTCTATTCTTTTAGATGCTGAACAGCAGTGAGTAAATAGCCGAATGCCGCTGAGCGGCATTCGGCTCTGCTGTTTTGCTCGGTCCCTCAGTGCGACCGAGCAGAACAGAAAAATAGTTTAAAAAGTAGAAAAAAAAAGAGAAAACAATTGTGCGGAGCTAGCAGTGACAGCTAGCTCTGCCCAACTGTTTTCTATTGGCCGGTGGCCAATAATAAACTAGCTATTGCACCCGCCCTCTGCTGCTGTCAATCACCAGACGGGGACCTGATGGAGCCCAGCTGTCAGAAGCAGGCTGTCGGCATATGTGTGTTCAGCTCGGCCATGTTCGGGAGCTGTACCGGCTATTGTGAATAGCCCGTACAGCACCCCTTCGGTTCTACTGAACCGAAGGGGTCCTGGGGCCAAAGCTAGCCGAAGGATCGGCTGAAGCTACGGCCAGATCCTTCGGCAGCTTAGTGAATAGACCCCATAGTGTTTCACTTCCCTGAAGTAGTTCAAGCTTGCTTGTGGTGCTTCCTGGGCAAACTTGGTCATGATTTATGATTGGTTGGTTGCCATGCACATCTGCTCCAGATATTGTCTGCTCCAGGTTTTGATAAATTCCCCTCACTGTATCTTTATAACACAGTCGCTTTAGCAGAAAAGTCTGTGGGGTTTATTTATTATAGGAGTAGAAATATACATTTAGCTTAGTGGATAAAGTGAAAGCGTATTTAAACCCGAAAAACATAAAATGTCATATAATGCAGCTTTATCAATCCTTAAATGTGGTGGCGGCCTTAGTTTGTTTAGGCATTTTTTCTTTATTTCCACAAGGTGGTCCACCCAGCTATTAACATCTATAGAGGAGCAATGGAGCCACCATTGGACAGTAGTATTGTCATCCTGTGGGGAGGGTAGTTAGATGGTCTAGCAGATTTAGATGGACTCCAGCTAACACTTTTTAAACAGTTACAGCAACTTTTTTTTTTCTTTTGGGAGAAAGGTTTTACACAAATGAATAAACGCTGACCATAATAAGCACTCCTGTTGGTAGTATATGGTTTGTCTCAACTGTTTATCTGCCATGTTCGCTGGACAGCTTGGTCTGTTTAAGGAAGTTGGGAAAAATCAGACTTACTGGCTGGATCACCAGGTGAAAATAAAGGGGAGAAAGCTAAAAAAAGTTGCAATATATTAAGTTTTGCTTTGGGTTTAGATATGCCTGAAGACATGTTCAGCCTAGCCATCCAGTCATGCTCCAGGTGCAAAGTTGTTTTTTTAATTCCCCTACATATGATCATGAAGGAGCTTACAAGCTTGTACACAAGGCCAATTATTTTCCAGCAGGTTTTTTGCAGTGTGGGAGGCAGGGACGTGCGGTCAGGGGAGGCAGGTGAGGCAGAGCCTAACCTAGAATTATGGAGGGTAAAGCTGTCAGCTTCATGTCTGAAGCTGACAGCTTTTTCTCCATTCAGATAGGCATCTAACAGGTTACACAGCAGGGAAATCCTGCCCACTGTGTAACCTGTCATGGACGGAGCGCCTCAGCAGTGAGGAGCAAGTGAGGGACAGGGAGGCTCCTCCCTTCCCCCTTTACACTAGCTTGGGGACGGGTTGGGGGCGGGGCTTCATCCAGCAGGGGACATGACTTCTGTTGGCAGTGGCGGGGCTTTGGCCGGTGTGGCTTCGGTCAGCAGGGGCTGTGGAATGCCTCACCCGGAGCAAGAGGTACCACACGTCACTGGTGGGAGGAATCTGCAGTACCCGGAGGAAACCCATGCTAGCACAGAACATGTAAACTCCTTGCAGATTGTGACCTGACCGGGATTTGAACCAGGGATACCCAGTGCTGTAAGGCAGAAATGCTAACCGCTACACCCCGCTGTTCTCTGAATCAGTTGTAACGGAGAAATTAAAATATTTTTCCTTGTTCCCTTAGAACACTTGCAGCAAGAATCACTGTATATAAACAGTTTACTTTGATATATGTGCTGGTGAAATGGTTGGTTCACCCTTTTGACCTGAATCTTACCAGGGTTGGCACTGTTTCCTAAGTCAGAGAGAATCTGCTTCCTACATGAAGTATCTGATCCAATCTAGCACAAAAAAATGACACTGTTCACTGTAACAGCTGTGCAGATCATGCATGAAGCTAAAATCATCAAAGCAGACGTAAGAATTTGTAAATAACGATTAAGAAGTTACCATCTTCTGTAATTACACAAAGCATGCCTGTTATTCCTCCATGATTCTGACATGGACCCTGGTAAGCTCTAGTGTTCAGCACTAAATGGTTACACACAATTGTGTGTAATAGCATAAAAAATGGTACATTAGAGATGGGGAGATTACTATATCTTGTATGTGTCAGAACTTGTCGCATGTTCACTTTTTAATAATAAAGGATTTTATGGATGTTTATTGTGTGTATCAGTGGCGTAACAATCGACATAGCGACCCAGGAGGCCGCTATGGGGCCCGGGGCACAGAGGGGCCCGGCCAGTTCATCCCCCTGATGCCGTGCGGGCCGTCTGGTTCGCTATGGCATCTCAGGCTGCTGGCTGTCACTGGCGGGTGTGATGGCGCTGTTAGATCACCGACAACCTGTCAGTGATCTGTGCATCGGCGCGTTCCTCCTCACAGCAACTGCTGTGTCAGTGACAGCCAGCAGCTGTGGAGGAGGAAGGCTGGGCCCAACGACGGAAGAGGAGGTGGGGCCTGGTGACAGAGGAGATGGGGCCCAATGACGGAGGAGGCGGGGCCTGCCAGCGACCATGGAGGCCGACAGCGGATCTGGG
This sequence comes from Nanorana parkeri, assembly GCF_000935625.1. Lineage (NCBI taxonomy): Eukaryota > Metazoa > Chordata > Amphibia > Anura > Dicroglossidae > Nanorana > Nanorana parkeri. The sequence continues at coordinate 2,360,192 of NW_017306314.1, forward strand.
CTGACAGGTAAGATTGTGCAGCCCACCAGAGACTCTGCAGAGCCCACCGTAGAGAGTCTATGGAGGGCTCTGCAGGGTCACTCTCAGGTGGGCTGTTTGGGATATCAGGTGGGCTCTGTAAGGGAATACCTAGAAATCACAGTGCCCCATACAACATTTTGCTATGGGACCCTGTAATTTCTAGTTAGTCCCCTGTGTGCGATCCATCAATACTTCAATTCTGTCAGATAGATACAATAAAAAAACACGGAAGAGGTTCTTTTTTTCCCCATTGAGATTTTATTAGTCAAAATACAAGACAAAACAGGAGAGCAAGAAGTTGTACATTTCAGTCTAAATGTCTGCCCACATAATAAGGTAACAGTAAAAGTACAAACAATATCTGTGGAATCGCAACCCCTGCATGACTGCATGCAACATTTTTTTTTATTGCACTGCACTGGAACATCGTTCCGGTGAGGGTGATCGCACAGTGCGTGGGGGGCATGCCTGCAGTGCCATTTCACCGCCACGCCCTTTCCTGCCCCACATCGCTGCGTGGCCTGATCTATGCAATCTAGTGTGTTCCGGGGTCGGACAGTGCCAGAACGCACTGGATATGGTGTGACTGAGCCCTAAACAGTGTACAGGTTTACTCTTTCAGGTCTTGACAATGCAGGAAAGACGAAACACACTGAGCAAAAAGAGTAACGTCAGAACGGTGACAATGTGATATGTGCCACTGCACTGGAATCGGGGTGTGTGTTTTAAAGTATATCTCCACTTTACAGCCAAGTTAGGATAACACCTTTTTTGTATTTGTTACCATGTTCCCATTTACATAGCATAAGCTAAAAAAAAAATGTTAAATGCTTCATGCAATTTAAATAGTTTTTACTTGGGTTAGGATGTCTTGACTTCTTAAGAGTTAAAAAAATCTATTTGGCTTTTCCTTCTTTTGTAATGTTATGAGGGGTGAGGGGCTTCTTCATTGTATGTTAATGAAGTTCTTGAGAGAAACACAATCTTCAAACTTCAGTCCTAAGTCTTTCTTTAAGGGCAGATCTGTGTGAAGGGGCTGAGAAAAACCTGGAATCAGCCATGTTGCCTACTGCAACAAAACATCTAAAAGGAAAAATATATTTTTCGGTATGCTGTGTGAATAGATACACATAACAAACACATAGAAGGGGTTTCTCAAATTTGACTGCAAAAGTGGAAATATACTTTAAGTATTCTAAAAGGTGCTCAGAGTAGGAGTACTGTGAGGAGTTTGTATCTTATTTTAATAAGTATAATGTTTTTACTACACTATGAGAATCTCTCATTTCTGAGAATATGTAAGATCAGAGTGCTGTCTCAAAAAGACACATTTAAATTTTGACTGTTGGAGATCACAGCAGCTAGGGGTTAGGTATAGAAGGGGGATCTGAAATACTGGTTATGTGTTAAAATGTCATGTTTGGATTTATATATCACATTTAAATTGAATATATCATAGTTAAGAAGTGGGTTCAGTAGTCTCAGGTATAGCTGTCACTAGTGCTGACGTTTAGATACATTCACATTCATTTCAGCTTTTAGACCTTTGAGACTATGTTTCATGTTACACCCATATTCATGAAAAATGGTCACATCGCATCCCCCCCACACACACTTACATGAATCATGGGGTTCTTCTTTCTGCAGGCTACTGCTCTTTTTTTAATTTGGCTTAGCTGTGCGTGGCTCCCCCCACACAGCCACGTCATCTATTCACAGATCCTTTGACAGGATTTGTGAATGGAGAAGCTACAGGTCTCGTTAGCCACTTACAGGGCATTGCACCCATGATCCACTGATCGTGGTTGCAATGCTTTTCTTAACCACCTCCCGCCCATGGCCATTCGTGAACGGGAGACGGGTGCCTTAGAGGAGCGGGAGGGCATCTTAAGACGTCCTGCCCCACGCCCACTCATGGGCGGCGCTTAGGGCGCACACGAGTGGGGAAACTGTCAGCAATGTAAACAGCCAGGAATGGCTGTTTACATTCAAGCGATCGGGCGTCTCTAGAGACGCCCGATCGCTTGTAGTAACTGTGGGTGTGCGCCCCCCCACCTGCCGGTCCCAAGATCTGCTGTGCTCGATGAGGCTGGGACCGGCACGACGATGCTTCCTGCATTCACATCATCACGAAAACGTCCTGCATTCAGTGTCACTCTGCGGTTACAGATGCCGGTGAGAAGCTGATGACGCAGATCTCTGCTTCATCAGCTTCTCTGGGGGTCCCTAGGTGACATTAGGGGGCTTGGAGACCCCTAATAACACTAAACAACACTAAAATGATGAGCGGTAAAAGCTTTTAAAGCGTCGCATATGGCCAATTTTGAGTGTGGTCGTTTTCAATTTTACAAAAAAATTGGGGTGATAATAAATGTTTTATAATATTTCAAAGGAAAACAGGGTTTTTTTTCAAAATTTAGGGTACTTTTTTGTTATATAGTAAAAAACAAAAACTCATAGTGGTGATTAAATACCACCAAAAGAAAGCTCTATCTGTCCCAAAAAAATGGTATAAAATTTGTTTCATTACAGCGTTGCATGACGGAATAAATGTCAGTCAAAGTACTGCAGCGCTTTATACTGAAAAATGGCCTGGCCAGGGAGGTGGTTTAACACCTGGTCTTCAAGGGGTTAAATAAATGTACAATGTACAATGTTTCTCTTTTATGAAGAAGTGTGCATTTATATTTTTTTCAAAAAAGTGGACTTTACCTTTAATGACATGACTTTATATTTTACATTTGCTTTAAAGGAGAACTATGAGATGAGTGATTTCCACTCACCTCATAGTTCTAAGCCGACCTGTGACAATGAGACTGTCACAGGTCGGCTCAGTAGATCGGGAGGTGAGGGAACACATACCGGGTTCCCTCACCTCTCGATCCTGTCACGGCTCTCTGCCGTGACAGGGGGAGGGGCTGGATTCCCCTCTCCCCGCTCCGATCTGCCAGCGCTGACTGGCGGAACGGACGGGGGAGGGGGCGGGTACAGCTGGCTCTGCCTCTAGGTAGGCAGAGCAAGCTGTCACTCACTCAGCTGGGCGGATCCCGTCATCTACGTCGGGATCCGCTCCAGATGCGGATCCCGACGTCGCGGTATACTGAGCTTAGGGTAACGGGAGGACGCTAGTTTGTGTCCTCCCGTTACCCTAAGGAGAACTATGGGGAAAAACACTGACCCCATAGTTCTCCTTTAAGAGACAAACCTAGGCCAACAAGAACCTGTATCAATTTTCAATGTGTCAGCACAATACAGCTGCACAGGTCCATCAATACTCCACTCATAATGAACTATGGAACAACCAAATTCGGCACAGGACGGGGGAGAATTGTGCAGATGAATATCAGCACGGAAAGATAATATCTGTTCATTTGCTGAATATTTGTTTATATCAGAAATTATAACAGCACTTTTAGTTGGACTTTCTCACCATCTTTCGGATGAAATATGCAGAAATATGTTGTCTGTTGATACAATCAATGAACCTACTGTGTATGTATTAAGCGGTATTTGACCTGTCACATATTTTGCTATCCCATAGGGGAGGTTTTATTAGCCCCCGTATGTGATAGCAATAACGTTTAGTGGGGAAAAAAATAGCAAAAACAAATTAGGCCCCCCCCCCCCCAAAATGTAAAGTTTAAAAAAAAAAAATGTTTTAAAGTCCCCACCCATACATACACATGCAAACATGCGTCGGGGGCGCATACGTTAAAAAACGACGAATGTGACCATTAACCAGTTGACATCCGCGGTGTTAAACCCCCTTCCCATCCAGGCCATTTTTCAGTATTCAGCGCTGCGGTACTTTGACAGCCATTGTTTTGTAAAGTATACACTATGCATATACAGTATTTTGTAATTAAATAACATTGGAGTTAATCACAATGTATCACAAATCATATGGCGTTAATCACAACTTTTCAGATGAAGGACTGCATCTTCAGACAATAACAACCGAATGGACTTTGCATTATGACACACAGGTTTATACGCAGGAGCCGATTGGCTGAAGATGAAATTTTTTATCTCAGCACGCTTAGCTATGCGAGCTCTCGCAAGCTGACGTGCCAGGGTGGCAATAACATGACACACTGCACGTGAAGGCAGCTGCTGCTTCGCGTGCAGTGTGTCACAGCCTTTAGACCGCCAGAGATTTCTGCACAGTGTTAAAATCTCATGTAGACAATTACATTCTACATGTTATTATTAAAACAATATTCTGCGTTCAGGGTTCTTATAACTAAATGGAAATATTAAGCTGCTATGCTCTGAGCGTATTCACTCTTCAATGATGTGTAAACTTTTATGCACAGCACTAAATATTCACAAAATCTAACTACTATATATGTATAAATTCAAGTGCAAAAGTAAATATAAAAGACGTGCCTTCTATAAGCATCAAAACAATCCCAATTCATGAATATGTTACTCTAATCTTCAAAATTCATGAAAACATCTGTGAACTCTTAAAGTACATTAAATGTGACCATTATTATTCCAATTAATATAGAACATCCGTGCAATGTATAAAAAGCATCAGGGCTTGTTCACACCAATTGCAGTGTGTTCCAGAGTGGTAACATCTGGAACACAGCAATGGCACACTAAACTTCCCCCTTTGTTCTGGGGCGGGAGGGGGTGTAGAGGTGCATTGAAGTCAATGGCACCTCAGCCAAGCCCCCCGCAGTGGGCTGCAGTGCAATCAGATGGGTGGCAAAACATTCCACTGCGAATGCAAAAAAATGCTGCATGCTCTTTTTTTTACACATTGCACGGATGTTCTATATTAATTGGAATAATAATGGTCACATGTAATGCACTTTAAGAGTTCACTGATATTTTCATGAATTTTAATGATTAGAGAAACATATTCATTAAATGTTTTTATTTATTTATTCATTTTTAGTATTGTTTTGCATATCATTATCTCTATTGGGATCATTTTGATACTTATAGAAGGCACGTCTTTTATATTTACATTCTACATGTAGTGAAATGTTATACTAATCCCCCTCAACCCCCCCTCCCCACACACACACACAGACACACTCTTTTTCCGTTTATATTTAAAAAAATTAATAAATACCTGTTGATTAAGATTCAGTCCCAGACAAAAGAGCTCCACGACGGCCGGAGGATGACTTCTCCCTCTGTGCTCTCTCTCCCTGATGTCACTTCCTCCTACCCAGTCACAAGATCGGAGGAGAAACAGAGGGCGGGAGAGACGAGGGACCATATACAGCGCCACACACCACTGTGAGGTATTAGTCACAAGTCCGGTTTGAATTATGTGCCAGTGTGTGAGGTGGCCTCACACCCGGGCACAGGATTCCAAACCCGGACTGTTCGGGTGAATCCTGGACGGGTGGCAACCCTAGTAAGTACCTGAATATGATTTGGTTTTAGCATTGTGCAGTCTACTGTACAGTCTGTACAACAGAGCTCAGAGAGAGGGAAAGAGAAGCAGCCTAATGAGCCACTCAGGTGTGCTGCAATGCAAAGAGCATGCTGATACAGGAGGAGAGAGCAAAGTGACAGAGAAATGAGCTCAGCAGTGTTGAGTACCACTTCTTTTTTTACGGTTGTGCTTTGAGGCTGAGCAGTGTAAATTTTGTACTTAGCTGTTAGGCCTTAGGAATTGCATAATATAACTTAGAGGTTACGCCTAAAAGCAATGCATTACTATACACAAAATGATATTGATTGTAAAGACTGATCCTTGCGGTAAAAACAAATGGCTCTGTAGTGTACTACAATCATGTGAAGAAATGTAACATCTTTGTGTATAGCAGGAAACACTTATTTGCACATAAGGTGTCCATACAATATCATACTTAATCATGTTGTGCTTCCTTACATAACAAAGTCTTCAGTTTGTTCTTTTGCACTAATGGCTGCCTATCGAGGTTAAATAAGGACAGTTCTGTCCTTGTTTACATTCTTTACATTTCATACAGATAAGACATTACTGCTTACTACAATCTTTCACTAAGCTAGAACCAACTTGATTCTGACATTTACGTTTTACTATCAGGATTGTAATATCAGTGTGTCATTCTTAAAGGGATAGATAGTGTTTTTAAACTTATTTTTGTTCCCTATTTCGTATAGTCAGGGCTAAAAAAAAGTGAATTCATTTTTTTGACTGATCTCCAGGCAGATAACACCAACTCATGCAGATTAAACACAAAATGTTTTTTTTTAAAGCAACTAGTGTAAGTACCTGAATCTGATGGGGTATCAGACTCCTACAATCCTCTGTACAGCATAGCTCAGACTGGGAGGGGGATAAGTAGCACAGGGAACCAATCAGGTGACTTCATGTGCTAACAAGGAACATGCTGACAGTAAGAGAGAACAGCATGAAAGAAAGATAAGCTTATCATTCTGTTGCTTCTCCTTCACCGTCCAGTCACAGGCTGGGGCAGAGATAACACATAGTTGTATTACTTAAAGTGACATTAAAGTGATGCATTTTTTCCCCTCTACCCAATGTTAATTAAAGCACTTACCTTAAATGATGTCTCTTAATCCGATCTTCTTCTTTCCTGTCGTTTTCATCCTTCTTTCCAGCGCTGCTGCGGGTCTCCGACCCAGCGCTGACTTCTTGCTGGCACTTCCTGTCCCACAGTGTCTGCATGCGGGTGCACGCGTCCATAGATGGCAGGGGTATGGGCGGGTTGGTGGCGTGCTCGGAAGACAGATGCTGCACGGGCCGGTGTGTACGCAAGCGCACACTGCCCGCTCAGCACTGCAATCATCGGAAGCCCTCCCCTCAGCAGGGAGGGCTTGCGATGACCGCAAGTATGACCTGCCTGTCCAAGATGGGCAGATCGTACGCAATTTTAATCACCTTACAACCATCGCACAACGAAAATCGTGCGATGGTTGTAATGTGTATGGGCAGCATTACACTTTCTGCCAGAACATCTGCTCCTGGCAATGTAGTCCCTGGGCTAGATTGGTGTAATTCCAGTGTCCACCAGTGAGTGTCTTCCAGCAGCCAGGGAGGGATTAGAGTACGTTCTGATTGCTAGCTCTTTGGGCAATCACTTCTTTTGCTGCCTTCTTTTTTTGTTTTTATTTCGTGGTTTTTTTGTTTTGTTTTTACTTTTAGTTTGTGGTTGATTTGAGGACAATGGTCACTTAAGCTGTTGTCCCAGTTATGAGGAAAAAAACTTTTTTTTAATGCTGTAAGCCTAAATAAGTGGGCTTTTGTTTTAGGGGTGGTATTTTGGGGTTTTAATTTCTTTTTTTGGGGTATATTGTTTTTCTATTTTATGTTATTGTTTATTATATATTATTATTTTTTATTATTAGCTTGTTGCTAAGCAAACAACAGAATCACAGCTAACCAGATCCTCCAGCAAGGTGTACAGAAAAGCATGTTAATATGGAGGAGAGAGTGGGTGAGCTGTAATCCTTTCTTATGCTCAGCAATTGGTGAATGCTGCACAACTGCATCGTATGAAAGAGAAACAATGTGCAAGAATACCATGCACCTAAATCACTTCACATTATATCACTCACATTCACCACACCTCACTATTCCTCTAGTAAAATGAAAAGTTAGGCATGTACTGCGCCTATTATTAGTGATTAAAACTGTCCTGCCGCTGGCAAATGTAAGCACTGCTTTATCATGTGCACTCACCTAATTCTTTAGTTAAATTACTTTCTTGTGTTTTTTGTTTCTAGTACATTTGAGCCTAGTCTTGCTCACTAAAATGTCCTGTTACTGGCCACTTTTAAGCTGCTGTATTATCTGCAGTCTCTTAACTGCTAATGAGAGTTTGATAAAAATGTGTCCAGTGAGTGGACAGTTTTGCATCAGCGAGAGTATGAGCCGACTCAGCAAACAACTGGCCAATGTCAATGCATTAGTCAAAGCAGGCTTAGTATGTCTTGATAAAAAGCATGTGTTGCTGCTAATACCTCCTGAAAAATAAACCTTTTTTTATTGCAGTGAATCAGACTGGGATGCTATTGATCTATGTATGCCAAGCTAATTGTAAAAGAAAAAACATTAGATATGCACTGCCAGACTACACTGTCATTGAGGCTGTTGGTAAAAAAGTGCACTGTTCTGTAACAACACGTAAAGCTTTAAAGAAGTATTAAAGGAGAACTATGAGGTGAGTGCTTTTCACTCACCTCATGGTTCTAGCCGACCTGTGACAATGAGACTGTCACAGGTCGGCTCAGTAGATCGGGAAGTGAGCGAACACATACCAGCGTTCGCTCACTTCTCGATCCTGTCACGGCTCTCTGCCGTGACAGGGGAGGGGCTGGATTCCCCCCTCCCCGCTCCGATCTAGCAGCGCTGACTGGCTGAACGGACGGGGGAGGGGGCAGGTACAGCTGGCTCTGCCTCTAGATAGGCAGAGCCAGCTGTCACTCACGCAGCTGGGTGGATCCCGACATAATTGTCGGGATCCGCTTCAGCTGCGGCGTCTCAGTATACCGCGAGCTGTAGCTTGCGGTATACTGAGCTTAGGGTGACGGGAGGACGCTAGTTTGTGCCCTCTTGTTACCCTAAGGAGAACTATGGGGAAAAGCCCTAACCCCATAGTTTAAGGTCTGGGTGTTTTTTACCTCAATGCATTCTTTGCATTAGAGTAAAAACTGCCCAGAACCTTTTTCCTCCCCAGTCCCTGTCAGCGATGTTCGCCCCCGCCACTGGTCCCGAAGTGATCCTCCGTTCCCTGTACTTCCTGGTTGCAGGGGGAGGATACTGATGGCAGCATCATTAACTCCTGGCTCAACAGGAATTGAGGGACAATCTCTCCAGTGGGACAAGTACTGCAAACGAAAACCTACAAGGGTTTTATCTCTTTTCCACTTTGTCCAAAGCTAAAAAAAATATTGGAGTTGGCCTTTAAATATCTCCACTGGTTTACTTTAAAAACTCCACTTCAAGTGCTGTCTGGTAGTCTGACAGCACAGATTAGCTTTTTCTTCACAGCTACCCAGTTGCTGAAAATGTAAGTCCCCAGACATCCAACTAAATCTGATAAGCTATGGAGTAAGTGAAGCGCTCTGGACACTCATCTCGTACTCACCCCGTCCTGTGATTTTGGAGTTGTTCTGTTTAAACTATTGGTAAACGTATTCAGATACAGATGTAAAAGTTCCTTTAGTTTGATTCAATATTCAAAGCAGACTGTCAGCCACAACATTTTTAGCTTTGGAAGGTCCTTAATGGCGATGTTTGCAGTCGCTATTAGGGCTGTGATAGCAGAGCTCCGTTGAGCGGCCATCTCGGTCATCGGCCGCCCACGCCCCCTATTTTTAGCTTTGGATGGAAAGGGGAAGGGTTGGGAAATTAGATTTTTATTGCTGTCTCTGTTTCTTATTTTTAAAACCGGAGAAAATAAATTAGGGGAAAAAAACTGGAGCTGTCAGCGATGGCAACTACGCTGGTTTCATTTTCCCTTTTTATGGAGGCATTAAACAAGAATTCATATTGTCTTTTATGGGCAGCAACAGCATTACAATATTTTACAGCATGGCTATGTAAATGTAATTAGTATTTTAGCCTGCGTTAGAAGTTTTTAACTGATAACGTTTTTTTAAATACTTTACAGAGATAATTGTGCTAGTCATGAATTCATTTTATTCATATTTATTATCTTTGACAACCTGCTGCTAGTTTTATGTTTAGGTATGGGTACACTGGCTCAAATTCCTATTCTGTTTATAAATATTAATTCATTACATTTGTGCATTTATTTCATATTGTAATACAGTACTATAAAGTGTGACATATTTATAGGGAATGGCTGGTGCGTGTCTCTGTTCCGCCTCTAGTGTCATGTGTCCACAATATTTTAATCAAACTTTTTTTATCACATTCTACTTTTTCTTATAGAAGTTTCTTCCATTAATTGCTTATCTAGCAACCCCTTAAGTGATTTGTGTTTATCTTACTGATAGCTGTTCATGCATTGTATAAGCTGATATTAATAAATATATAAAAGCACCTTAGTCACAGCAAGGTGTTGGATTATTTACTGGACACATACACAATGCATATACAAATATTTGGAAATGTATTAATTTCTTTAGCAAAGTTTGTTTTTCAGCTGTAGTGGCCTTTTAATTTTAAATTATATCAGTATCTCTTTGAAATTTACAGTTAGACAATAGATATTCTGACTCCGATTGTTGTGATAGCGATTTATCCCTTGCTGAGACCTCTATGCCTGGCCTGTATAAGCAAATATACTCACTGCGGACAATCCTTGCCAGATAGCTGAACTCACCAATACATAATGCATCAGTCTTGGTCAGTTCTGCTGAAGACTCCTCTATATTACAGTCCGGCAAGAAAGTGGTGTATTTTGCAGACAGTCGCTGGTAACGTTCATACGCAGCAGTTAAGATTACATGTGTCCGAGTTACATGTGGCCTGTTAGCTGTGGCTATGACACAGGAAGCACTGCACTCAGAAAGAAGGGAGGGGCATACATAAAAAGGAAATGTGTCATCACATTGGAAAAGAAATACAGAAAAACATATGCGTTATCACGAAAGGCCACTAGATGGCAGCATATAACTAACATATGGAATGGCCATAGGAAAATGGATAGGGAAAACACTCTATGTAAAACTTCTATCTATATTAACTTTTATAACATATTCTATGCCCCATTGGGGCAGCACAATAGAGACTATTTTTCTTTAAAGGTCTCTATTATTTTTTGCTCCAAAGAAACAAATACTGCATTTCCAATAGGCAGGCCTGAACAGTAGCACTGAAGATTAATTGAAGTACATCAATAATCTTCTAGGCAAGGAGAGGTAGCAGTAAAGTCAAAGTGAGTCAGGAAGGATAAAGAAAAATGCTTAGCTTAATGTGCTGTAGTTTTACCATAAATTAAGTGAGGGACTTGTCTGCAACAAGCTAACTCTTGTTCTAGTTTTTGCTGAATGCTATTCCTTTCACCCTCTGCTGGTTTATGATTTCACACGCAGCAATAAAATGTTTGAAAAAATAGAATATGAAGAATATGTAACTAAAAGAAATAAAATAGTTACACACACATATACAAATAGTGTAACATTGCTTGTCTGCCTGTAAAACCTGTTCTTTTTCCAGGAAAACATTCCTACCTTTTGTTGCTATGCTGCCATTTGTAAAGAGGCTTTAGCCATAAAATGTGATACCACATTAAAGGTTGACCTTTATGGAAATTAGACTTTTTTTTCAGCCCAATGAACCATAGGAGCTATGAAATGGCTTATGAGCTTACTGTTGTGTAATTTGTACCTCTGCACAATTTTACTGTGGACTAAGTGGTGCTACTATATATACACTATATTGCCAAAAGTATTGGGACACCCCTCCAAATCATTGGATACAGGTGTTTCAATCACCTCCATGGCCACAGGTGTATAAACCCAAGCACCTAGACATGCAGACTGCTTCTACAAACATTTGTGAAAGAATCTGTTGCTCTCAGAAGCTCAGTGAATTCAAGTGTGGCACCGTGATAGGTTGGCACCTGTGCAGTAAGTCCATCTGTGAAATTTCCTTGCTACTGAATATTCCATGGTCAACTGTTATTATAACATAGTGGAAGCAAATGGGAACAACAGCAACTCATCTACGAAGTGGTAGGCCACGCAAAATGAAAGGGTCAGATCATGCTGAAGGGCACAGTGCGCAGAAGTCGCCAACTGTCTGCAGAGTCAATAGCTACAGACCTCCAAACTTTGTGTGGCCTTCAGAATGGCACAACAAAAGTGCGTAGAGAGCTTCATGGAATGGGTTTCAATGGCCGAGCAGCTGCATCCAAGCCTTACATCACCAAGTGCAATGCAAAGCGTCGGATGCAGTGGTGTAAAGCACTCCACCACTGGACTCTAGAGAAGTGGAGACGTGTTCTCTGGAGTGACGAATCAAGCTTCTCTGTCTGGCAATCCGATGGACCAAGATATTTTGGACAATTTCATGCTCCCAACTTTGTGGGAACAGTTTGGGGATGAGCTTCTCAATGGGTGGAAGCACTCACTATAGAGGCATCTACCCATTGATAACTGGATGATAGTAAATATTTTACTATCACCAGTTTGTGAATGAATGGAAAGCCTCTTTACTGAGTGCTCTCCATTCATTTAAAACAGGGGCTGTCCTCAATTTGTTTTTCTATTTCAAAAGGTGTTTAGACCCCTGATATTTCCTCAAAGCCCCCCCCCAGCAGTAAAAACAATAATAAAAAATAAATAAACTACACATTCTTGCACACATTATTAGACATGTGCAAAAACAAAAAAATAGTTTAGGCCGAAATGAACATAAACTAAAAATGTTTTCATTAGTTTCGTCAAATAAAACAAATTTTTATGCTATTTTGGATTTGTCCACCAGCGCATTCTGTGCATGCCTGCCACCATCCTGGAGGCAGGGCGCATGGGGGGCACAATTTTCTGTTCTTGCCTCGGGTGCAAAAGTAGCTAGCTACAGCTCTGACGAGGAGTGCACCTTTCTCCATATTTGGTAGGCTTGTCTCTTTTTAACTTTGATTAGGGCATACGATTTTATCAACTACCTAACTCAAATTAACCTGTCCTGCAATGAAAGCTTATGTACATAAAAAAACAAAGCAGACATACGACAAAGAAAAATTAATTCAGGATTCTGAAGGCCAAAACTGTAGTAACAAATTATTGAAAATTCTTTACACTGTATTGTGGCATTGTACAGCAAAAATTGTATAATGGTTATGACCCAACTCTAACTGAACTTTTTCAGTATTGGATAGATTTTTATAAGGAAAATAGAGTTGGCTGGCCTTTGGGATACCATGTTCCATTTTTCAAAGTAATGTACAATGAAATAACAATGGACTTGTAATGTACCACACTATGAAAAATGTATGTATAAATATATACAAAATGTATTATAAATCCAGTAAAGAAAAACCATTCAAAGACATCATGCTAACACATTGCCATATATTTGTATCCTCTGTATATAGCTCCTTATATATCAAAACACCTATTCGTTGATAACTTTGTCCTTTTTGGACATTTGAAAGCTTTAATAGTCAACATCTGTTTTGCAGCTGTTAAATTGTTAGCTTTCAAATGTATGTAATATGGAAATTTGTAATGAAATACAATGTATGTAGTTATACTAATGGATATCTTAAATACTCTTATATATGTTTAGAATCAAAACTCAAAATAACTCCTGAAGAAAGGAAATTAGAGACCTGCGAAACACACTGAGACTTCACCCCGATTAACCTATTCGACTTATATGGTCACAAAACAAAAATTAAAATATGACAATGTGTTGGCTTGATGTCTTTAATGGTTTGTTTTTATTGGATTTATATTTTTTGTATTTTTATGCATACATTTTTAAAAGTGTGGGTACCCTAAATGTCCTTCTTTATGTAATTTTACACAGTATTGGATAGAGTGTAGGATGGTTACAATATCTGTTGTGGTGTACTGCTCTCTGTGTCCCCCTTGGGGAGGTCACAGTGGGAGGAAATATGTTAAATAGAGACAGAAAGAGCATTGAAGTGGTAGTAAACCGAAAAATATGTTCACTCAAATTTCTTTTTTTCCTTGCATCCAAGTAAAATGGCAAATATTTCTAATTTGTCTTAAGAAAACTTTCTATTTCCTTAGAATTAGCTGACATCATAGAAAGCCATTTACTGTTAGACGTTGCTTCTGTAACTTTACCATGGACCTGAACTAAAAAAGTGATGACTTGCTATGTTATAGGGAACATCTAAACATTTTATCTGTGCCCCTGCAGTATCATTTTTTTCTGGAATTCCTCCACAAAATAGCAGTGCACTTTCTGGTATGTAAGTGTGCCTAAGCACTCCTGTGCCTTCAGCCTTATAGCTGTATATGTGCACTTTGAGAATTAGGGCACTGCTGCCTCTGTCTGCTAGTCTTAGGGAGTGAGCTTTGCAGTGACATTTGGTGATGTCACTACTGTGCCGCTCACTGTTCTCCTTGCTGGAGGTTCTGATTTGAGGAAGCAAAGCCCTGCTTCTACCAATATTACCGCCCCCACACAGAAATACAGTGCAGAACAAGGCATGATAAGTCAATAATGGAGAAAAATCAGCTGCAAAGAGTTCACAGGCAATACTGGTGAATATACCTTTGCCCTCTGTCTGCCTTTCTTTGGTCACAGCTTTCAGAGATCAGTTCCTCTTTAAGTTCACGCAAAGGAACCCTGGTTAATATACAAGATTTCAATCTTGTCCTAGACCCATTATTGGTAGATACAATCCTATTGTTGGTCACATGTTCCCATAAAAGTAAACTGTTTTCCAAAAAGTTGGACACATAAAACTTTCAACTGAAGTATATACATTTTGCTTCAATACTCAAAAAATATTTTTTCACATTGACCATATATTTGGTACAAAAAAGCCTCTACCTTTAATAAGGCAGTTCACAGTTCAAATGACTCTTTACTATTCTCTCATGGTGCATTAGTTAAAGGACCATTTGTCATGAAAAATATTGTGTTTTGAAAAGTGTATGTAGTTATTGCATGTTATGACAGTGTCCAGTTGTTTTTTAAGTAGATGGAGAGACCCTCCGCACTCCTCACAGCAGTCCCGGCCAGATATGAAAAAAAGTGGTGCTCACAGTGATGAGATACCACGGATGGCGCCGTGCAAACACAGGAAAGTCAGGAAATCACCAGCACTCAGTAGTAAAGATAAATATGTCTCTTTTATTGGACAGAAAGCGTCACAGACATCCAAATAAACCGACGTTTCGGGACCGCGCAGGGTCCCTTCCTCAAGGCAGAAAGATGTGACATCTTTCTGCCTTGAGGTATTTATCTTTACTACTGAGTGCTGGTGATTTCCTGACTTTCCAGTTGTTTTTTAATTCACATGCCTATTTATACACTGCCTGGCCAAAAAAGTCACCACCTAGATTTGGATAAGCAAATAGGCAAGATCCTTCAATTGGATAAGTGTTATGATCTGGGGTGGCTTCAGTTGGTCAGGTCTAGGTGCAGCAATGTTATGTCCCCAGAAAATTAGGTCAACTGCCTTCCTGAATATACTGAATGACCAAGTTTTTCCATTACTGGATTTTTTTCTTCCCTGATAGCACCGGCGTATTCCAAAATGGCAATGTCAGGATTCATCGGGCTCAAATTGTGAAAGAGTGGTTCAGGGAGCATGAGACATTATTTTAACACATGGATTGGCCACCACACAGTCTAAACCTTAACCCCATTGAGAATCTTTGGGATGTGCTGGAGAAGACTTTACTCAATGGTCTGACTCTCCCAACATTACCACAAGATCTTGGTGAAAAATTAATGCAACTCTGGACTGATATAAATGTTGTGACATTGCATAAGCTTATTGAAACAATGCCATAGTGAATGTGCGCCATAATCAAAGCTAAAGGAGGTCCAACAAAATATTAGAGTATGTGACTGTTTTTTTTGGGGGCCAGGCAGTGTATTTTTCTCAAAATATTTCACTATATGAAAAGTCTCTAGTTCCTTAGTAAATCAACCCTACTCGCCTTTCTCTAACCAAGGACCATCTCAACTTCCAATGTCAAAACCAAAAAGGGGGCTTTTTTGCTGTAGGGTATAAACTGGAACAAATACAGAGATGGGCATGTAATCTGGGTCCCTTTTCTTGTGTCTTCCATGCTGCTAGGAGTATACAAGTACAGGTGGGCCTATTCTGGATTGAAAATAAGTGAACCGATAGCTGTTTTGATTCTAGTCTAGCATTTTTTTAATGTAGTCCACTACACTTGTAATATGTGTGCTTTCTTTACTATGCTAATATATTTTCCACAACCATGACAAACAGACCATTTCTTATACAGCTGTCAGGCTAAATCTGATTAAAAAAAACAATATGAAGATGAGACCAAGACAAGTTTCATCAGCCTTGAAATTTAAAAGCAGAGGAAATTAATCTAAAAGCTTTTGTGTGTCTATGGCTGGCTGCCATTTTCAGGCTGTTTGCTTCCATTCTGAGTGCACCAAGCCATGCAGAAAATGTTATGAATTATGGCATTACAAGTTATGCTTCAATGTGTAATTGTCTCATGCAGCAGTTGTAGCAAATTTCACTGACAATTGCAAACAGATTTAATTTAAGATATTAATACACATGTTGGCTTTTTGCCCAAAATTTAAGTATGGAAAATCCTGAGCATTGTAGTATTTGAAAAGCAGCAGATCAGTAGGAGGACAGTGCTGCTATTCCCTTAGCCCTCGTTCACACCTGAACGTTTTGTAGCGCGTTCTACGCTCGACGAACGCTCTACAAAACGCTCAAACATCTAAATCCCATTGTATTCAATGGGTCTGGTTCACACCTTGGCGTATTTCAGCCCGTCCCTTACGCGCTACAACACGGCCCACGCCTGAAAAGGTACATGTACTACTTCGGGCCGTTTTTGTTGCGCGTTTCCATTGTTATACAGCCAAGTAGCCCTTGGAAACGCGCTTGTCGCGCGATTTTTTTACTGCGAATGTTAATGGATATTTCCTGAATGTGTTTCAAAGGAAAACTGTCCCAAAACAGTAACAATAATATTTTTTAAACTTTAGCTGTATATTTCTTGCCAAACAACCCAAAAGAAATGATGATGTGCATGGGGATACCACATATCTATACATTATCCGTTGTTTGTACTCACAGCCCAGAGGGCCCAGAATCAATAGTGTGCATTTTAGAGGCATTTTATGGTCTTCTGAAACATGATCACTGCTATTGGCTGTCACAGTGATCACATGATAGGGAGCCTAAATTGACAGCTCTCGGTTGTCAGTTTGTGACCGGAAGCCATTGGTGACAGTGTGGTCACAGTGCCGGGGGAGGGGGCATGTGATTGGGTGTGCTCCCAACACAAAATAGCAACTCGGAATAAAGCCTACTTCATGCTGCAACATATATATGTGCACAGCTGGAGGGAAGGGGCTAAAGAAGCAGAAAATGTTCACTTTGTTGAGTAAAAACAGGCCAATGCTGTGTTGTGTGAATGCCCAATTGTATGCAAAGTTAATTTAAAAAGCAGGATGTTTTCTTGCATCTGATTGCAAGACTGAATTGAAAACAGATTTACCTTATTCTCTTAGCTGAGTGAGCACTCAGTTTGCAAATAAATCATTCTCTAATCCCTTAGTAAATCAACCTCACAGTGTTCATTTTCTTTTATTCTTGCTGATGCCAATAACATGCAGTCATTCAGGCAGGGGAGAAAGGCCTGATAGCTAGAGCATTTAATAGACAGTTGAGTAAGACCATTGACTGGTGTGAGAGCCCGGAAAGCTGGCTCTGGACTGTCAGTTTTGCCTGAACAGAACTACACATGTCTATGCATGTCCATGCATGTGGATTAATAAAAAGTAAAGGTCAGTAAGCAATATGTTCTTTGGTTTCTAAATTCAAAAAGTCTCCTACACGTTTTTAACTTTATTATAGCAGTATTAAAGTCTCAAACTTTTCTTGAATAATGAACTAGAGAAAATAAAATAATCACTGCCCAGCAAAGCATTGCCTAAGCACTTACCGTCATCTTATTTCCAAACAGCTGACTTCCACTCTCTCAGCTCTACTTCCCTGAACTTCCTGTCCCAAAACCACAAGGGACAGCACTGTATCCAGCAGCTGTCTATCTACTAGCTTGGAGAAGGGAGGAGCAGGGGAGTGGATTGACTTGATGTGCCTATGTGTTTGTTGAGACACACACAGCTTACTAGGGCACACAAGGGTGGCTCCATAGGAGACTGCAAGGTAAAGGAGCCACCGTAAAACAGGATATCAGGGCCAGCGCTTAGGGAACCAGCTCATTCTGCTGGAGCTGAAAATTTTAAACATCAAGGAGTAGCATGCATTGTAAGTGATTTCATCAGCATTTGATATAGCTAAAAAAAAACTTTTCATTGTAATATCACTTTAACTTTCATACTCCTGAAGACTCCAATGCATAATTCTTGAGTTGGCAGGCAGATTTTTGGTAAATTTGCCTATGCATTTGTATGTCCAGATCTGTAACACCTGACTGGAAACTGTAACCAAGAGTTATCATTTTCATTTTGGTTGACTTGTTCCATGAGGGAAAGTGAGTTGATAGGGAGAATTCAGGTTTGGATTTTTATCTCTGGGAATTCTGTTATGACAGCAGAACTGATCTAGTGGTTGGAAAAAGTGTACCTAGTAATTAGTCTATGCCTTTCACTCAGCAGTTCATTATTCATGTCGTAAAACCCTGTGTCATGTTCCTGAAGCCCAGGGTAGCTGCAGCAAGCTCATTTTCCTGTGCCAAACTGTATATCAGCCAACATTTATTTGACAGTTTGTTACAAAAAAACTCAACTTTGTTGGAGCCTTAATTCAGGTTTATGTGTCTTGCGAAAAAAACCTCAAGTGAAACCCTGCTGTCTATACAGCTGCTCGAAACAGTTTGTATTGTGTCAACAATGTAACCGTATAGCCCTATGATTTGATTTAGAACATGTGCCAGGAAAAAGAGCTGAAAATATCATTGAATAGACAAGACCCTGACCAAGAAAATGCTTATGAAACAGATATTGTATAGAGGGTAGGAAAGGAACAGTTATAACTTTTCTTTGCTGTGAGTGTTAAAATGTTTGCTCTTTTTGAAACCTAATGATCCATTATGCTATTAGAGACACCATGTAGGCTGTGTATATAGACTGTATAATATACTGTATATTCCGGTTACCTTTGACTTCAAAATCTGTTCCCCTGTAAGGTAAACCTGTCATAAATCGGGACTATTCAAACTGAGCATATGATTAAATATTCATACATATCCCGCTCTTTTTCCTTCTCTTCTTCTTTCTATTTTCTACTACTTGTCCTTCTTGGGCACGACTTTTAATGTTTGTAGCAATTTATTATGTTTTCCCTCAGCACAAATTGTGGTCTCGCATTGCAGCGACTCACAAAAGAACAGCTCCCTTCTCAAAACCCTGTAATTTTGTTTGACTCCTCCGTACTCATGTGGATCCTAACTTAGACTTGACCTGATAGGTCAGCGTGCCTAAAAAATCGAGCAGTGTCTATTTTAGTGCTGTTGTGTAAGTCCACGATTCCATGATGTATGCTGTAACTATGGGCTACAACTATTTACGTCAGTATGTTATGCAAAAATCAATATAAAATGTTTGATTTAAATATTTATAAATAGATGTTACTGTAGCTTCTGTGAAACCACACATCAATACATCAGTACATCTAGAGATATGGATTAAATATGTTAAATATTGTACATAAATCTCAACATCTCCTGTAAAAACTCAGCTTGGTCCCTCTTCATTTTAAATTCTAACCTTCCTAATCGTTCCCTTAGTATGATGGGAGGCAGCATTCATCTATAGAGAGGCCCAGATCATCTGATATTATATGTCAATATTTGTTTATAGCTTCAGCTGTCTATATCTCTGGATCTGAAAATCATTTGGACATGCAGTTTTTACTAAAGGTAACGTCTATATATGCATCTTTCATCATATGCTGACCTCATTTGCCTAGGTTTGGAAAAGGCTGGGTTTAAAGTTAAAGGAACCAGTTTTGTTACAGGAAAAAAAGAAACATTACAGCTTACAGTACAGTATATGTATTAAAAGGTGTTTAGCAAATCTTATTGCAAAATTCCACTTGATCCTGTCCTGAAGTTATTGTTCAAATGAAAAGATCGTTTCCTATATTTTTAACTTTATTAATTCTCCCAAGCCTGATGCCCCATGCCAAGGATATGTTAATGTATTTTCTACTCTTTGAGAAGAAGCAGCCAGCACTTTGAACAGCTGCTGATACTCAATCCTGACTGTCAGTGACAGCTATTGTCCCCTGACGATTGGGAACCAATCAGGTTAATTTGCCGATCCTGTAATCACTATATTAGCTCTGATTGCATGCAGGCTAGAGGCTCCATTGACAGGATAAGCCCCTACCCTAGATGAACACTGCCACCTTCTGGTAGCACCAGTGACACTAAATTCAGGAGTTAAATCTGAAAAATTAAGTACCCATACTGTTAACAATACTGGACCTTATTTGTGCATCACTTAGCTGTAGATCCTCAAATCATCTCCGAATTCATCCCGAAAACTGTCCTTCGATCTGGAGGGTGGCTACTTTTGTTCCCCATGGTCCTTGTGTGTGTTGTAAAGTAGCCTTCACTCTAAGCTCACTCCCGTGAGCCTTCACTCTAAGCTCACTCCTATAATCTCACACAATGTTTACTAATTTGGATCAAGATCATATCAAGATTGTAGTCCATCGTGGATGAGCTTGAAGCAGTGGCTACTTTACACCACACACAGGGACCATGGGGAACAAAAGTAGCCACCCTCCAAAAGAAAGGACAGTATAAGCATGAATTCAGAGATAATTTGAGGATGAACAGCTGAGTGATAAGCAAATAAGATCTAGTATTGTTAATAGTTAATCTACTTGAATAAATTTTTAAGATTTAAATCCTACATTTAGTGTTACTTAAATCTTCAGTGCCATGTATTTATTAGTATCCAATATTTCTCAACAATTTAAAATATAATAAATCACATTTTTTAAATCACATTATTTCACATATGCAGCCTATAGTATAAAGAGAGCATCTTTTTAAATGAACGCAATGTACCAAATAAAAACCTTATATGTCACCTTTAAAATATGTATACAAATTATGTAGGTACACAAATTAGTCCTAAAGTTATTGCTAAATTAATTAACACATGCTGGCACTGCCAAATTTGGCCAGAGTATGAAGGCATCAGTGACCCCTGGTCACAAAAGGTTTTAATCCCTAACACAGTCAACTATCTATTGAACACAACCTCCGAAAATGAAAATATCAGGATTAATTTTTGGAGCGTTGGTTTAGTAGAAGCTTTTACTTTAATAGCCCTTCATTTCTGCTCTCATATGGGAAACTGTTAGGGATGGCACACTTGTACAATGGGGAGTATGTAAATAAACACAGTGCAGTGTTGTGGAAGTAAGAGGCCCATCTACATGAGAAAGTTGATCAGATTTACTCCAAAATGCAGTTTGATACTATGATATAATGAAAGGAAATATTTGAATTTTACTGTAACTGTCATCTGACTGAAATCAAAAGGTCTTTATAAAAACATTAAATTACAAAATGGCTTTGATGCCAGTTATATAGGACAGTTATAGGCATGTCATCAGTTCCTAACAACCTACAACCTTCCTAACCTACACTTCTAGGGATCTGATCTTTTACATTTTGAATTATGAAACTGGAAAACATAACTCAGAAGAAAATGTAAAGCAGATTGTCTGCTTGTGTAATAATATTTATGAATGCTATCATACTTTTTTTGAGCTTGTCTGAGGCATTGTGAACACTTACTGGCTATTAGAAATTACTTTACTGAGAACCTCAATATATATTTTAAGTAGTAAAACATAGGTAAAAGAAATCCATGTACTTTGCCAAGCAGTCTGAAAGCAAATTGATGCCAGCTTAGTGTATACTCAAATTGCACTTAACCACTGTAGGTAACAATGCTGGCTTGCTTTATTTTATATTTTTTAGTGGCAGTCATATTACTGAAATTTGACATGAGCATGCAAATATCAATAATGTATGTGCTGAAAACTTTTCCACCTATTTGTAAGTTTGTGTTGCTTCCAGTTTGGTTGTCTGTTTAACTAAGTACAAGTCATGTCTTAACAGCTAATTGCAGGGCTGGATTAAGAGCATCATGGGCCTGGTGCTGTCAGATGAGAAGCAGCAGAGGTGGATCTCTAACTAGGCGGCCACTCACTCCTCCCTGGGGCCTCATATGCCTAATTAGAGAGCCACATGCTCCTCTGCCTGATTGTGTTCAGGTAGGGTTGCCACCTCTTCTTCAAGCGAAACCTGAATACTCTAGCGCCAAACCGCAACTTTTTTTGAAAATATACAGGAGAGAGCATGGAGAGACCGTGAGGAGAGACAGCCAGGAGTGAGAGGCGAGGAGAGACAGCCAGGGGAGAGAGCAAGGAGAGACAGCCAGGAGAGAGAGTGAGGAGAGACAGCTATGGGAGAAAACGAGGATAGACAGCCATGGGAGAGAGTGAGGAGAGACAGCCAGGAGGATAAGCGAGGAGAAACAGCCAAGAGAGAGAGCAAGGAGTGAGAATGAGGAGAGAGAGCAAGGAGAGACAGCCTGTGAAGAGAGCAAGGAGAGGCATCCAGGAGAGAGAGCAAGGAGAGGCAGTTAGGGGAGAGAGCATGCAGAGACAGCCAGGAGAGAGAGCGAGGAGAGACAGCCAGGGGACAGAGCAAGGAGAGACAGCCAGGCGGAAGAGAAAAGAGACAGCCCAGAGAGAGAGAAGAGAGACTTCAGCTGGCCTGAAACCCGGACACAGCACATACAGAACTTTAACCAAGGCTATCCAGGTGAATCCCAGACAGGTGGTAACCCTATGTTCAGTCCAGCCAGCCCAGATTGCCATCGGGCATACTGAGGCAATCCGGGCCAGCTGGGCCTATTTTCAGTGGTGGGCTTGGAGCTTACGCTCCAGTAGCCCCTATTTTAATGCAGCCCTATTTATTTGCACAGTGCATTTTAAGCTAAACCCTAGGAACAGCAAATATTGTCTAAATATAAGCAGCATGCGTATTCCTACTTGTAGTTTGGTGTGTTTTGTGTACGTCATCCAGATCTCTTCAGTAATCCAGTGTGAAACCTTGCCTTTGTACAGAAGCTTCCTATTAAAAAAAGACCAGTCCCTGCGTCTCTCTCTCTCTCTCTCTCCTTGTGCAGGGTGACTGGTCCCCTCCTGTAGTTTTCTGCAGTCAGCCTGTACTGTGTGGGTCCACTGGGTCCCAACCCCCGACTCTGCTCTCGGCACAGACTATGTGTCACAGTGTCTTCTGACAACACAATGAGGAGAAGTATTTACATGGTTTCAAGAGAACAACAATTGCCTATTTAACAAACACCATGTGTACAATCTAGAGAAATGTGCAGAAGAGTGTAATAAACTTTTTATAGCTGTATCTGTATTTGGAAGATGTAATGAGAGAGTAATATGTAGTGAAGGCAAATCTCTCCAAAGGGACAAATCCAGTGTAAAGGTGCCCATACACCTTACGACCATTGCAAGACTTTTGTCTTGCGATGGTCGTATGCTTAAATATGGGCACCTTATGGCAGGGTCTCTGCAGAAGTAAATGAGAGAAAAGGCAAGAATGCTTCAAAAATGTAAATGCATTAAAATAAAGAATACATTAAAATAAATTAGGAGAATAACTTAAAATG
>NW_017306314.1:2383539-2435765 GCF_000935625.1 Nanorana parkeri
ACACCATCATTTTAGTTTAACTCTAAATTGATAAACTGTAACGGTTTTGTGTGCATCTTTTATTTTTCTGTCTGTTCTAAAAAAAAGTTAAAAAATGAATTGTGATTGTTTGATGTTTTTGGTTACTGTATTTTACACAATATGACTATTCTTTGCATGCTATTTTATTAAATAAGCTCATATGGATTGGTGCAATCCAGTCTAAGCATGAAGCTAAACATATACTGCAGTTTATGGTGTTTAAAATATTCCCAGCATCAGCCACAATATATGTCATGCATTAGATCTCCATTAGGTGCTTATAAGTTTAATTATTATCTACCAAAGCATACTGCTGAAACGCCAAGGAAGCTTGCAGAAAATGAGCAAGCTATTTATTAACATTTGCCACTTTATTTCTGTTTTCATTTTACAGCTCACCTTTGACACTTTTTTCAATGACGCATTGTTTTCCTTTACATTTTAACAAAACTCCTAAAATGAAAGTTTATAGGAAAATACAACAGCTACAGTACAGTTATAAAAAAAAGCATAATCTGATAATAATAATGAATATAAATGACCTTACTTGTTAGAGGTACAGTTCAGTCATTCATTGAAATGTACCATTTGTCCAAAAACTTTGACATAGATGGTGGTGAGTTAGAACCCCTTTCAGGTTTATATTGTACCAATTTGCCCTGCACACATACCTCCACAACATGAGAGTAGCTGCACAAGGCAGCAATGTTTCGGGGACACAGAGGCCTTCTTTTTTCAAATTAACAAACATGGATAAACAGATGTGTACATCAAACATTTAAATACCTGCTCCCTGATTGCCCCAATTGATCCCAGCTAGACCTTAGGTTTGGCATTGTCCCCATTGCCACTAATCCAATACACTGCATAGGAAAATCAGGGGTTATAGGAGATAGCATGAACTACTTACCAACATACAGGTGAGCCACAACATCAGGATAGCCGGTACTGATCAGAACGCACTAGATTGCAAAAAACAAAAGGGAATGCATATAATTGCAAACACGGCAGGCACTGTGCCCAATGTGGGGCACTTGACATAAAAATCACAGTAAAAAAGATAATGATAAAGAAAATAGGTTAAAAAAGAGGGAAGCTAAAAAACTGAAAAATACATTTTAGGATTTATTTTTGTAGCATGTGTAAACTCATTTGTGTGGACACAATGAACTCAATTAAAACAGAAAATGTGATTAAACATAACAATAACCTTATAAACAAAAAATACTTTATCATGGATCAAACGCTATTCTCTGTAATGCAAAATAAAAATCAATCTGCCTGCAATACGTTAGGCTTAAATCAAGATTTTGCCAAGTTACCCCAGAGAGGTATCATGACCCCTGTGATATTAAACAACATGTTGCATTCCCAGTCAGGAATTACACCTATAATCCTTTTATAAGGATTATACAAAAATCTTGAAAAAAGCTCAGCAGAAGCTAAACTTCATAAACACCCTGGTGTTTTCTCTCTTGTTCATGCTGTTTAATTAAAGTTACGTTTTCATCATAGCAGATCCAAGAAGAAGAGAATCCAAGGGCTACGCAGGATTGCAGAACTGGGAGAGCTGAAACGTGGAGGAATGGAGAAAACAATGTAAGTCCAGGTTTTCTGGTTACAATTTTTATTGAACCCCCTTGGGCTATGTCTAGCTATGCAGCATAACCTTTGTACATGACTTTGTCCAGCTGATTCACAGAAAGGAATATCCTTTCCGTTCCCTCCTTTTCTCTGCTGGCTTTGATGTCTCTAAAATGTGTGTCACAGACAGAGACAAGCTGCTCGTGATAACCAGATACCACAAGCCAAGTAATAAATTTAATCGACTGTACTATAATACACTGACGTTATGAATCGTTAAGGCAGCCAAGCTGTTAACTTGTTCAACTGAGTAAATTAAGCTTTGCAACAATGACGGCCTTCCTCTGTTGAGAGCCAACGCAAACATGACACTGATAGGTATTAGTGAAGAAAATGAAGTGAAATATTAAAGCAGCAGTGTCAGCCGCAAGCTTCTCATATTCCCCTTAACAACAATTGTGGCTTTATTCCTGCATATATTAAATATTTACTGCTTTATGAGAATATGCTGTCTGTGGGATATTGAATAGTTATATTATTTTCTTCCATAACTTTTGCATAAATATTTTAGTTCAGTGATCAGGCTTCTGTACTCTTAAATTTGGACTCTAGGCAAACAACTAAAAGCACAGAAGTGCCAAAATATTTGCAATTTTAAGGCCCCCTTAACCCTTTCGCTGCCACCAATGTAAGGCTTATGGTGGAACACAACCACTTGCAGCTGGCCAGCTCAGTAAGCCTTTAATCTGGAGCAGCGAAAGGGTTAAGGGGCCCTTAATTGCCAGCCGCTGTAATCTGGAGCCTCTCTTCCCTGCCTGGAGCCGTTCCAGGCTGGTATCTATTTCTCCTCGGATCCCTGCTGCTCTCCCCTGTTTGTATGGGCTGAGGCACTGGGGATCCGAGGAGAAATGGCCAGCGGTGAGGCAGAGGAAGGTGAGACTGAATGCACTCTGCAAAGCAAAAGGGCCCAGAATGGCTCAATATGCTACCCCTCCATTCCTGATTCCTGGTGTTAAGTTGTGTTCAATTTTCCAGCCAAACTGGAATAACACCTTCTTAATATTTGTTACATGGTCCTATTCACATAGCATAACTAAAAATAAAAACATAAAAAAACCAAATCAGAAATATTTTATTATATTTCTACTTGCTCTTTTCTGAGAACTCCAAAACTAAAATATTTCCCTTCTATCTAATGCTAAACAAGAACTTTACCCATATCTTTAAAATAACAACAAAGACACCTTTAGAAATGTTTAGTTATGACAATCTATAGACACATGCTTATTTCTCTTTTCTTCCCCAGTCTTCTGACAGTGGCCATGTTTACTAAGTGCAGATTACTAGCTCTCCCTTTACTTCCTGAAACTCTAGCACATGTGACTAGGACTTGTGACCATGCACATCATCTCAGGGGAGGAAAATGTCTTTCCCTGAGATCTCATGAGATTACAGATTAGATTTACTGGCAATGCTCTGCTGATATAATCTTCCTGGGTTTAAGAAGTGAGCCTTGCTGCATTTTTACCTCACCCCCTTCAGTCTGAGTTTGTGAAAATCTTGGTCACATCTTTCACCATTATTATTATTATATTGTATATATCAATTATGTCCTGCCTCATGGGCTTCATTCAACAGTGTAGCATATACTTGCTTAGAAGGACAGTGTACTAAAATAAGTGCAGTTCATACATTCTTCTGTGTGCAATATTTTTAGTCCTCATTTACACCTAAACTTGAGGTGTGATTAGGGATTCCTGCAGCAGGAATCCCTAATCTGCCTTTTACAAGTGGCAGCTGTCACCCGTTCAAGTTAATGATTGGGTGACAGCGGGTGCATTTGAAAGCAGTAGAACGCTGGCACACCACATAGAATCATTTGTAATATGATTAAATGCAGTCAGGAAGAGATCACCATCTCTGGATTCATTGATCCAGCTGAAGGGTGCTTCGAATGCCTGAACAAATGCTGCTCAAAGCTTGCTGAAAGTTATGCAACTGCTCTGTAAAAGCATTCTGTACGAAATGCTCTTATGCAAGCTAAAGCTGGTGTTTGCAAGGCCTTAACTTTGAAATGTCAAATAATTCTACATGCAAACAAAAAAACATGGACTTCCATTGCAGCATCTAAATCAACTCAGTAAACTGCAGGGACTGTAACACAGATCAAAAGCATTGAGCTGTTGGTACTGCTGTCCTTAAAATACAACTTTTGGGAGAGAGCTATATCTCAGAATGGACTTCACAGAGGAAAGTGTAAATTACACATTACACTTACTTCCCACTGGCAATTCCAGTTTTATTGCCTGGATTGGTTCTTTTAAGCTGGAGTAAAAACCATATTTTCTGGTACACAGATGACCACTTAAAGAAGCATTGACAAATCTGTATATAAAATGCAATAATCTAATATGTAACAAAATTAAGTATATATATTCAAGTTTTTGCACAACAGTTACATTCTGGTAAATATGTCTGTAATACCCCATACTTATTATAAAAGAACTATAATTTTCTAAGTGTGAACAAAGGTCATAGTCCAGACTGAACTCAGCAAGTCTTAAAGCTTTGTCTAGGATTTATGGTTGCAGTTGAGTTTCCAGTTTGTAATAAAAAATGCTGGAATTTTTTGATGAAAGAGGAGACTGTCTGATTTACAAAAAGGAGTCACTT
Source organism: Nanorana parkeri (assembly GCF_000935625.1). Classification (NCBI taxonomy): domain Eukaryota; kingdom Metazoa; phylum Chordata; class Amphibia; order Anura; family Dicroglossidae; genus Nanorana; species Nanorana parkeri. Next base: position 2,387,818 of record NW_017306314.1, read on the forward strand.
GTTTTCATAAGTGTCCATGAGGATGTTTAGAATATCAGTTTTAGGCTCCATTACCAACAAGATGGTTTGCAAACACCCTGATGGCCTGGTACAAATGCCATTATTTTCAATTTATTCCAACAGACTGAAGTAAAAGATTTAACCAGTTTTGACAATGGACGTGCTACACATGTCCGAAAAACTTTATCAAAGTACACAAGGCATGTGTGGTACGTCATGTCCTTCTACCCAAATGCAGCTTTTCCCATCCTCGCATTTGGCAACAATTCCCGGCTGTCATTTTGAGTTTCGGTGTAAATACAGCAGCTGCTGTCAAAAATGGACCTTCTGGCACTTAAATGCAGTAGAGAGAGAGATAGAAAGTAACATTGTTACCTTTGTATTTACTCTGTTACAGTCTTCTTCCAGATTAAAGGGATGAGTCATTTAAAGCAGTAATAAATCGCTGTGTGCCAGGTGGGTTTATGCCATAATATGCAAGTATGCACAGCATGCATGCACATTATGGCACACCTAACTTACAAGTATGCCCTTCTTCAGCATTGTGTGATGCAACTTCAGTCCCCTGCAGCCACCATCACCGCTGCCACCCCTTCAGGAGATTCCCAGGCATCCTCTTTGCCCATTTGGTGGCCACAGATGATGTAACTCCTGCACATTCACACAGGAGTTAAGTCTTCCCCAGCATCAGGCCCATTCATGGCATTTTAGAGATGAAGTGAATGAGCTGACAGTGTACACTGCACAAAAAATTGCTTAAAGCACCCCAACGTTTTATTTTCTAAGGTCTTTGCTTTCAGAAAATATTTAACAGTGGCAGTTGCAATTTGTTATGTCACAAAATATTAGCACAGTTTTATCAAACCCAAATTTTCAGCTAAAAAAAATGTATTCAAATTAATTTTAGTGCACAAACACTAGGTTTTTGGTAAAATATAAAAGTTGAGATTGCAAGATGACATTTCAATAAGGTGCCAAACATGTCAAGCCTCAAAATTGCCTGCACCCCTGAAGCAGAAAAAAAGTATAGTACCCAAAATTGTCCATAGATGACGCTTTAATGTATGGACAATTTTGGCCTCTACAGGTTATCAATTTAGAGTTAACTGTAAATAATTACCCTAAAATGATTTCTGTCACTCTGGCATGGGCAGCGGTATCCAACATATGCTGCCTAATCTTCAATGTCATTTGTAGCCACACCTGGTGCATGCGTTTACATTCATATGTGAGTGTATTTGGGGGCTTTAAAAAATAACAAGTCCCCTATGTAATTAGTGGTGACAGGTTCTCTTTAAGGAGACATTAGAAACCTATTAGACCCCTAATGTAGCCCAATTAGGCTAATCAAATTTAGATCATGCTTGATTAGCTTCATCCCTGGTTGTGGAATGACCGCTCAGAACCCTGAAGTGACAAAATCCTTGTCTCGTCCAGATTCTTTGGATGGAGAGATTGGCAAACATATGTCAGCTGAGCTCCCTCCCCTGTAGCTACCATGGCCCTCCTGGGCCTGCAGGAGGGGTAATGTAGCCCAAAATACATGGCAGAGAGTGGCCTGCCAGGGGGGAGGGGCATGCTGCAGGCTGCTGAAAGTGATCAGGCGGCTCTACAGCCACCAGAATCACTTCCAGCACACAGCCGGGATGAATGTAAGTAAACTGACTCCAGCAGCCAAGAGTCAGTTTACCGGGGTAGGCTAGTACTTATGTACATGACAGTGAAAGAGTTAAAGCAATCTAAAAAGTTTTTTTTAAAAAGAAGTTATTTTTCCCTATCTCTATCGGTATCACAAATACCGGTCTTGTGAACATTCAGAGGAGGGAATTTATCAAAACTGGAGCAGACAAAATCTGGAGCAGTTGTGCATGGCAACCAATCGGCCTCTCTCTTCAGTTTGTTCAGTTACGCTTTGAAAATGAAAAATAGAAGCTGATTGGTTGCCATGGGCAACTTCTCCAGATTCTGTCTGCTCCAGTTTTAATGAATTCCCTGCACGGTACTTTCTCTGGTTTTACAAAGTCAATCAGGGTTATTCACAAAAGGGTGAAGAGTTTGGAGAAGGCAGGAGAAGTGAACAATCTAGACCAGCATAGCTGAACTGGAAAGTGAGCCGAATTGGAGAATTTTTCCAAATCAGCTATTTTGTCCTAGATTGTTCACTTCTTCTGCCTTCTCCACGCTCACCCTTTTGTGAATAACCCTGAATATGTCTGTTTCTACATTTGCTAGTTCTGGTCTAAAGGTTCTGCAAATGGCTAGTTATTGCCCTTAAATTTCCTTTAATGGGTTTTTTCTTGTGGGCTGGTTTGCAGTGTTCTTTGAGTGTTCCTGCCCCTTGTTATGGACTGTTTTTGGATGTCCATTGGTTGCTTAAATATCATCAAGCAACCTATAACCTATGTGTCCCTAAGTTTTTTGTTTTTTTTTATAGGTTACTTTCCACTGCAGTGATAATTGTTAAAGTTGAACTCCAGGTGAACAGCTAAGATCTGTGAGTGGCTTAGTGGTCCCCTGAGCCTTAGAGGCAGAAGAAAAGTTATGAAGTTTTCCATTAGTTCATCTGTTTTGTCATCCTCCCATCTAGTGACTAGAATAAAATGTAGATACACCATTTCTACTATAAAGTTTTACCATGTCATTTATATTCAGAAGATCGGTCCCCTATTGATTTTAAAGTCAAACTGGGAGAATGTATAAACTCAAACAGAAATCATATTCACCCCCTTTACCTATGCTAATAAAATGTGCATGAGTCCACCATCTGATTGTCAAAGCTTAAATTTGGCTGAAGCAAAGGAGGGTCAAATAAGGTCATAAGAGAGGCCTTTATCGGAAGACAGAATCATAGATCAGTCTTTCAAAGCAGGCCTTTTTTTTCTTTTTTAAGGCAGACGGCACAGTGTTTTTTGCTTTCTTTAGCAGGGATGTTTTGCAGCCTTCAGTAGCAAGCAGCTTGATGTGGTTGATTACATCAGCTCAGTATGTCCCTGTGTCCACAAAGGAGAAATGTGTTGGCTGCTTTGTCATAAGAGTAGCTATTAAGTGCTTTCCATTTGCATGTACATTTATTGTTTATATTAACACCAAGAACAAATTTGCTTCAAGCTAGCCTTTAAATGACACTTTAAAATCTACAGTATGGCACGATTTATATCTATTACACAATTTATATCCATGGCCTTGGTCAATTTATTTGAGACGTGGCAATACCTTACACACTTCATGGGGTATTATTCCTGCATAAAATGCAAGCTAACAGCAATAAGATAGCCACCCTAAAACATTAGAGAAAATCACATTTTAGTTTTAGCCACGCCACCACTTTAGCAAATGACATGTGTTAGTGATTTATCAGAATAGACACGATCCTAGTCGTGGGCATTTCTGGCATAAAGTAGTAAATACTGTGAGATTACGCTTTGACTGATTGGCCGAGTTTGCACTTGCATTGATGTGACATGTTATGTACATTAGGCATGCAGAAACATTGCAGCTACGGCTAAGAAAAAAGGAATTATTGATATCACATAACCCACAGACGAATTAGTCTGAACTAAATCTGCACAAAATAAGTCAAGGCAACTGGACTTGCTGTATTTTCCTAGAAGAGGTGAAGACGTTTTCTTTACGTTTTCCTTACGTCTTCAAGAGAAATACAGCAGTCCAGTTGCCTTGACTTATTTTTTACAGATATACCATGAGCTGAATGAATGAGAACCTTCACAGACCTAGTCTGAACTAATTTCATCATTGAGACATGTAAAATTGCAATTAAGGTCCCGTATAACTGGTCAGTTGTTCATTCCTTTGGATTGCAATATCATCAGTCATCTATCTATGTTTGCAGTGTGCTCTCTATAGGGATGTGTACTCCAATGTCCTGCTTTGGTTCTTCTTTCAGGTCTTGTTTCTGTTTTAGTCAGGTATATGGTAAATACTGCATCTAAATATTTTATATTTGTCTACTTTCAGGCAGCAGGTGGAACTCTAAGTTCCCTTTCACGTTTACTTTGCTGATCCTAGCAGCTTTGGTAACAGCCCACTATTTACAGAGCTTAATAGCTCAAGCTCAAATTATATACATATGCAGGTAAATGAGTCAGAGCTGTGACTGACTCACCCTCCCTTTTTTCACTGTCCCTGCTGTGTATTGTCCCATACTGATTCATACAGGTAAAGAATGAAAAGTGGCAGGAAATTAAAGCCTCTTACCCCCACATTGTTAAATAGCTATCATCTGGTGCCTACATTTACCCTTAGTGCTGCCACCGTCCACCATTAATGTTGCCACCGTCCACCAGTCCCAAAAGATCAATGGCAAACACCAAAAATGTCTGGTATTGGGTCTTGTACAATGTCTGGTATGCCCCATACCTTTATGTGTCAGATCTGGCAACCAGCTCCTTGGAACCTGAGACTGCATAATGGGAGGGCAGGGGGAATATTGTATGTTTGTTCATACCGGAAACCAAACAACATTTTAAACTAATTGAGATTAGGGAAGTGGGCAGCAGTGCTAAGAAGGTCCCAAGTTCACACCAGCGGGTGAATTTGAGGTTTGACAGGTTTGATTTAATCAGCTTACTAAGGAACAGTTTTTCCCGGTTTTTCCCCTTGCATCCCTGCAATGTTTATTCAAAGGCAGGCACCTGCGACACCCTTTATATCTCTTGCCTAAACACTGAGCTTTTTGCTAGGTTTTTCTTCTGACAATAAAGGACTGCTGCCTTTTAAGCTGTCTCATATACAGCCAAAAAATTTAACATTCAATATTTAATATTGTTCTCTTGTTCTGTCCCTAGAACTGGTTTGCTTCACCTTCACGGATAGTTTTTTTTGAGTGGTGACAGATTAGTTTCCAGAACGGTTTGCTGGAATTTATTTTATTGCAGTACCTTGATTAAGATCTAATCTCTTTTCAGCATGACATTTTAAAAACTATATGATGTGCTCCAAGTATACTGGAAAGATATAAACACATTATGAGTAGAATTAGTGTTTTTTGTTCATGAACGGATAGTGGTTTTGAATTATACTTATTTCTCTCACCTCCCACACAGCTAAATTATATGTGCTAACCCTTAAAAAATAAATCAGTTGCTTTTTAAGAGCTTATTTGTGTTGTTTGAAGTGGAGAGTGTGTGGTTTTTCTTTCAGCTGACTTTGAAAACTTCCCTCTATCTTCTTTGGCACGAACATTATTTTGGGTCATGGTGAATAGTTGCACGCAGGTATTGGGGAGAGGTTAGAAACAGCAAGTCTAATAAAGTGTGATCTGCATGATTAAAAGTTCACTGACGGAGCTACGCCCAGACATGTCCAGGAGCTGCCGAAACAGAGCTGCTTTGATAAAAACATTGGCCATGCACTTACTGAACTGCAATGCTTGTTTGCAGTTCTTTTTTTTGACAGCAACATTCACCAGGGCTGTTAGTATGTCAGGTATATTTCAAACTGTGTACCCATTTTTCCCCGAAATTCAAGTAATTGTTTGTCATTATTATTATTATTTTACAGGATTTATAGTACCAACAGTTTGCACAGCCCTTACAATGGATAATGCTCTCTGGGATAGAACAAACGGAAAGTTGGTAAAAAAATAATTAAAAGATGCCAAAAATTAATAGAGATCCCTACAGACATTACAGATTGTTTGCCCAATCTGACCGTTTACGGTCACATCGAGGAATCTTTGTAGGTCTGTAGACTCATTCATAACCTTGGCCGGTGTACCCTGACTGGACCTGCTCAAGGAAAGTCGGTCAGCTGGAATAGCTTTTCCCAGAAAATCACTATCGTTTTGTTCCTATTGTTTCCACCAGGAAGCTTGTGTTCACAGCACTCCTTCCTTCTTTCATTGCAACAAACACACAAGTTTGCTAAGTGGAAAATTGTATGGTTATAGAACAATCTCACATCTCCCAGGAAGATCATTCAGCAGCTGGGTCGTGCTGAAAAGCTGGTTGGACATCATGTAACATCTGTAGGCAGCTTAAATAAATACCTTAATGCCAACCTGTGCTTTGCCTATTTAGGGCTCATCCATATGAATGCGCAGTACTGGCAACTCTGAGTATATGATCTTCCTAGTAGAGTCCCCAAGAGGCATAAGAAACTAGTGGGTGGATTTTTATCTGGCTATGACTCTAATATCAGTTTTGAGTTGAGTGCTTGCAAGCACAATCTACTAAACCACAGCAGTTAATCAGCATTTATCTGTTGCTAATCTTTCTGTAGTTAACAGAGTTACGGCACCCACATATCATTTCCCTTACACTGCCTTATATAAGATACATCTACAATTTTGTTACCCTAAAAATGTCAGTATAAAGGTTGCATGGCATACTGGTACTTACAGTATTGCTGTTTATTAGCTTGTTTCACTGTTGTCCCATGCAGGCACATGCATCATTAAAGATTGGGACCCATGGCCATGGTTTTTGTGTATTTTTACTGGTTTTATTGCTTCACATTGAATGACATTAAAGGTTAACTGCACTTTTACTTCAGTTATCCTTTTAAAAACCCCTCAAATCCTTCTGTCCCAGCTCCTTGTAGACATTCACTGTGTAGGCACAAAGCCTGCTCACAAAATCCTGATAATGCTGTGAGCTCCCAGTCGGTTGCACAGTGAAGATTTACAAGGGATGGCAATGGGAATGGGTAAGTGTAGGGTTGTGGAGGTTATTTAAAGGATTAACGAAATAACATATATCTTTTAAATTCTATCTGTCTATCTTCTATTGTTAACTTTACTGTACAAATCCACATGAATAAATTCCTGATATGTCATGAAAAGCAGTCCCCAAGCTCAAGTCCAGTCACTCTGCCTACAGCTGGCAATATACCAGTAGAAATTCATCTGAAAAAAATTTGTTTTCGGAACGTTTGTTCGATTTTCTAATAGTGAATGGGGTAAATCGGCAATCAATTTGGACTGTAGTGACAAAAGAATTGGAGGAGCAGAATGGAATTTTTTTTTTTAACGAACAAAATTCTAACAGTGAATGTGGTTTTTGTTCTGCTGCAGGCAGGAATAAATCATTTCCTTTATTTCCTCAGTCTCCCCTCCCCCAGAGATTACTCACCAAGACCTTTAAAACGTTGCAGCTTTCAGGCAGTTTATAGCGTGAGAGGCAGCCACAGGAGGCTGATATGTGTGAGATGTGTACACACAGTGAACAACATAAAGAATACTGCATTGACACCACAATCAGTATAACTGCATCATCCCTGGGCTGGTATTTTAGTCTAGGACAAGATACTGACCCTGAATGATACCTTAATAGATATGGCAGCAAATGTTTAGTGTTAAGGGTGATAAAGGCATTTTCAGAGGATTACTTAAATGGCACTTTAAGAGGTAGTAAATAAATGCAAATGTATATACTTGTAAGTGTGATGTAAACACAAAAAATTATCATCCATAAATTACACCCTTTAAAGCATTGAAATGCCATAGTTAATGTCTTTTCAAATTTCTTGCATTGAAAGCATACCTTTTACTTGCTTATCCTGCCAGTTTCTCTGATCTATGTGACAATGCTAAGCACCAGCTCCAAACTGTTGTAGCATGTTTGTTTCCTTCTGTGTGCTTCTGCTGTAAAACATTTGCACACAATGCTGATGCATAGTGTGTCTACAGGGTCTCCAGTGCAGTTCATTGGCAGCAGTGCAGTCTGGAGCCTGCAGTAATGTCACTAGGAGTAATGAGATCCTGCCTGCCGACAGATAAAGCCCTGCAGAAACAAAGCTACCGAAGGCAGCCGAGTGAATAACCCAGCTAAAGTGAAGTGAGCCGAACAATGTTCGGCTATTCACTTCTGGCTTGTACGGCTGATTTCAGCTGTACACCGGCTGAAATCAGCCGTACATCAGCCGCACATCGGTTGCACTTCGGTCAGCTGAACATGCTTTGCATGTTCGGCTGAGTTGAAGTCCTTCTGCACAACCTCTGGATCGGCTGAGCCGAAGCTCCGGCAGCTCACTCGCTGCCATTCACCCCTATTCTCATAGGAACCGAACGGCAGTGAGTGAATAGCTGAATGCCGCCGAGCGGCATTCGGCTCAGCTATTCTGCTCAGTATGTCCCTGGTACCGAGCAGAATAGCAAATCAATGAAAATAGTTGTTTTTTTAAAGTTGAAAAAATAAGTTAAAAATGTAAATAAATTTCAAACAAAAAAATTATTTAAAAACAATTGGGGCGGAGCTAGCAGTGATAGCTAGCTCCGCTCAACTGTTTCCTATTAGCACGACACCTGTCCCGGCCAATGAATAACAACTGGACAGAGTTATTATTGTTTAATGACAGCTCAGTGTCCCCAGGTCATTTGGGGATACTGATCTGTCATTACAACTGGGCAGAGCCAGCTGTGACATATCAGCTGGCTCCACCCAGCTGTTATTTGTGGGGTGAAAGGCTGGCCTTTGGCCGCCCGTTCGCTCCGGGTGTCACTTTCGGCTCAGCTGAGCCACTCGGCCGCCTTCGGCTGCTGTATGGGCTATAGTGAATAGCCCGTACAGCAGCCCTTCGATTCGAAGGGCTCCATGACCGAAGAGAGCCGAAGGATCAGCCGAAGCTACGGCTGGATCCTTTGGCTCCTCTGTGAATAACTCCCATAGTGATCATGAGTCAGTTAAAACAACCTGCAAAAAAAAAAAAAGGCATAAGCTCATGTTTAACTTGCTGATCAGCGTATGAGGAAAGCAAGTGTCTGCACTACACCCTTTCTGGCTGGGAAGGACAGGGTTCACATATACTTGAATAATTTGTAGCAGTTGGCTGTAACAGATGACCTGAGCCTTGGATTGTCACTGTTTGCATGCATATGGTAGCACAATCTCCATTTCTGCCTATATTCCAAAGTGATGTCCAAAGGCAAAATTTATACCCTTCCAGTTTGCTGTAAACCATTATCTATTTTTGGACGACGAAAATGGGACTATTGGCAGCTCTGAAACTTTAAATACAATCCTGCTCAGGAGAGATGTAAACCACTGCACAAGCAATTATCGTATGGAGTGTAAATAGATCATATATTTCCAGGTGATGGTTTAGATTTTGCCAATAACATTAAACTGGGAGCTCACAGAAATAACTATTTTATTATGTTGTTATGCTCGGCCAGCACATGAAGTCTAGACAGATATGTTTGGATGGTAAAACACTTTACCACTTCTGCCTTATTTTCATGACAGTCACCAGGATTGTCTTTTGGCTGAATGTGCTGTATTTTCTTTCTTACATGGTACATAATTACTGTATGTCTCTTGACAATGGACCCAAGCAGTACGCTAGTGATACAAAGTTCTGCTTTGCCAATTTAATTTGAAGGTTTATTGCGCCCCATTGGCCCTCAGTCAGAAATGCTGCATGTAAAACATTTAAGAAAGTGTATTTCACAATTTTTAGCTAGCTGAATAGAAATGTTTCAACAGATGCAATTTTTTTGCTTAAGATGGCCATACACTGGGCAATTTTTTCTCGTTCAGTGCCACGGGCTGTGTAACATGGATGGGGGAATCCCCCCTGCGGGGTAGTTGTATTCTGACAGAGGTGGGGGCACACACTGGTCAAATTTCCAGTGATTCAGGAGGGCTCGGACAAAATTCAAATAGTGTATGGCCAGCCTTAGCTGTAATGTTGGGAAATGCACAAAACCACAAAACACATTAAACTATCTGATAAAAACAGCTATTTGGTTTATGTTTTAAGCTCTTGTACTTCTATACTTGTATAGAACTGTTTGAGCTTAATAAACGTTAAAAAACAGCTATTTGATGTTTGTGAATAAGAAAAGGTGTTGCAGTAATTACATGAAAATCTGAATGACCCTTAGCAACCAATCAGCTTACAGGCACTATATACAGTATATCACCATCATATCTTAATGGTGCCAGACAGTTACCAAATCCAGCTGTTTTCAATAGGCTCAGCCTGGTGGTTCCTAGTCTACATTGGGCTGCAGTTCACTGTCATGGGAAACAAGTGAATGGATTTAGGAAACTAGGAAAGCCTTAAAAGTTGGGTACTGCACTGAAGATTGCATACATCTCTCCTGAAAACATTTCCCCACTTTATCCAAGTCTGAAAACATGTTTGCTCTAGTTATAGTTTAAGCTAGTATCTACAGTAGAATACTTTTTCAAATTATGTGTATTTGCTCTCAAAAGGTACAACATGAAGAAACTATGAACATAAACAATGTTTCTTCGATTATTAGAAATAAGCAAATGAGGAGGGTTGCATAGTTTTTGAGGTTGAATAAAGACACATATCCATCAAGTTCAATCCGTGTGTGGGTGTGTGTTTGAGTTACTGTGTCCGTGTTTGAGTTACAGGGAGGGTGAATGGATAAGACAATTATAACCCCAATAGTACAAGTGTTGTGGCAGGGTAATGCTTAGGCACAATTAACATTTCTAAATATTCTTTATAATATAGAAAATCTTAACTTTTTGGGTCCATGCCCAGTTTAATAAATATTAAACCATAGGCAACAGGTTTTTGACTAAAGTTTCATTTTACTTAAACCTTAACCCCAACCGACCCAAAGGGCTTAAAATTAACAAGCAGGTATGATAAAATCAAATATCTACATCTAGATAATTATATGTAATGAACTGCTAGTTGGCACAGAACTGGCTCCTGACCCAAGAGGCAGGAAGGTACCTTTTAGTGGCTGGGTACATTTACTATAAAAATAATTAGCAAATACCTTATGAAAGATGAGTACAGGGTATCTCATAATTAATTTTTGGGAGTCCTTGGTTACTAGGTTTCAAAGTAAAACAGAAGCTTTTTGCTGTCAACCCTCCTGTTGTGTACTTTTAAAGCAGAACTTTGTGTTCTTAACCCTTGCATTGTGGATACCCCCGCACTACAAGGGTTGAGTGCTGCTTTTTGTCCTGGTGCTAAAAAAAAAAAAGTTATACTCACCCGATCCTCTGAGGCAACTTATTCTTAGACCAGTCCCTGGAGCCTCTCTCCCCTTCCTCTGCAGTGGTCTAGGGATCCTTGAGTCATCACGTCCAATACACAGCTTGGTCTGTTTGGTTCTAACCCTAGTAAACTAAGATCATTCTGCCTAAAAAATGGGGCTAGTGAAAGCTGTGTAGTTACACTTTTAACAATGCTTAGATTATGCTCTTAGTAAAGCCATCTATGCAATTGTGTCAATTTTGTATTGTGGTTGACTTAGACATATCTAAAAATAAGCAACCCATAAATATAAGCTAGTGGTCCAAAAGAAATACATGGTTTTGATCCAAATGTTTGTTTGTCTAAGAAATTCATATAATTTTTTTTTGTTGATTGGCGCTGCGAAAAAAAAAAATAGATGCATAGAGCTGGCATTTTTAGGTCATTTTTTTCTATTGAACAATGTTATCACGTCTATATTTCCATCCAGATAAGCAAACGATTGTATGTGAATTTGGAAGCACTATATTGATGTTATCTGGCATAGTTGCACATGTATTTTTCAAACAATTATTTTGGTAGACAAAGCTGTTACTGTATTCTTTACTACGAAATACAACCAAATCAGCCACAGGTGTGGCAGGCATGTTTGATGTCTGTGTCAAAAGGGTAATGGCTGAAATATGGTAGGGAATTGGATCTCTGTGAAAAATGTCAGTTAATTAATTTTTGGGTACTTAGAAATGGTCTGCCTATGGAGTCTCAGTAGGTGGCAGCAAAAAGTATTTTCATTCAACCTCCCTTTATTAAAGTCTTAGGGGGTTGTTCACAAAGCCGCAGCCAAATTAATAACCTAGCCCACGTGAAGTGAGCCAAATGCTGTGCCGCTTTTCACATCAGCCTTGTATGGCTGATTTCAGCCGTACATCGGCTAAAATCAGCCGTAAATCGGCTGCCTTCAGTCAGCCGAACATGCTCTGCTGAGCCGAAGTGCAGAAGGACTTTGACTCAGCTGATCCAACATCCAACATAAGTTGAAAAATTATTTTAAAATGACAAAAAATAGGAAAAGAAGAAAATAAGAATATTTTAAAGAAAAGAAAAAAAAACTATTGCTCCGCCCAACTGTTTCCTATTGGCCGCCACCTGCCAGAGTCTTCTCATATGCTATTGTGAATAGCCCATACAGCAGCCCTTTGGTTTGACTGAACCGAAGGGCAGAGGCAGCAGAAGGATCAGCCGAAGCTACGGCTGGATCATTTGGCTCTTTAGTGAATAACCCCCTTAGTTTTGTTACAAAAGCAATTCCCAAAAAAATCACAGTGGATATGAGTTGCAACTGTGAGTAAGTTGATGGGGCAAAAAGTATTTTATGTATAGTACATGACAGTGCTCTGGCTTTCAGAAATTCATCACATACTTAACTTTTCTTTGTTCCCCTGCTGGCTCAGTAGGCAGGAGTAAGGAAAGTAAGCAACTTACCAGTTCTGTGTAGGGATGCACCGATATGAGCTTTTTTTAGTAAGTACCCATATTTTTTTTACGGTACGCGCTGATACCGAGTACCGAGCACCGGTGCCTTGTGCTCCAATTATCAGGAAGTCGGGGGGCAGATCATGACCAGTAACCCATCTTTCTGATTGCCTGTGAAGTCGGTGTTTTAGCGAAAGAACACAGGCTTCAGAGGCTGCCACGTTCTGCCTCCCGGCTTTCACATGTTCCTAGGCATGCTTGCTTCCTTACCAATCAGGGAGGCAGGTCATTACGTGCCGCCCAGATTCCTGATTGGTTAGGAAGCCAGGCTGCTTAGCAACACATGAAGCCGTCTTCCTAGCCAATCAGGAAGCCATGAGATGGGCGGGTCACAACCCATCGCCAGGCTTCCTGATTGGAAAGAAAGCTGGCTCCATGCTCCCTTGGCACTGCCAGTCAGAAGGAGATCTCCCTCTGACCGGAAGTTCAGGTATCGGAGGGAAGTATCAGAGCATTTGGGCAAGTACTTTTTCACAATGTGCATTGAAAGTTGTAGGACAACCTGAAAAATAGTACCATATCAGGCACATTTTTATAAAGTTATGATGAACTTAAGCTAAAATTCTGGAGAACACTTATACCTAAAACTTTAACTGCTTTATGTAACTACGAAACATATTCCAGTTCAAGCTTCCGCTTAAATGCAAAAGCTAAGCACTTTTTTAAGTACTAAAGATTTGTCTTTAAAAGTTATGCTTGAATCTTTTAATGACCATTTAATTATCCAGGATACAGGTCATTAACTTCTGTTATATGTAGATGTAGACATCACTCAATAAAGCCCAATCCAAGAAGATATCTCAGCAGAAAGACACTAAAATACAGCCAAACTCTGATATATACAGAGTAAAAACAGAGTTGGAAGGTTTCTGATTTAAAGAGACATTTGTATGCTAGATAATGCTGCTTCCATTCTCAAACTGTCCTCAAGCAATAACGATAGCTACAGTTACTACTATTGATGACTTTTGTCAAAATAGGGTCCTTAGCAGTAATCAAAGTCAGTCCCACCCTCAATCGTTGGCTTTTGCACTGGCAACACAGCACTATTTTATAAAGGAACCAGTAATGGGTAAAATATGTCAAATAAGTCATTGCGTGCCCCTCCGGCTTCCATACTTTTAGTCATCTGCAGATATGGACTTTTCACTTTTCTCTGACTTTCTGGACCTGCCAGCGTCAGTTACTCAGAAAGTTTGGAAGACAGTGGTTCAGAATAAAAACAAACTAAATGCACCCTGTATATCTATCATATCATATCTATGTTGGGTAAACTCACTGTCATGTTACCAGAGGCACAGTGATGCTATATTACCAATGGTATAGCTGTGCCATGACAACTACCCAAAGCTGTGCCATGTTACTAGCGCAGTACCATTCTATTAGTGTGAAAGCATAGAAGGAACACAATGGTACATAAGTGCATAGCTGACAACATTTCAAATGTCATAAAATTTTTACTGCTGACATTATACACAAATGATTTACTTGCATTATTGTTACTACGGCACAATAGTCCCACAATAGCAGATTCACTTTTTTTTAAGGAAAAGTGAGATGTATTTCTAGTAAAATCATATTTTGATTTATTATTGCAGCATTATCTTGAAGTCCTTTTTATATTGCTTTCATATTTTACAACTAGCTGTTACATTTTGGTAATTAGAGATTTTTAGCTTGGCCATTAGAGGAAACTATCAGTAGCTTAGTGGAATATATGCGTAGCTGTTTTGAGCAGCCAATCTTGATAATTACACAGCCCTACCAAAAAGCAGAGCTTGGTTGGTCATCTAATTTTTCTCTACTGCAAATAAGCAATATAGCTCCCTATCCCAGCCTGCTGAATGAACACTGTGGAATAGCAGCACACTGATGAGCTCATCCCTCTGCTCAAGTTCAATGTCAGCACATTCGCAATGCAGGAAACCTGATTTGTCCCTCCTGGTCCTGATCTCAATGCTAGCATACAGGGCAATATAGGTAACATTAAAACACTTACACTAGTTTAATTTAAAAATAAAAATATACATTTGAATGCATACAAAACTGCGTTAGTATGTGTTTTAATAGTTGCACGAGAATATGTAAATAAGTGGTATGCATGGTATATTTGCACCAACATTTACCAAAGCCCAGTACAGGCAGACTATAATGATATATCTAAAGCTTAGATTATCATAGCCTCTTATATGTTTCTCTTTTGATAGCCTCTTGCACAGAGTACAAGGGAAAACATAATATTAAAATACTAGCTAGTAAATAGATTTACTGCTATAAACATATATCGCTATCAATGTAATTTGACCAACACTTGAAGTTTAACTTCACAGTCTTCAATTGGTGAGTCCGGGCATTTAATAAAAAAGACAATTACATTTTCAGTAAAGGTCTGCCAAGGGAAAATTGGCTAATAAATCAGCAACAGGAGAAGTAAGCCGCTCCACTGGCATATCTCCTCTGCAGCTTCCAGTTCTGTCTGTCAGAAAGTACCTGATGCAACATATCAGAGGGGATGCAGAGATCTAAAAGTAAGTCTGTAATTTCTCGGACTCCATCTTGAAAATACACATTGCCCACATAAGAAGGAAGCAGAAGCTCTTCTAATTGCATCAGGATATTTCTGACAGCTGCCAATAAGATGTCAAACTAAACACCCAGCTAAACAATCATGTTGTCAGTATATCTGATCAGGATAAATGAGCAGACATTGGTAAACTTTAGCCACGAGGGGACCCCTAGGGATGCGGGTGCTGAGGTGTTTTCCCTTCCCCCAGCTCTAGCTTTTATTTTGGTAAAGGATATTATGAATAAAGAAGTTAACCCTGAGGCTATGCGCTAGCAAAATAAGTATGAAATAAAGAACTGTTCATGGTACCTACTAAATCATTTGTTTTCTGGTTAGTTTGTAATACTTCATTCAAGAGTAGCAGCTGAAATAAACTCCACTGAGCACGTAACAGCTAACAATGTGACTATTGATCTTTGTCTATAGACCCATTAAGTATCATGTGTGAGATCGCAAAGACTTCGGAGCTGTAACCTCGTAACATCTATCTGATGTTCTTGTGTTTTAATTGGCAACATGTGAGTAAACTAGGTAACATCATATTAATATTCTGCAAGTAGATTTTAGTGTTAAGATGTTAATGAGATATTTGGATATTGTTCATATTGTCCATACCAGAGTCCAGTTTTATACTGGCTTAACAAAGGATAGATTGTCGGATTCTCATTTAACAACACGTTGGTGGCCATATTAAACCCATTAGGAGCTCAGACAGCAGAATCCACTACAAAAGATGTGTGAAGGAAAGCACATTGCTTTATCATTAAATACCAAGACCTTGAGTGAAAACCTGAAATTGACCTGTTTGAGATTAGCATTGAATAGCAGGGGTCTCAGCAATAGTTGTCAGTTGCAAGGGTTGCTCACCCACATTTGTTCTTGGAAGTATCAAACAAAATTTCTAACCATATAGATGTACTGTAGATTGAACATATTACAAAAATTCGGCCTCCTGGCCAACAGTTCTAAAGCATATCTGGGCTTATCAAGCCATTCAGTTTGGCTTGGAGAAGGTCTCTCATGTGGTTCTACCTCTATCACCCACACAACCACAGGAAGGCATATGCTTCCCAGCATCATTTTCTTGTGTAATCTGTGGCTTTCCAGCCAGGTGAAAAAATGGGCATGGAGTGGTGGCAATGGAAGCAACCATTTCTTTCTCCAGCCAGACTGTATTGCCCTAAACAAACAGAAATCCAGTTGCCTGTTCAGGTTCAGGTTCATAGCTATGTTGACATTGAGGGAGGAGGTATAGGGCAGCACATTAAGAATTCAAACCTGTCCCCACTGCATCCAAAACAAAAAAATAAACTTTGTGCACTGTACTGCTTTGTCTTGAAAATAATACATAATAATAATATCAACTTTAAAAACACAAACAATTATCTGTAGCATGTCATAGAGAATATGCAGAGATAATATGCATCAGTTATTTTGTACTTCTTCAGTTATATAGACACAAGTTAATCACAGTTGCTTCATAAATCAATAAATAGTACCACAGACTTTTGTTCATATACATGAAACCCTTTGCTGCTTGAAACGCTAAACAACAGCAAGAATTCAAAGCAATCTATGCATCTATGTATATAATCAAAATATCCTGTTTCTAAAAAAAAAAAAACCCAAAACATATAAGTAAAAGTTATTTAATTGGTCAGCCAAAATCTTTACTGTGGGATATATTTGTAGGGAAGCTCAGGGGAACAGTAACTTTGTCCTCCATTTTTTATTTACTATAAAGTAACTGTGGGAGTTTGAAAGTATGACAAAAGATCTTAGATCACTATAAAATTATTTGTATATGTAAACCTTTCAATGGAGACCCCAAAAGTACTTTGGTGTTGTAAGATAATAAACATTTCCGAATGTTGAGAAGATGAAGTAATACATGTCTGATGACTTCTCTGTTTTCAAATGTCCATATGAAAGACATTACCTGCTTTATGAGAATTTAATGAAAAAACTATCAATAAAAAGTAAAAATGTTAAATCAGACCCTAACTTAGATGTATTTTACAGAATAATTTAGAAGCAGTTACTGACTAAAGAAAACTAATACTGAGAAGGTTTGCTGTTCCTGACCTCTCCTAAAAATCCTATCTGCCTAGCTCTGTGGCTGATTCAATGGCTTTAGTACTTTCTGGGTCACTGACCTGTAGCAGATTTTGCTTCACTCTTAGTTTCCTGATCAGCATATTTGTTCTATGTCAGTGAATTAGGATTTTGAAGCTAGATACAGCTAGGCAAATAGCATTTGAGAAAAAGGTCAGCAATGGCAGCCTACATAATTATTTTAGTACAGTCATCCAAAGAGACCCATGATGTCTTCCAGGTGTGCTGCAGATGGAGATGAGGGACCCAGAGTCCGCAAATTCTTCTCGTGAGGCATCCAGCACTGACAGTTAACCTGGAAACACTCAGGATTGAGCACTATGCATTCATTTACAGTTGAAAGGAGAGTAGTGAACATGAGTTTCTCACCATGCTGACCATCAAATCTGGTGATGAGACCTAAAACAACATATAAGGTGAGCCAGAGGGGTGGGGGGGACTGTGCCTGTATTTTGAATGGGACAGTGACTAAAGTGCTGAAATCATACGAAAGTGTTAGCATTGATGTATTAAATAGAATGGTGGCTAAATAAGTAAAAGTACAGCCATGATGCATGTAACACATCCTTGGCAGCCAAAGGTAAATTAATAATTTCTGGTCTTTCAAAAGGTAAATGCTAGCAAAAAACAAAGGCTGTGAATTAATGTTTTCTGTTGATATTGGTTACACAAAGAGTTTTAAGCCTGGTTCCAGTGTTTTATGTTAAGCTCAGGTTAAGGTAAGTTGAATTGAACTTACCTTAGTCTTTTTTGGATTAGGTTAATAGTTAATTGATTGACTTTGTTTTTTACCTGACTTTGTTTTTCTCCTCAACGTAAACCTGTCTTTAAGGAAACATTGAGGCTGCCAGTACTGACTGCACATCTCTAAAATGCTGGTTGTCTGGTTTTCATGCTGACCCTCTAGTTTCATTATTTTGAGTCAGTCACTGATTCAGCAAAATTGTAGAAATGTCACCAGCACACCAGTCCTTTTAAGATAGCAAAAGCTTAATTTATTGAAGTGTTTTGTCATATGACCAAACAAGCGCTTTGGGAACCGCACAGGGTTCCTTCATCAGGCTTTAACATTGACGACTATCCTTGTCGCACTCCTTACTGATATGTCCCTTGTAGTGGGGGGTGCTTGCAGTGACTGAGGATGGCGCCGCGAATGTCAGCAAAATTGTAGAAATGTAACCAGCACACCAGTTTTTTTGTCATATGACCAAACAAGCACTTTGGGGACCGCACAGGGTCCCTTCATCAGGCTTTAGTCACTGATTCAGAGCATGTATGCTGATAAGGACTTCTGATTTTCCTTTGACTTACCTGATCTACATACTTTGTTCTGGGCCAGTGATATAGAAAGTATTGCAGTGTATGTATAGCCAAAACTTTTTTTTTTAAAGTTTTGGATAGAGTAGAGAAGATTTGGAAACTCTGTCAAATGTTGAATACTATCTCTGTTGCTGCTGGGGAGTTGTAGCACGCTAGATGCATCCAAGGACAGTGATGTATTCTAAACCGCATGTAATCATATCGCATACAATTGCACGCGGACTGTCGCTTACAGATGCGGCTACTGGTCATTAACTTTAATAGGTAACAGCAGCTCCATCTAAACAGGAGATTTGGGATTCCTGCCACAGGAATTCATAGGTTCCTGTCGCAGGATTCCCAAATCGCATAGTGTGAATGACCCTTTCTCTTTCTTGCTTGTGACGACTGTCACTAAAAGGTGAAAGTGATGATGTTTCATCCCTCCTCTACTGTGATCAAAACAAAAAAAGTTTTGGCTACAGATACACTTTAAATCTAGGGGGCAGAATAACATACAGTCATCTAATATTTTTAGAAGGAGATCAGCCATTGCAACCCCCATTTTTTTTTTTTACATGCTTACTTAAAGAGGACCTTTCCCCGTATCGTCAAAATAACAACAAAAGCACTTTTAGAAATGTTTAGTAATGTCAATCTGCAAACAGATACTTCTAGATGATTGCAGGCTTTTTATTCTATGCATACTTTATTTTTATTTTTTTCTCTATTCTTTTCACAGTGGTCGTTTTAACTAAGGGGAGGTTACTAGATCTCTCTTTACTTCCTGGAACTTTGTGTCACGATACCGCGCACAGGTGTCCCCACACCGCATGCAGGTATCTATACGGGAGGACCAAATACGTGACCACAGCAGACAATGCTTATAAACTTATACAGTAGTTTATTAAACACACCAAAATCATAAAAACACAAGCAACCTCAGCAACACCCACAAGCAACATAAAATAACCTAACTAGAAGAAAACAGCAATATAACACACAGACAAAAACAGGGCAAGTGAACCTGGGGAGCAGGGCAACAAGAGGGGAGCCCCAGATCAGTAGTCAGGGTTCAAGGAGGCTACAGGATACTGAATACAGGAACCAGGATGCAGGTTAAGGCAACAATACTGTGGCACCAGCCTCACTGCAGGGAGGGATTAAATACCCTCCCAAATCAGCACCAGGTGGTGCCTAATTGCTGACACCTGCAGGTGAGCCCTGTAAGTGCAGGACCTGGTTCCAGCATCACAGTGCCACTTGGAGGCGCTCAGGTCTCTGACAGCCACTGGCTGCCTGGAGACACCTGCAGGGGAGCACTGGAACTGCAGGATCTGCTCCAGCGCCACGTGGAGGTGTTCAGATCCCTGACACTTTGGCACATGCGACTAGGACATGTGATCATAATCCTTACAGGGGAGAAAAATTAATTCTCCTCAGATTACAGATGAGATTTCCAAGCAATGCTCTGCTGATGTAACCCTCGCCGGGTTCCAATGCTTGGGCATGATTACATCATTTGTGCAAAAGTGGACCTGGAAGTGTAAAAAAAAATTAATTGTAAGTACAATCAAAATATATTTGTTTAGCTAATGAATGTAAGAGGATTTCATATCAGCATGCAGAGCTGTATGAGGGGTAGAGGTCCACTTTAAAGTGAACCTGTGGTTTACCTATGCAGGCAAGCCTCCCCTTCCTAGCTGCACATTATTCTCTTTTCTTTGCTCCTCCTCTGTTTCAGTCAGTTATCCAGCACAATAAAGAACAGCCCGGTGTAATCTCCAAGTTCTTCCAGTTAGAGATTATAAGGGAAAGAGGACTCTCCCTTCTCCCATGTGACAATGCTGGGCCCTTCACCAAGCACCAGGGTGTCATGAAGTGAGTCACATGTTCTTCCATACATGGAGCTACCAGGTTTTTTTTTCCACTGGCAAGGGCTCAAGAGGGTGGCAGAGAATGGAGAAAAGGTGAGTATATGCTGCCAGGCAGGAAGGCATTAAAGTGGACCTGTTGCCGTGCCCTGCATAGGCAATGCACAGGATTGCTTTAAAGCCCCTCTCTGGGTCCCCTGGTGCTGATGTCATCACTTCAGTCTGTCTTTTGGATCCTGAGAAGCCCGACCACAGGACAGCCAACAGAAGGTGCCTACCTCATGCATGCGGTAACGTGGACTTTCCAAGAAGGACGCTCCTCCTGTGCATAGAAGGGAGAAAACTTGGGACTGGATCATCATGTGACCACATATTTAGGTGAGCAAAGGTTCTTCCTTATAACCTGCTTTACTTTCTGGACCCTCTCAGCCCCTTTGGCTGAGAGTCCTGGGTGCCAAGGTCGCCATCCTCCACCATGGCATTGGCTTACACTGCCACAATATATATATATATATATATATAATATATATATATCTTCTGGAACCGATTAGTTCGAGGACGGTGGCGGAAGTTGCTGTATGTGCGTATTGGGATAGCGTGGGGATGGGGGGCATCCGGGGAGTAGCATTGAGGCTGTAAAATCAAAAGCTTTTAATAACTAAAAGCTGCAAAGCTTTTTTTGTATGTGAAAATGTGTGTAAGAGAGCACATCTGTAGCAGCAGCATTCTATATCTGCATATGATCTGGGACAGTGGTCTTTCTTTCACCAGACCAGCGTGCATGTCTGTGTTCTGCCAGCTGACAGAAACCTGGCAATGCTTGTTTGTAAATCTGGTGTCTAGTGTTTAGCACCAGCAAGGATTTACAGCACATTCCGGCTCTCATTTCCTTTCCCTGGCCAGTTTCAGGCAGCTATGTTTTGTACATGGCAGGAGACTAGTGACTTATGAGAAGGGAGCTTGAGATCTCTGAGGGTTTAGAAAGAAAGTGTGCCTGTCATGTTGTGTTTTGGAACGTACAGGTGCTGCAAGTAAACAGAAACACACTATCAGCTGTCTAGACAGAAAACACATGAATGTCTGAGCTGTTCAAGGCAGCACTGCCGTGACTTCAAGTTCCCCCTGCAATCTTTTACACGATCTCTGGGCTGCTATAGTATTTATACCGGGGCTAAAATAAAAGACAAAGAACTGGCTGGACGAGTATGGTGTCGGTTGTATTGTCAGTAGGCTTTTAGCTCTGGGCGTACACATAGGAAAATTTAAATTACTAATCTTCTTGCGCAAACATTAGCATGATTCATTTTTTGTTTGCAGAAGAGAAGAGTACAGATATTAGACCTTGTTATTTTTTAAGAGTAACTGTTAAATTTATCTTCTTTATTGTTGTTTTAATTCTGTGCAAATAGCAGTGGCATCCGAGAAATTAAGAGTTTTCCATGAACTGCAGAGCAATTTCATCCAGTAAAGCTTTCCATATACATAAAGACCAGTCTGCTGGGCTTTGGCCCAAGTGACCCGATCTTTAGCAGATACGGCCATACGTATACAGTATAGCTAAACCTGACTAATGAAGTTGTTTAGTTTGTCAAGAAAAGGAGTTGCAAGAGCTTAGGTTGATGGGCATGCCAGGTACAGAGTGATTTGTGACATCTTTTAGTAAGGGGAACATGTGGGGACTAAAATATGGAGATTGAATTACTGACTCTTTGAAGATGCAGCCTTCTGGGCTGCAGTTTGAATCCTGACTTCACTACTTAGTGAATCACTGGCCTGGGATATATATGCAGGATAGAGATGCAGGATAGAGATCAGACTTTTCAGACTTTGTTGGCAGCATGCTTGCTCTGCATTGCTGTGTCTAAACCCCTGATGGCCTGCTCATTAGCTGATTGGTGAAATCAGCCTTCAAGGAGAACTATGAGATGAGTGATTTCCACTCACCTCATAGTTCTAAGCCGACTTGTGACAATGAGACTGCCACAGGTCGGCTCAGTAGATCGGGAGGTGAGGGTTCCCTCACCTCTCGATCCTGTCACAGCTCTCTGCCGTGACAGGGGGATGGGATGGATTCCCCTCTCCCCGCTCCGATCTGCCAGCGCTGACTGGCGGAACGGATGGGGGAGGGGGCGGGTACAGCTGGCTCTGCCTCTAGATAGGCAGAGCCAGCTGTAACTCACGCAGCTGGGCGGGTCCCGTCATCTACGCCGGGATCCGCTCCAGGTGCGGCGTACAGCTCGCGGTATACTGAGCTTAGGGTAACGGGAGGACGCTAGTTTGTGTCCTCCCGTTACCCTAAGGAGAACTATGGGGAAAAACACTGACCCCATAGTTCTCCTTTAATACTCTCAGTGATGGTTGATGAGTGTAAAGGGCACTATTGCTGCCAGAGAATGAGCGATGAGGGTGGGCTATGTGCTAACCTTTTCTTCCACCTGCCACCTGCACTAGAAGACACATGGCCAGAACAAAAATGAAAGGTTCCTCCGGGTGGAGAGGTAGTGGGCAGTGTTCAGGAGTCAGGACTAGGCTAACTCTATATTGTCCACAAATGCTTGTGTATCACCCATGTATTGCAAAAACCAGTTGTCTTTTGCAGCTATTGCCTGTGTACTGCCACAGTTGTGCTTATATTGGTACTGTTACCCATGTATTGTTCACGTTCTGCCAGTGTATTAGTGTAATTACATATGTATTACCCACATACAGTATTACAACAATTACCAATACCCATGTGTTCCAAAAAGTGTCCAGATATTGCCTGTGTATTGTCACATTTACCATGTAATTGCTCAGTTTCCTGTGTGTTGCCATAATTGCCTGTGTGTTGCTAAAGTTCTATAGCGCTGTGTGTGCACAAGCAGTACACTACAATTCTCCCCACAGTTCTTGGACAAATGGTATTGCAAAGGTTTGCATGTGCGACATAACTACATTCTGGAGACATGTGGCAGCATTGGTGCACTATGCGCAGGTCATTAGTTGCTACCACATGCAGCTCTGCCACAGAGATTCTTTTAACTACAACCTTTCCATTCAGCATGCTTCCATACACCTATAACTACACCAGGGGCTTCCAAGCTACTGTAGAGGTATTGGGCAATACATATGAATCAGAACAAGTCGGCAGATCAGGAAAACCAGAGCAAAGTTAGAACACCTATCTGTGCTACTTGTTCTAAGTAAGTGAGTTGGTAAGGCATTAAACCACTGGATCTGCATTACATCCAGGGAAATAGCAGAGGATAGTTCATCAAAGACTGTCTCCATACTTTCGCAGTACATGGTACCTTTTAATACATAAATGGCAAATGCCACTCACTCTGGCCAGCTGCCTAGATGTTTTCTTGTACTTTCTCTGCAGAAGGGCTGTATCCGCCAACCAATTTTCATCCTCCCCTTTATTACAGATCACATAGCCAAATGTCAGTGCATTGACCTCCAGTTATGGTGGGCAGATTTGTTGTAGCTGAAAATTCAGTCAGTGTAGCCCACATATTGTTTTTTTCTGAGGGCTGTATATAGTCTTTTTAAACCATCTTCTACTAGCACAGAAAAAGGCAAAGAGATAATTCTTGGGCATGAAGCATGAAAAAACAGCTTTATCTAAGCACTACATGATCTCCATTATCTCTTTGTGTGCTCTTTTCTCCAGCCATAGGCAGCTGCTGGCAGGTTTTCATCAACTGGCATACAAACCTGCATACAACTATGCCAAGTTCTTCAGGATCTTCCCTTCCTGAACTTGGAGATACATGCATGGGTATGATGATAGGGGAATAGTGCATACATATACAGTATATGGGACAGCTTTTTACATAGATAAAATGACTTTGTCTATTACTGTGCAAAGATTTTTCAAAACTGTATACAGTTATACATTACATCAGCCTTTCTCAGCCAGGTTTCTGTGGAATCCTAGTGTTTCTCCAGAGGTTGCTAGGGGTTTCTTTTTTTTTTTTTTTTTTTTAATAAATTCTTTATTTAAAGAGGTATTTTTTAGTTACAAAACAAACAAAACAAAAACAAAGAAAAAACAGGGATGTCCAAATATGCATCACATACACGTTGTCTACAAGTCAATCTATACATCAGTATGGACAGTTGGGGGAGATAGCAGTGGGTTGCAACAACTATGTAGCAAGGGTTAATGTCTGTGTCGTGAACCCATCCCAGGAATTGCCATCGGGTGTGAGTATGCAAGGCAACTGTAGTCAGTCTCCGCAATAGGCGGAGGTCCAAAGCAGTTACCTGCCTAGGAACGTGAGGCCTAAGACCTCCTGTGGGGGTTGGGTCATGGCACTAAAGCAGGGGTCCGCAGCGGGGTTTAGCAACGGGTATGGAGGGGAGGCAAATAGAATGGGGGGAAGAAGAAAGTACGAAGAAAGTCTAGAGGGGGTACAATGGGAGGGGTTGCACAGGGAAGGGAAGAGGGATCACATACACGTTGTCTACAAGTCAATCTATACATCAGTATGGACAGTTGGGGGAGATAGCAGTGGGTTGCAACAACTATGTAGCAAGGGTTAATGCCTGTGTCGTGAACCCATCCCAGGAATTGCCATCGGGTGTGAGTATGCAAGGCAACTGTAGTCAGTCTCCGCAATAGGCGGAGGTCCAAAGCAGTTACCTGCCTAGGAACGTGAGGCCTAAGACCTCCTGTGGGGGTTGGGTCACGGCACTAAAGCAGGGGTCCGCAGCGGGGTTTAGCAACGGGAATGCGGGGAAGAAGGTGGTACGAAAAAAGTATAGAGGGGGCACAATGGGAGGGGTTGCACATGGGAGGGAAGACGGGAGGATGGGGGGGGGGGCAGAAGAGGGTTCGGGCAGATGGGTTATGTTCTCAGGCCATTGGCGTAAAGCTTCATATGCCGGGGAATGGAGGAACTCAGTCCAGTAGAACCAGGTCCTGCCGAATTTGTCGGATGTATTGTGTAATGAGCTGGTAAGGTCTTCCATGAGATATAGGTCGTGGATCCTGTCGAGCCACTGCGATATGGTGGGTGGGTCTCTGGCTTTCCATCGTGCTGGGATACAGGCTCGGGCAGCATTAACCAGATGGCGCACGACGGAGCGTTTGTAAGTCTTGGCCGGGACGTCGTTATGGTGCAGGAGGAAGAAGGCCGGGTCTCGAGGCACTGGGAGATCAGTGAACTTTTGGGTAGTGATATACACTTGGTCCCAGAAAGCTTTGAGTGATGGGCATGACCAGAAAATGTGAAGAATGTCTGCTGGGGTGTCTCCACAGCGCCAACAGACATCTGGGGGCAGGGGGTAAATAGAATGGAGCGAATGAGGTGTCCTGTACCACCTGGTTACTAATTTGTATCCCGTCTCCTGGTACCTATTGCTGATGGACGATTGGTAGGACAGCACAAGTAATTTTGTGCGCTCACCTGGAGTGAACTGGATCCCCAGATCCTCCTCCCACCTTGTAAGGAACCAAAGACTGTCGGGGGTGCAGCTGGAGAGTAGCAATTTGTAGCAGAAGGACAGGACGTGTCGTGCTGGGCCCTCTCGAGTACATTCCTGCTCATACTGGGACAGTGGTCTGGAGAGGCGGGCAGGATCGGGGAGAGATTTTAAGAAGTGGAGAAGTTGCATGTTGCGCCATGGGTCCAGGGGTGGAGAGTTTGGGGCGGAGGTCGAGGCAAATGATACGGGCCAAGAGGTGCCGCGTAGAAAATGTAGGGCCCTGGGTCCGTTAGCAACTCCGAGTCGAAGGAGATATTTGTCTTTTATCCCCGGAGGGAAGGCCAGATTTCCTAGGACTGGAATCAAAGGGGATGGTGCTGGCGATAAGGAGTGTTGAGAGAAGGCGGACCGGACCACCGTCAGCGTAGGCATGATAGTGGGGTGGGAGCGGATGGTCGGGGGGAAGGGGGGCGAACACCAGGGTAGGCCTGACAAGGGTACTGGAGAGAAGGATTGCTCCAGGCCAGTCCAAAGCTTTGAAGGGAAATGTCGGCACCAATCCAGTACTCGTGTCAGGTGGACAGCTATATACAAATTCTGCTTCTCAGATAAATTACCACTGACATCAATAATCTTTTCATCTATCTGGAAGTGGGCATTCTTCATTCTAGCCAACAATGTAAGGAATTTTCTTCCCTCTGAACCAGCAATCTAAGGGGCACTTGTACACTAACCACCAATGTATCAGAGCACTTCACTAATCACCAATGTAAGGGGCACTGCACTGACTACCAGTATAAGTAGGTCTTCACTGATGACCAATGTAAGGGGCACTGCACTGACTACCAGTAAGCAAGGAAGGACCTCACTGATCACCAATGTAAGGGGCACTGCACTGACTACCAGTATAAGTAAGGACTTCACTGATCACCAATGTAAGCGGCACTGCACTGACTACCAGTATAAGTAAGGACTTCACTGATCACCAATGTAAGGGGCACTGCAATGCGATCACTATAAGTAAGGACTTCACTGATCACCAATGTAAGGGTCACTGCATTGACAACCAGTATAAGTAAGGACTTCACTGATCACCAATGTAAGGGGGGACTTTTCCACTTATCACCAATGTGAGGAAACATTATAATGTTTCAGATCTGAGTTTCTTTTCTGGCCATTATTATTATTTGTTTCATTTCATTATTATTACTGAAAATAAATGTGTTTTATAGAGAAGCCCTTCTCTTATTTATCCTTATAGTGATTACTTTCAGCTGTTCACGCTAATGTCCCATGAGCTGTAAATATAATACATGTAAGCAGGAGTTTTCTGAGACCTGAAAGTTATTTGAAGGGTTTCTCCATGTTAAAGGTTGAGAAAGGCTGCATTACATCTTACAAACCTGAGTATAATTCTTTATTTATTAAATAGCAGAAAATATATCATTTACGTTAGTGTATCTATATCCCAGCACGATGTTTTTAAAGGAAGGAATGCAAATGTAATCAGATTTTGAAACTGTTTTTTTGCGGTGGATACATAACATTTTATTTAGAGACACCTGCATTAAAAAACCTAAAAAGAAAATGCCAGGCACTACTTACATGACAAATGTTTGCATTGAATCTCACTAACAGAGACAACAATAAAAACCTGACAAGGGTTCTAATTCATCTCCTCTATATCCAAAACTAAAAAGAAATGTTTGGCTACTCTACTATATCTTTAGTGACCATTGCATCATCAAATGCAGGATTTATACATACATGGCCAAAACATAGAGAGGTTGCAGATATGCTCCTTTGAGTGGATTCAGTGCAATGGGAAGACAGACAGACTGACTCTATGACACTACATCCCATTTTATAGGACTTACATCGGGCTCTCAGGAAGAGTTGTCAGTCTATTGTAGATTATACATATAAATCTTATAGCTGTCTTACACAAGCCAGATGTTTTTTAATCTCAGAGTTCTCTCCAGTGCAGAAAGTGATGTGTTCAGTCCATTGCCCACATACAGTAAATGGGAGGTTTTCCTTCGGCAGGTCAAAAAACAAACTCCAGTGAACTAAAACTTTAAATATTATTATAAATGTGTATCTCCAGGACCCTATTTATCGTAAGGCACAGAAGGTCTGGCCTGTCTGTGGAAGATAGATGCAAAGAGGCAGCTTTTTCCTTTATATTTTGTGGCTACTCTCCTACTCAGCATATAATGCAGAATCATTGTGGTTGGACATTCCAATAGATCACACTGAAGCAAGATCAGAATCCCAGGAGCTGATTCATTCAGCTGATGGACTTAGCTCTGGATCACCTGTCTTTGTGAAGCTGCTGAAACTGGGTGCCATTTAAAAAAAGGCACTAGAATTTAGAAAAGCTACGGCAGAACCTTTAAAAAAAAACCACCCATGTGTTTTGCCCATTTGAGACAAAGCAACAGGTTCACTTTAATTCGCTACAACCTTTTATAATTCCCTTTGCCCTCCCCTCCACTCTCCTGCAAGAGTTAAGAGAAATACATGGGCAAAGTACATGTTCATTTTAAGTGGTTAGCATCTTTAATGGAGCATGGGTGCTCTAAAGCAGAAGCAGAAGGTATCCTCCTTCTTGCCTACCTGGTCTCTGATTTTGCTTACCTGTACCCCCCTACCCCCAAGGGTTAATTTTTTCTGACCAAAGACATGAGAGTTTGTAAATCTCCCTGGTTTGTAAAGCAGCTGTCTCTTTCTTAACCATAGTAAATATCATAATGACAGGACAAATGATTTTCACTTTTCTCTTAAGTGTCATCATGAAAATTGCCACAACTCTTTTGTTTGCATTGCTTGTAAATGTTTTAAATCCACCATTACATTTTCAGTAAACGATTGCATTTCTGGTTCTAGTGTTTCTTCTGTCTGCTGTCAAAGGAGCCGGTGATAAAAAAAACTGCACTTGAACTGAGCTTTACATTACATAACATCATACAGTGTTATGTACACTTTGTAAGTATGTAGAGCTTACAGGGGGCATCTAAGTAGCTGTGATCCTGTCACTGGTAATCGCCAGACTCCTTGTAAATAAAGCCACTTAAAAGCCTGCTAAGAACTTGTAATCTTTGTAAAGTTTTCAGACAGCCAGTAGGAGATATGGCAAGTATTAACCATACTCGTGTGGGGGGACAATTGGCTGCTTATACTTAAAAGAGTGTATAAGCGCAGATTCATTTAGACTTGCTTCTTTAACATTAGAAGAACTAAAGCATTCTTACGTTTTACATGGGTTTATAATTGATTCCCTGATACACTCAGAAATACGAATAGTTTAAAGGAGAACTATGAGGTGAGTGCTTTTCAGTCACCTCAAAGTTGTAGCCGACCTGTAACAATGAGACTGTCACAGGTCGGCTCAGTAGATCGGGAAGTGAGCGAACACAGAACGGACGGGGGAGGGGGCGGGTACAGCTGGCTCTGCCTCTAGATAGGCAGAGCCAGCTGTCACTCACGCAGCTGGGCGGATCCCGACATAATTGTCGGGATCCGCTTCAGCGTCTCAGTATACCGCGAGCTGTAGCTCGCGGTATACTGCGGCGTCTCAGGATACCGTGAGCCGTAGCTCACGGTATACTGAGCTTAGGGTGACTGGAGGACGCTAGATTGTCTCCTCCCGTTACCCTAAGGAGAACTATGGGGAAAAGCCCTACCCCATAGTTCTCCTTTAACTATGTATACATGTAGCGCCCTGGTGTAAAGGGTGCTATTAAATTTAGTGTTGATCAGATTGTATGTGGTCTGATACAAGTTTGTAGACTTGGTTCATGTGGTTCTCCCCTAAACAATCTGTCATTGCATGCCATCTGTCTGCTGCCAGAGGTACTGCAAGGTGTGCGCTGGTCACAGGACAGAGCAACCAATGGGATTGCTATTATTATTACTATTATTATTAATATTATTATACAGGATTTATATTACTATGAGTGGATATCCCTCCCCAGCCAATCACTGTTGAAAGATAGCCAGTGGTGCATGCTGGGGGAGGAGATAAATACTTGGGGTGGACCATGTAAGCTCTCTCTTCCTCCCGTAGGCCCAGCCTGCGGTAAGGATGCGCTGGATTGTCTGAGATGGTTAGGCCTAAAAGCCTGGGGACTAGCCATGTGATGACCCTGGAGCCTGGTGGCAGCAGGTCCAGTGGTTGCTACTGCTAAAGACAAGGATCCGTAACTTCTACCTCTAGTAATGCTGTGTCAGGTGTTGGTCCTGCTGTGCATGAAGACAGTATCCACACTCTGAAAAGCCATGGAGTCTACATCTGCCTGGAGGATCCTAACCCATCTCCTCCTCCAGAAAGGGCTGTAAGTGCTGATGAGCAAAGCGAGTAACATTATCCCTAGACAAGAAGAATCGGAGCTGCCATAACCCATAGCAACCAACCCTAGTAACGCAAGGTGTGCTGATGTGCTGTGGATCCATATTAGAGGTTTCTTATGGAGGAAAGATAGGGAGACCCGTTATTTGTATTTTATTGTAGATCGCCCCTCCAGAGCCACCGGTAGTGTTATCTTGTGTTGGAATATTGGTCACCGGGGAAGGGGGGACGCTACATACACAATTACCAATAAACCATTGCAATCGTTTATTAGCCTTAGATAGTGCTAGAAGGGGTTAGAACCTTTACAAGGTTTTTATTGCTGTGTGTTTGTCTGTTGGAGTTATTTCTTCTCACATCCTGTACTTGGGACCAGGAAAGAAAACTAGAAAATAATGTCTCCATTGGGGATGCAGGCAGCAAAAACTATTCAAAGGGTCTGTAACCCTTCCCCACTTTGTCTAAAACTGAAAAATGGTTTGGTGAATAGTTCCAGCCTCATACCTAACTTTGAGTCATATTAATGTAACATTTTTCTTGATAGTTGGCATAATGTTATTTGCTTCTTTTACTTGACTCTGTCAGCGGTGGCATATTAGCTGTGAGCACAATACCTAGTGCACTGTGTAACTGAGAAACCATGCATAGGTGTTGTAAAGCATGAGGTAATGCATGCGAGAGGTGAGCAAATCATCCACATGAGTAAAATCACGGTGGATGCTGCAGTTATTGTACTTCAGTGGCGTCACAAGGGGGGTGCGGCCTGCACCCGGGTGTCACCATTGCAGGGGTGACACCAAAATGACTGACAGTCATTTTGGTGTCACCCCCCTCTAAAAAGTCAGCACTCGGTCATGGGCAGAGAGCCTTATAGTGTCATGAGAGGACCCGGCGGCATACCTCATCCCGTCGGGTGAACGTCCCGTCCTCTCTCTGCCAGCGTCCAACACCAAGATGGGCGCCGTCATCGCGCATGCGCGAGGTGACGTCACGCTCACACGCGATGACGACACAGCAGCGTGACACCCGGCCTTGGGACTCCCCTGTAGTACTTCTTAAGTAATCTCCATGTTTGATCTACCTAAGTCTTTAAAACAAAAATGAATATGGATGTCAATATGATTCCCTTATGATCAGGGAAACAATTTGCAGAAAAGGCCACTGCGGAATACAGTTTTAGAAGTTTGAATACCACAATAATTTAGGAGATTTAGCAGCTCCTAACCTTCGGATATATTTCCAAGTCTCTCAGGTTCAGGACTGGAACCTAATTATAGTGCAGCATGGATGCTAATCTCCTATCCATTTAAGAAAAATAAAATTTTCTCTGCTTTAGAAATAGTGTATGTGGTCTTTTCTGTTCCTCCCATGCCCATGCTGAGATTAATTGATGATACTTAGTATATAGTGAAAAATATTTTTTTTGGATTAAGGGCCTGCTCCGTTTACTGGTCTAGGAGAAAGTACGTTATATTCTCTTACCATGTAGCTCTACACAGCAACAGGCAACCCTGAGCTCTGCAGTGTCCCACCTGCAGTAAGGCCAGCTATCACAGGTGGTACATGTCTTCTGACATATAGTCATTGTGAATACTAGGATTTCTCCTGACTAGATAACGATAAAACTAATGTTGGAATGCTAGCTTATATTCTATTAATAAACACATTTTGTATAAGTCATATATATGATCCTATTGTACTGCATGTCATTTTCGATGTTTCCTTGCTACAACTAATGCCCAGTTTAGGGGCTGAAACACGTAAGCATTTGTTTGTTTGTTTGCTGCTGTTATGCCTTTTTACAAAAAAAGTATTGGATGGACGGATCCCCTTGCGGGTGTTGGTTTTTTACCAATTGCTCAGTGAAGGCTCCAGCGGAGAGTTTACTAGGCACCGAGATTCAAGCAGCGGCATTGTGGACAAGAGGGTAGAGCTGCTCCATGTTTCTAAACTGGTACATGTCTTACACTTTGGGAAACACTGCCTTAAACTGGCCATTCATCTATAGATTATCTGCAGATTTTCTATGGTCAGATGGAAAAAGTGCAACAGATTGCTCCATCTACACTAAATTGTGCGGATGGAGGAATCTCCCACTGGGCCAAGCTTCAGTATCTTGCTTGTCGACCCCGCTGGCTGTCAAAATACCTGAACAATCTGATTGGATGCAGGCATTGTTCAGATATTTTGAGAGCCAGCGGGGCCGACTAGCAAGATACTGTAGCTTGGCCCAGTGGGAGATTCCTCCATCCACACAGTTTAGTGTAGATGGAGGAATCTGTTGCACTTTTTCCATCTGACCATAGAAAATCTGCAGTTAATCTATCTGTATGGCTGGACAGCTATATTTATGGAGAGCTTTACCAAATAAGCCAATATACTTTGATTTGGAACAGGTTGCATGTTATTAACAGTAATTAGCTACAATGTCAACATCAAATTGCTTTGGAAGTGCACTGCGTCATATGCTGTGCTTTTGTGAGTGCTTTTACTTTAATGTTTTGCAGTGTTTCTTTTCAGCTCATTGTCTTGATGCATTCACTGAACCTCCGTGGGTGGTTGTAAGTCTCAAAAACAACTAATCTCAAAAGGTCTTTGGTAAAAACAATGCGTCTCACCCTGTTGTTTAACTCTTTTCAGTTTCCAAACCAAAGAAATACCGATACAGAAATAGTAATAGATGCAAATTATGTGTAAAAAGTTTCTTGTTAGACCTAGAAAAGTTTGTTTTACTAAGTTCTCCATCATGTATTCTGTCCTGCTTTGGGTGATGGGAGCAGAACAGTTCTGGATTTTGAAACCTAAAGGTTTTGAGCAATTTGTATTCTGGCCCCTTGAAATGTCCACTAGATTTAAAATTGTCCTGACTGGCTCCTAAATTCTAAATCCCTTGGCATGCATATCCATCTAGATAGACATACTTTTCTTAACTAAAATGAGGCTTGCTGTTTGGAATTTCAAGCAGATTATAAGAAAAGTACATTTCTGGTTTTGTCATTAGTGCTTTTACAGAACAGCAAATTTCATAGATAGGTCTATACCACTTTCACACTTACATGTAGTGGTGAAGATATTATCATTTTCTTCTGTCAGTCAGGGCTAATTACTAAGAATACTTGTAACTACATTTAGATGTCTTCTGGAGTGTCCTGGGTGATCTAAATCCCAGGGCATTTTAGTATGCTGAGTTAGACTTGCAAGTTTGTTATCTGCTCTAGCATCTCACTAGCCTAAAGCCTGGTTCACACCTAGGCGACAGCGTTTTTGTGCGTTTTTGATGCACGTTTTAATGTGTGTTTTATGCACATATGGCAAAAAGCGTGTTTTTGTGAGCAGATTGTAGCTCATTGATGTTAATGGGCAAACACGCAAAAACACAGCAAAGGTGCTTTTCAAGTGTTTCCTATTGAGTCTATGGGGACAGAACGAGCTGTAATACGCCAAAAAAAAAAAGCCCCTGTAATTTTTCCAGCGACAGACGTTTTGCTTATTGCAACAAAACGCTCAGATGTGAACAGGGCCATAGAAATGAATGGGATTTTTTTTGGGGGCAGCTGTTTTGAGCGTTTTTTTAGGGCAGAAAAAGCGCTACGAAATGCTCACGGTGAACCAGGCCTAAAGGGACATTAAGCTACATTTAAAAATGTCATATGCATGCTCCAATTCTTACTACGAGGTGCTGTATAATTATATTTTACTGTTACTCTGTCACCATTTATCAGTCTGTTGAATGGTACATGTAAAGTAACACTGTAATATAATCTATGCTGAAAAAAAAAAACCACTATGGGAAAGCAAGCATGTAAAAGCGGAATCATTACTGTAAGTAAAACATTGCAATGACAAGACAAAATATGTGCTCACTCAAAATACTTTGTACAGTTAGAAGAATACATTTGTGAACTTTTTTGAAATATTTAGCATTGTGAATGAAAGGCTTCTGGTCTGATTTTCATCTTTGTCATTATAAAACACATTCTTATTTAGCATATGCACAAATATTTACAGTGGCATATCTTTTTTGGACAACTGCTTTAAACAATTAAAGACCTTAAATCAAAACATATGTAAGCCTCCAAGATAATAACATCTTAAAAAGAAGGTAATTAGACTCAGGTTTTCCAGTCAATTTGTGGCTTGAAGGTACCCTGTCATAAAAAAAAAAGCACACTAACTTTAGTAACTGACTCAGGCTGCTCTTTTTAAGAAAGATCTATTCTTATGACCCATGCCCTGATCAAAATACATTTTTAGAGAACCTTAGAAGAACTATAGGGCTGATTGTTCATGCTACAAATGCCATTCTATAGGACTGGGTGTTCATCAGTTTTCAGAAAGACATGGAGTTAATGTAGTGCTGTTACTATACCCCTTAGGAGTTAGATGGGGGTGGTTTGAAAGAGCTGAAAAGGAGCAAGTGCTAATGACAACGTTTCCAGTTTCCAATTTCTGCCAGAAGTACTGGGAGAGAGATGTCAGGGGAAGCGAGAAAGAACAGGAGGTCATCTGCAAAAGCTGCTACCTTATGGTGAACAGGACCAATTTGCACTCCTCGAATATCGGGGTGAGAGCGGACTGAACGGAGGAAGGGTTCCAGGGAGAGAACGAAAAGAAGGGGGGAAAGGGGGCAACCCTGGCGCGTACCGTTGGTGATGTTGAAGGGGGAGGACAGCTCACCATTCACACGAACCCGGGCGGACGGACAGGAGTAGAGGGAACGTATCCAGGTTAGCATGTGTGTACTTAGCCCACCGCCCTCAGGAAGTCCCAGTCCACCCTGTCGAATGCCTTCTCCGCGTCGGTGGACAATAGGACGCAAGGAGAGGCAGATGACAGGGCGGAGTGGATGACTCCTAAGGCCCGAGTGGTGTTGTCCCTGGCCTCCCACGACGGCACAAACCCCACCTGGTCCAGGTGGATGAGGTCAGTCAAATGAGGGGCCAGGCGGTAGTAGATAATCTTGGTGAAAAGTTTTGTGTCCACATTGAGCAGGGAGATGGGCCTGTAGCTGGGGCACAGGGCTGGATCTTTCCCTTCCTTAGGGATTACCGAAATATGGGCTAGGAGTGTTTCAGGTGGAGTGGCGGCGCCATCGCGAAGGGAGTTAAGAGCTCGTAGAAAGTGAGAGGAGAGGTAAGGGAGGAACTGCTTATAGTAGGTGAGGGGGAAGCCGTCTGGTCCGGGGGCTTTGCCAGATTAGGTGGTTTTGATAGCAAATTCCAGTTCGGTGGAGGTGATCGGAGACTCCAGGAGGGAGCTGACGGTGGGGTCAAGGGAGGGCATGGCCGATTGGGCAATGTAGTCAGAAATGCGGGATGCTCGGGATTGAGAGGGGGCGGTGGAGGATTGGGAGGAGGGAGGAGAGAGATTGTATAGGGATGAGTAATAATCCCTGAATGCAGTGGCTATTTCAGTTGCTGAAGTGGCTTTGCTCCCAGAGGAGCGGGCGATGAACGGGATATAGTTGCGGGCGTGACGTGTGCGGGTAGCACGTGCAAGAAATTTGCCATCCGGGGTCACGGGGCAAGAGGTGTGAGCGCCAAGGAAGGAGGGGGGGAGGGGTGGTAGGTAGGGAAGAAGAGAGACCGAGGGGGGAGGGAGGTAGGTACAAAGAGGAGAAAGAAAGAACCAAGAAGGGAAAAGGAGGAGGTTAGGTGCAACTAAAGTGCTGGATCACCAGCAATTCGGATCTCCACCGACCCCGGGGAAGCAGTCAGGAAGCTCCAAGGGTCGGGGTAGAGCCGATATCCTATGTGGGGGAGGTGGAAGGCTTCGGTCAACGAACAGAAAAAGGCACAATTAGTGTAGTGGGGGAGGTACATGAGATGCTACCATCTGGGGCATAATAAGGCTAAGGCTAAAGGGTTCCAGCTTTGGCACCCTGTCAATTAAGTGTAAACCCTTTGGAAGGCATCAAGGAGATTAAGTGCAATAACAACAACATTCCAAAATTATAACAACATCTAAACGCTAGATAAAACAAAAAAAAAGGGAATAACGCCTCAAAAGATACAACATTGAGGGATCCCAAGGGGTACCCGGGCCGACAGCCAGGGAGAGGGGGATCAGGTTGGAGAGCCAGGTCGCCCCCACGTAGGACAGGGAACAGCCACCCTCTGAAGGGTAACCGGTCTCCAGTCTTGCAATCTCGTGTTCCCCGATGGCACGGTTCAGCGAGTCTCCCGATGCAGCGCGTGACGAGGGGGGAAGGTAGGCCGTGGGGCCTAAGTCAGGCGAGCCGGGGTTGTGGGATGCATCCCGGAACAGGGCCCAAGGTAGGATGGTGAGCAGCCGTATCGGGATGCACGGGATAGGGCCGGACGCCACCGCGGGTGGGTTCAGACTGTGAGGGGGGCGGCTCACATCCAAGACGTGAGAGACCTCTCTAGTTAGAGGGTGTCGGTTGGAACGACTAGGGGGTCAAAGAGCGTGTGAGGGTAGCTGTCCGGTACCTGCTGATATACGATCTGGAAGTCCACTCCAGGGAGACGTTGGACGGGGGACAATCCCACACCCGTCAATCATCGGGAAGTCAGGGTTCATTGATGGCCGGAGACGGGCGGGTCGGTCTGAGCCTGCCTCGGGAGGAGCTCCGGCGTCGTCTACGTTGGGGTACGGTGCGAGGTTCGGGGTCCAGGTCGGGTTTCAGTCAGTCTGGCACATCCATGGGTTGGGAGTCCAGGAAGGAGAACAAGTCGGCCAGTTGTAGTGGGTGGCGGAGATTGAAGGTCCGGTTGTTCCGACGGACGTTGAGACTGAAGGGGTAGCCCCAAGTGTACAGGGCTCCGGCCCTATGTATCACCGCGAGGAGAGGCTGGAGGATCCTCCGCATATGGAGGGTGCGGCGGGACAGATCTGGCAGAACGGAGACATCTGCGCCGTCAAAGGGGACTGAACCCTTCAGCCAGGCCTTGCGCATGATGGTTTCCTTCTCCGCAAAATAATGCACGCGGCATAGGACGTCTCTGGGCAGCATATCTCCGTCCGGTTTGGGGATCGCCACGCGGTGCACCCGGTCTATCTCCAATGGGGACTCCGGGGCCTTGTCCAGGATCGAGTTGAGGATGGCGGTCACAGTGGGGCGAAGGCCGGACGAGGTCGTGGCTTCCGGCAGTCCGCGTAGCTTGATATTGTTTTTCGACGGGACCTGTTTTCGAGGTAGTCCTGCTGGAGCTGTAGGTCGGAGAGGCGCCGTTCATACGAGGCCGAACCCGATTCCAGGCGATCAATCCGCCGGGCCAGAGTCGTCTGATCGTTGGACAAGGCGGCGACAGATGATTCCAGGTGGAGAGACGGATGCGTGGATGCCGGCTATGTCCCTCTTCAGCGCGGTCTCCATTTGCGAGGCCATGGCGGCCATGTCCTGCCACGTGGGGAGGGAGAGCAAGATAGCGGAGATTTCGCTAGTGGATAGCGAGGGAGATTGCGACGGCGGCGTCGTGAGTGGGAGATGAGGTTCTTCGATGGGGCTGGAGCAGCGTGTAGAGGTGGCCTCTCTCCGGAGTTCGAGGTCGTTGGGATCATGGGCGGACGGCAAGGCCGGGGGTTCCCGGGGTTGAGGAGGAGTAGTAGGCCGCGAAGCCGTACCTTGCGTCTCGGGGGCCATTTGCCCCTTGGAGGAGCTGCGAGTAGAGGCGGCAGGTGTGGAGAGAAATCACTGTAAGGATGTCTGGGAGCTTCTGTTGTCGTTAGAGCGGGGTTTGGTCTTCTGAGACATCAAAAACGAGGTTTTGGGATGCCTTGGTTAAATGAAAAGTCCCAGGTGATAGCAGAGCTCAAGCAATGTGCTTCCTTATGCCGCCATAGCCAAGCCACCATATAGACCTGTATTGAAAACTTTTTTCTTAATCGTACATTAAGGGACAAAGGATGCATTGTAAAGGTACATTTGGTTATACTGCTGCCTTCAGGAGATTGAACACTGGGAAACAAAACGGAAAACAGCCCAGTATAACCCCTCCCACTCCCAGTATAACTCAGCTTTTGGTAGTGTCCTAGGAAAATTGAGATTTTCTCTCCTCTCAGAGAAGAAAACCCTTTCTTGCTTTTATCAAACTTACTTTTTCATCTAGCATCTTTTTCATCTTTCTTCAGTAACTGCAGTGCAGAAGGGCCCCAGTTTGCAGCCCTGAGTCCCTGAATAGCCTCTTGGGGATATGCCCATGAGGTGTGAAGAATGTGGGGAGTGGAATGCTCCCCAGATCCTTTTTCCCCATCTTTGGCCATGGGAGTGCTGCAGGGCCCTATCCGGATCTCCTATGCAAAGAGTAAGGCTTTTGCATTTTTTGTGTACAGGGAACCCATCTGGTGCATACTTCCCAGCCTTTCCCCTTAAGAGTTAATACATTGGGATCCAGTTGCAACACTTTTGGTCGCACATCTGGTAGCAGGAAGGGGTGCAGTCCTTTCTGGTGCTTAAGATTTCCTATTGTACGAACTTCCGAAAATTCGTACGCATTTCAATTCCAAATGAAACGAATCGCACAGGTCTACAAAAAAGAAGCTCATGTACTTTTTTTTCCAGAGACAGCTGTTTTGCTGCAAGAGACAAAACACTCCGATGTCAACATGG
Source organism: Nanorana parkeri (assembly GCF_000935625.1). Classification (NCBI taxonomy): domain Eukaryota; kingdom Metazoa; phylum Chordata; class Amphibia; order Anura; family Dicroglossidae; genus Nanorana; species Nanorana parkeri. The sequence goes on from NW_017306314.1 coordinate 2,426,469, forward strand.
CCATAGAAATCAATGAGATTTTATTTTGGGTGGGTTTTTTGAGCGTTTTTAGGACAGAAAACGCTAGGCGTGAACGCAGCCTTAAGCATTGTCGTTTTACAATGGAAATGTAAATTGTATATATTTTGGGTATCACTTGCTCCTACAATATGTATTGTCTCTCCAAATCCAATGTACAGTCGTGGCTTGATTCTGTGCCAGCACGAAGTAACTACTGTGTGCATGTATGGGAGTTATATCATTTGGGCCTGGCCAACTAAGCGGCCAAGGACCATGAACCCAGAAGAAAACCGGGAGAATACATAAGTGCTGGCAATGGAGAGAAGTGCTGACATTGCAGCTCTGGACGGGATCGCTTTGAAGGGAAACTGTGCCATAATGTGCTAATATGCTGTGCATACATCACATTATGACTAAAAGCTCCAAGGCGCTCAACATTTTTTTTTGCTGCATTTTACTTCTGTTCTAAGGGTGTCTTCATACTTAGAACAAGTAGCAATACAAATAACAGGGTGCTTTTCCTTAGTGTCGTGTTGTACATGAAAAAAAAAACACTTCTAAAGTGATACTGTACTAAACAAAAATCCCAGGCTTTTATGTTTTACCACAGGTGTCTGGTTCTTCAAGTGGCCACTTGATCACCAACATGGAAACCAAATTTCTAAATCTTATAGGAGAGGATAAATTACACATGGAGCAATCCTTCAATCATATAAAGACTACCTGTGAATATTGGGGTGATTTACCTTGGTAACATCCTGTAACTGTACATTAATTAACAATAAGTATAACAAATGTCCACTAATGTCCACTTTTGTGCAACCTTCTGATTGAAAAATATAAAGAAAACAGAGTGCCTTACTTTGCAGTATCAAATTGTTTGCACAGCCTGGGTATCCTTTTATATTTTGAATAATTTTACTATACATTCTTAGTAATTGTCAGTGAGTTTGAGCCACTTATCCTAGCTAATATTATGTGAAACTTAAATGTTTCTACAATCAAAGAATTAATAGAGGTCCAGGCTATTTACTTGTTCTAGTTCTGGATCTCAGTCAAGCTTTGAATAACATTGATCATTAGATTGCAAAACAGAGTGAGTCTCTCTGCTCTAGTCTTAGAGCAGATAATACTTCTACCGTACTGCAGTCATGACTTATATGTATCACTTGGGCACATGACTTATTAGCATTATGTCATATCTTGTGGAGTTCTTCAGAGGTTGATCTTAGGACTTATTTAATTTATATATGCTTCTGCTGGGTTGCATGTAAGCCTCAATCCTTATGCTAAGGACAAACATGACAGACCCTTGACAGGGGGTGTAACCTTTCCCCAATCTATCCAAAACTAAAACATTTTGCCTTTTACATACACTTTAAAGCTTAAGATTATTCGATAATCGATAATCGACATCACGATAAATAAGAGGTCCATTTTATCGTGATGTCGAGTTTACAGGACAATTTATCAGACAGGTTTACCAATTATCTATTATACTTTTCAACAAGTGCACTAAAGATTTAGATTCTTAAATCACCTTTTTTACTTGACAGTAATCTTAAGGATTGAAGTTCTTGCATCTGTGTCCACCCTTGAAAAATGTCCTGTTATTTCCAAATAAAAACCTGAGAGGGGTTCCATCCCCCCATGCCCGTCCTATGTCCAAACTAAAAAAAAAGGTTTTGTCTGGCTTTGTACTTTAGGCTCTTTGATTCAAAAGAGAAAGAAGCAAGAGGGAACGTGAGAGACAGGTAAGGGGAAGGGAGCTCAATCCTTTAATGAAGCTGTCATCATACTGCATAGCTCCTATGCTGTATGGTAACTTTGTATAATAACACCTTACCATCAAATCATTTAGAAATAGGATTATAAGAAAAGAGTATGTGAATATGTATAACTAGTATAAAGGATAGTGAGAATATTTTTATCCAGACAATTGATCTGACTACCTTTGGTGGGTGGGGAAGGTTTTATCTTCTATGAGTCACAATTGCAATAACTGCCAATGTGATTCTGTGCTGCCTTCCTGTAGACCAGTATTTTATAAGTTTGGTGAGGGTAAACTTCATTAAATGTCTTTGTTTCAACGTTATTAAGTAGGTAACTCTGAATATGAGCAGTTAGATCCAGGGTGATCTAGATTTTTTTTTCTTGTTGTGGTATTGTGGGAGAGCACACTATTACCTTATAATGACTGAAACAAGGAAGTAGAAGTTGTGCTGTCCAGCATTTGTAAACGAAGCGTTACAAAATGTTCTTTTGTGAGTGCAAACCTCATTACCCACAAACCACTGGAACAGCATTGATGTTTAAATGATACTGGGAAGGCATATAAGGTATAGTTAGATTTACCCCTCATAACCTTGAGCTGTCACCCTGGAATAAAACTGCATGCAAACAATTTCCTGTTCTTTTTTACCTATATATTTGTAATATAACTACTTACAGTGTATCTGCATCATGCTTCTAGCCCCAAAATGTGTGAGCATCTTGGCTATCAGGGCCCTGGTGCTCATAGTTTTTCTATGCAGGTCTCCTGGTGCCAGGAACCAGTGAAGAATCTGCAACTCCCCTAATTTTAAAAAGCACTCCCTAACACTCAATGCTCACTTCCTAAGATTTATTTTCACCCAAGACATTCCTATACTCATCTAATAATCTCCATAGGCTATAAACTGCATTGCTGACTTGTGAGCTCTATACTCAGAATGGGAGATCAGTGTAAAATCCACCATTAAGGATGAATGAATTTGCCCAGTTTTGGTTCACTGGGGGTCATCCAATTCTGCTAAACCCCATTAAAGTCTATGGGGATATTGAATCTTGGTACTAAATTCTGCCCATTTTCAATGATAATAAGCAAGCCATTGTCAAAAAGGCACAGGGAGCTGGGCACTACCATGGGGGACATTTAACAAATAAATAATAAAACTACTGTACAGTGGGGGGAGGGTCCTGAAATATGCATTAGAGTGTATTATTTTATAGACAATAGCTGCAAAAATTGTACAGTGGCTGGACAGTATGTAAGCAGCTTGGTAAAGCTTCAATGTAACAAGGAGAGACAAAGCAAGTTTTATCCTTAAATAAAAATTAGACAGTATTACTTCAAAGAGAATAGCCACAAATATTGTATAGTGGTTGGACAGTATGTAAGCAATTTGGTTAGGCCGCAATATAAGAGGAAAGGGTGAAGAAGGTTTTATCTTGAAACAAAACAGAGTGTTTTACCTGGGAGACAATAGCCACATATATTTTTGAGTGTCAGAGCACAAGAACAAGGTGCAAACTTTCAGCTACAATGCAGGATTTATCCTGTAGCAAACATTAGAAATTTGCCAGCTGAGGTCCAGCTGTGGAAACATTATATGGCACCTCTACGGCACCAGAGCATTGGAGTAGCCCAGCAGCAAACATTAGAAATGTGGCAGCTATTGGCCAGCTGTGGCACCTTTACAGTGGCAGGGCAAAGGAATAGGACCCAAACTTTAAAGCAACATAGGATTTACTCTGCAGCAAACACTAGAAATTTGGCACCTGAGGCCCAGGTATGGAAACATTGTGTGGCACCTTTACAGTGCCGGAGCACCAAGAGAGGCCTGGAGAGGTGGCATGTATTTATTTATTTATTTATTTATTTTTAGACCGAATGACACCTAAAAGTTTAGTAGCATCAGCAGCAGGTGGTTTGTAGTCATTGGTAATTCAAGACTGGTTCATTTGAATTAAACATTTTCCAATGTTTTATCTAAAGAGGGTTGACAGGTTTTGCATCCATGTAATCCATGGGTAGCCAAACTCCGGCCCCCCAGCTGTTGTGAAACTACAAATCCCATGAGGCATCTCTCTCCAGAAATCATGTATGTGGCTGTGAGAATCTTGCAATGCCTCATGGGATTTGTAGTTCCACCACAGCTGGAGGGCCGGAGTTTGGCTACCCCTGATGTAATCTAACAAGTATAAGCATAAACAGAACAAATATTGTTGGACTTTAATGGTACACATTATTGTTTTCTTAAAATAATCACCTTTATTAAAACATGTATTTTAAAAGATTAATGCACATCATAAATATAAAACAACAAATATATAACATATTGCTTAACTGATTGATTAAATAATGAAGGAAATAGCTTTTGAGTCAATTGTCCAATTACTTTTGGACCCTTAAGAGAGGGCTACATATTAAGAGCTTTATTTCCTAAACCTTTCCTCCAATTTGGATGTGTATACCCTCAACTTAAAGCTGAGACTGTAGTTTAAGCCCAGATTCCTTATTTAACTGTAACTTGAATTTATTTAGGTAAACAGCCAAAATACCAAAACTTGTGTCAGTGTCCAATTATTTCCAGACCCAACTGTACATTAATAATATTGGCACCCCTGCATTTCTGTCAGATAATGCACCACTTTGCGTGACAAAATTGATGCAGTTACACATGTTTAGTCATTCTCATGTTTATTTATTTTGTTTGTATTGGTTTGACACAAAAACAAAATTGAGAAAAAAAAGCCAAACCTGACACATTCCACGCAGAACTCCAAAAAATGGACTGGACAATATTATTGGCACCTTCTCCAAATTCCAAGTTTGTGATGCTCCTGTAATTTATAATTAAACTCACCGGTATCAATTAACAAGTGCTGACAATATAGAAATCACACCGGCAACCAGTTAAAATGGTGACAAATTGACTCAAAAGTTGATTATTTCAACCTTTCTGTTGTTTGTCTCTTTGTGCAATAAGGAGCATGGAGAAGAGAAAGAGCAAAGAATTGTCTGAGGATTTGAAAACAAAAATTGTGGAAAAGCATGGACATTCTGAAGGTTACAAGTCCTAATCCAGAGATCGTAATGTTCCTGTGTCCACTGTGCGCAACATTGTCAAGAAGTGTACAGCCCATGGCACTGTAGCTAATCTCCCTGTATGTGTACGAAAGAGTACAATTGATCAAAGATTGCTATGAAGGATTGTTCGAATGGTGGATAAAGACCCTCAATCAACTTCCAGACAAAGTCAAGCTGACCTTTAGGCACAGGGCATGACTGTATCAGCTCGCACTATATGTCAGCCTCTGAATGAAAAGGGACGCTGTGGTAGGAGACCCAGGAGGACGCCACTGCTGACACAGAAACATAAAAAAGCCAGATTAGATTTTGGCAAAACTTACCTGAGGAAGCCAAAATCCTTTTGGGAGAATGTGCTGTGGATCAGACAAAACAAAATTACAGCTTTTTGGTAAAGTCCATCATTCTACTGTTTACAGAAAAAGAAATGAGGCTTTTGAAGAAAAAAAAAATACAGTCCCCGCAGTCGAACATGGTGGAGGCTCACTGATGTTTTGGGGTTGCTTTGCTGCTGCAGGCAGTGGATGTCTTGACTGTGTGCATGGCATTGTGAAATCTGAAGACTACCAAAGAATTCTGGGGTGCAATGTTGGGCCCAGTGACAGAAAGTTGGGTCTCCATCAGAGGTCATGGGTCTTACAACTGGACAATGGCCCAAAGCACACGTCAAAAAGCACCCAGAAATGGTTTCAGACAAAGCACTGGAGAGTACTGGACTGGCCAGCAATGTGTCCAGATCAAAATCCCATAGAGCACCTATGGAGAGATCTCAAAACAGCAGTTGGGAAAAGGAACCCTTCCAATCTGAGAGACCTGGAGCAGTTGGTGAAAGAAGAGTGCTCCAAAATTCCTGTAGAGGTGTAAGAAGCTCATTGATGGTTACAGGAAGCCATTGATTTCAGTTATTTTTTCCAAGGGCTGTGCTACCAAATATTAATGGAGGGTGCTAATAATTTTGTCCATTCAATTTTTTGAGTTTTGCGTGGAATGTGTCAGATTTGGCTTTTTTTTCTCCACTTTTTTGTGTCATACCAATACAAACAAAAGAAATAAACATGAGAATTGGAACAAATTTCTGCGCAATGCAGGGGTGCCAATATTTTTGTCCATGACTGTATATTACCATAATTTTGATAAGATGCGTCAATTAACAGACATTTGGATTGGACAGCATTCTTCGGTATGCTGGTGACATCCTGTTTTCTATATTGAGTAGAGAGGCGCCATCTACGAAAGTCATTTCAGCACCCAATCCAAGCGCCAAGGGATTATACTAGTAAAAAGTGTGGTGGGTACACCTACTGGAAGTGTGGTCATACTCCACTTGTCCCTAGTAGAAGACAGGTTCTATAGTTTGAAGACCAAATGTGAGCTTGTTTGCAGTTCTTGTGATTACTTCTATTGTCCCCAAACTATGGGCATTTATTACACATACTATGTCTGTCTGTTTAGGTTATCACCACAGATGACTGAATATTGTACAACTCGAGTAGATGTTGAAAGCTTAATTGGATATTCTGATCTGTATGTCTGACTCAAAGATATTACATTTAATGTTTGGCTTAAAGTGCATATATTACTGGAATCAAGCTTTAGGTAAACAGCTTCAGGCTGCTTCTTGTAGTATAACTGAACAATGATAAGTTAGGAGCCTATTTAAATATAAACACTCTGCACCTTTTTGTACAAATCCTGAGACATTAATCACTTAATGCAGTCAGTGAGCTGATAAAATCCTCAGTACTCTGACTAGGATCATTGTGCAAAAGGGCTTGTCATATTATCAAATTCTAGTTTCTATTCTTTTAGCAAAACTGGCTTACAGCTTAGTTTCTGTGTACTTTTTAGACAGAAATTGAATACATTAACTATATTGCATCTGAGGGCATCTAGATAGTTTTTATTTGCAGACTGTGAAACATTTTAGGTGAGTTAAGATATTCTGGTTAAAAATGCTGATATTGGATTTTATTTTTTTAATTAATATATTTTTTTCTTCATTGATATAATTTTTTTTCAGGATAATAAGACTTAGATATCCATGGATTTAAGATGATAGCTGGCTGTTTTTGGCCAAATTTGGGGTTGATATTATTATTATTATACAGGATTTATATAGCGCTAACAGTTTGCGAAGCGCTTTGTCTGAGTCCTCCCCAATGACTGGCAACCATAGAAGGAAATTTTAACCTTCCCCAATAACTAAAATCCTCCTCTTTATCTCATTACCTGTTTTTGATGTACACACTTTCAACATCACCCTGAGCAGAGATTTTTTAACTTGTGGAACAACAATATAAGAGAATGACCATCACTAGTGCAGGTCAGCTAAGCAGTTAACCCTTTACAGTAGCTACCACCAGGTGTTTTACCAAAAACCTGCACCGTTCACAGCATATGTTGTTGCATTTATGACCTCTAAAACATCACTCACTGCCATGCCCAGACAGGAACGTTACAGATTTTACATTACGGGAGCTTCTTTAGAGATGCAGAGTTCCTTAATTTCTAGTTAGAGCATGTAGATATTTAGTTTAACATTTTGAAATATCATTTAATGAAAAGAAAATAAAGACAGTGCAAGAAATAATTGCAAAAACAAATATTACAAAACAGACAAGCAATAGCATAAATAAAAATGTTTAATAGTTAAACATACTTAAGTAGAGTCCATTTGGTCTTTGGTACAGTGCAAAGTTTTAATCACTTGAGGAAAAACAGAGTGTTTCAGTGTGCTGCAGGGACAGGGTGTTGCAGATCTAACCCTACTCAATCAAAATGTCTCAGGAGTGTGTTTTACACTAGAGTGTTTTGGAATTCCCATTAAAAACTACCCTTAATGCCCCTGGGTAAGTCTATATAATGCTCCACAGTTCGCAAACCAGCATATAATTTAATATCATTTATTAGAATGAAATTAGGAGTTGTTAGATACCATACATTATATATATTTGATGTATTCTTCTCCTAGGAGGTCTATTGTGTCATATTAGCCTTCTGGACCTTGTAATATATACATGTTTAATGTCTAACTTAGTGATTTATTCTTTAACATTAATAAAGCCACTTTTTAGGCAGGTATATCCAATGCAGTGGAAATTATGGAATATGCATGAAGTTTGACAATGGAGATCAGTATAGTTCAATACCCCAGTGGCACAGATGTATATTCCTAAAACTGCACACCAGACTATTTGTGACTTGACCATTTACGACAGGTAGTTATCAGAAGTCCTTTAAAGACCCTGGGCCTAGTTCAGGTAATGATGAATCTGCATTAATTCTAACTGGAATGCTCTTTGTCAAATGTGTCACATTCCATGACTGTCTTGCATAGACAGGAGATTTTGATCTGACTATCTTGTTAACATGTTTTGAATTTTAGGGAAAATAAGGGTGGTATTGTCTTCAGCCTCATTTCCCTCCAACACAGTCTGCGGTTTTTAAGACATCTTTTTCATCACACTATTCCCTCTCCATTCATTTGAACAGTACCCCCTCTAGAAGACAGAGTAACAGGCACAATCTAACTACCCTCTTAGGTCTATGGGCACCTAATTCACATCTGTTACTATTTTTAAAAACGAAAAAGAGAGTGGTCCAAAATACTGGCAGCAATGATCAAACTAACAGCAGTTTAGTGGTAAGTGAACCGGACAAATATGGCCATTTTTTTCTGCATGTTTGCCGAACTTCGAACTGGCTGTGCTCGGGTCGAACTCATTTCCAACCTGAAGCTGAAGATCATCCCTACAGTAGATTTGCAGTAATGGCTAGGATTGGGAGCTCTCCTACTGCCTATAATGGTGCTCCCATCTATGAAGGACAAAGGGGTTTTCAAAGTCTGAGGACTGAAAATGAAAAAAAAAAATCACATCTTTTTTTAACAACTGTTCCAACAAAATGTTATGTATGTTTTAGGGAACATGTAGATCTTTTCCTTGTATTTTATTTATGTATTAGATTCAGAAGTAAAAATTTTTTTTTTTAATGAAACTAATAATCTACTTTTTTAGTCAGGTATATATGAAATATTGCAATAATATATCAGATTATTTACTGTTAGTCTGGTACTCCAGGGTATCAGATAGCTGGTTTACTGCTGTGCTGTAGAGACTTGTTACACTCACACATACAGATGTGCAAGTTAGCTGAATGGTACACAAAATTATCACAAATTATTTTAATGTGTTTGCATTGTCATTAGCAGAAGCAAGGCTTTCATAATGGAAATTCTAGCTTCGATTACACACAGACGTATTGAGTTAAATGTTTATTTGTAAAATATGGAATTCACATAAAATATAATACAATATAGCAGGGCTCAAAATTTCAAGTCCTGAGCTACTAGCCAGGCCTTAAGAGTTACTCGCCACCAGTTGCCCCACCTAACCCCAACCCTGCCTCGGCCTTAACTCCGCCCCTAAACCCACCCTCTTAAATTA
>NW_017306314.1:2435985-2472418 GCF_000935625.1 Nanorana parkeri
TTGCTGTCCTGTCCTGGCTCCGTTACTTTTCGGCCGGAGCTCTGCAGTTCTGAGCTCCGTTCTCTGCAGTAAGGTCTGCAGACCTTACTAATCCATCCTTGCGAACGGGGCTCAGAACTGTCAGAGCTCCGGTGATCGATCGAAAGTAACGGAGCCAGGACAGGACAGCAAGGAGCGGCTGCTCTCTTAGTCAGGTACGCGATCCGTGACCGCGTGCCTGACTGAATTTCCACTCGCCCTCTCTTTATTTCCACTCGCCAAATGCGAGCGGGCGAGTGGAAATTTTGAGCCCTGCAATATAGTATAAAATAACTGTTAAAGTATATCTAAAGTCCAAAATTTGTTTCATTTTGGATAGAGTAGAGGAAGGTTAAAACCACCATCAGTTTTGCCATCTGTGTCTATTGATTAGTTTCCTCTTCACTTCCTGTCTGTAGACTCCTGTAGGCCATTCTGTGATCATGACATTTGGAGAGAGTGAATCTCCCCAATGAAGACACAGATAGAAATAAAAACCTGAGGGTTCTAACCCCTCACCACTCTTACCAAATCTAATGAAAAAACTTTTTGCCTTTGGTCATACTTTAAAGCTGAAGTCTAGACTGCTATAAAACACCATATATTAATGCAGCTGTGTTTTCATTAAAATATGTTTAATGTATTTTTTTAATGCAACTAATATAGTATCTCCAGAGGCGGCTCTAGACTTTGTGAGGCCTTAGGCAAAGTTCAAATGTGAGGCCCCCCACTTACACCCATACTGAAAATAAAATGCATATGATAATTAAAAATCAACTGTGATGATCAGTGATGGTAGAGAGAGGCAGACGGGGCCCAAGGCCAGTGCAAGGATTTTTGCCTACACAGGCCCCACCTCCCCGGTGCCCTCAGGTGGCTGCCTATGCAGCCTTACACTAGTACTGGCCCTGGTCCTGTGTCACCCAGAAGGTGAGCTGAATTAGACCTTTACACACTAAGTGCCAGTTTTTGCAACCATCGGACAACCGGGTGCCAATGAGCAATAACACACCGTTATTCTCCTAGTTGTAGTGCTAATAGTAAGTTAAACTCACAAATTATTTTATTGTGTTTGCCTCGCCATTAGCAGCACAACTATAAGTGGAAAAAACTGAATAAGTGGTGCACATAAAAAACATGTTCATATTTTCATGTGCTGAAAAGTAAACTGGACTTCCAGACCCAACGCAAGGCAGAGCGCAGACCAGACCCAACGCAAGGCAGATCGCAGACCAGACCCAACGCAAGGCAGATCGCAGACCCAACGCAAGGCAGAGCGCAGACCAGACCCAACGCACGGCAGACCTCAAACCAGAACCAATGCACAACATACTTCAGACCAGCACCAATAGACTGCAGACCTCAGACCAGAACCAACGCACAGCAGAGCACAGACCAGAACCAACGCACAGCAGAGCACAGACCAGAACCAACGCACGGCAGAGCAAAGACCAGAACCAACACATGGCAGAGCCCAACGCATGGCAGGGTGCAGACCAGAACCAACACACAGCAGAGCCCAACACACGGCAGAGCGCAGACCAAAACCAACACACGGTAGAGCACTACACACAGCAGAGTGCAGACCAGAACCAATGCAAGGCAGAGTGCAGACCAGAACCAATGCAAGGCAGAGTGCAGACCAGAACCAACACACCGCAGAGCACAGATTCGAACCAATGCATGGTGGACCGCAGTCCAGAACCAATACATTGCAGACATCAGACCCTCATCTAGTGTTATTATCTAGATTTATTTATTTGTCACATACATAATCGTACAAGTATGATATGCAGTGAAATGCTTACACGACTGCAAGAAGGAGAGGGAGAACAAGTAGAGAGAAGAATCAATAATAATATAAGACTTTTACATCACAAAATAAAATATCAATGTTAAAATTTTTAAATATTAAAAATTAAATTAGACTAAAAATGCAAATACAGTATGAAGTGTAAAGTGTGCGAGTGATAACAGCAGCAATATGGAGTGAATGAATTAAGGTGATGACCAGCATTGACCTTCCTGGTCAGCTCACCATTACAGAAAATGCAGCATCCTGAGTGTGCCATTCCCGCAGTATGTGTGCAGAAGCCCGGGAGAATGTTACCATGGAAACCAGGAAGCTTGTAGGAGCCTGGCAAGTCCGCTCCACATTCTCAGTAGGCGAGGCGTGGGTGGGAACCTGGCTGGATGGCAAGCCGGGTCTGATCCGGTGTTGCTGACAAAGCTGCTGGCTGCTCTTTGTCCCGGCTTTTTCCCCCTGCTCTTGCTGCTGCACTGACACTCATAAAGTCAGGCTGGGGGTGAAGGAAGCGGAGTCCAGTCCCAGCAGGGGATTGGGAGTAGTAAAGTGCCGGCGGAGGAGCGCTCTGATCCTATGGACGAAGATGCATTTTTCGCCCCTCCACGCCGGGCAAGCAGTCCTTGCCACCACCTGCTGTAAGATAGGTGAGTTAGGTGGCCGCATGCCTCTGTGAGCACGAGGCCTTGGTCGACCGCCTAACTCGCCTAATTAGAGAGCCGCCTCTGAGTATCTCAACTTGATTTTATATCAGCCTATTGTAATCAATGCACAGTAAGTCTGGGAGAGGGAGGGACAACTCTAGGAGTCAGTCAATAGAACTACATGCAAAAAACATGTAGAGAGGAGGAGAGAGCAGTCTGCTAAAATCAACAGCATGCTGCTCCTCTTTACTCTCCAATCACAGGTTGGTGTCAGGTAGATGGTTACCTAGCTGTAATGGTTAACTGCATTTGAGAAAAGTCACATCACCAGTAGTGATGTGCTTGGGCATGGTTTACCTGAGCCTGCTTAAGCTTGCTCAAAACTTTGACCAACCCCCTGTCCTGACCAAATCAGTTCTGGGAGTTGCGCCAGGGCATTCCCTGTCCCTTTGTAATGAGTAGCTGCGATCCATATATATATATATACTTCAGCTATAAATGTAACTGTTTTGCCTGAAGATTATGTTTAGGATCCTTAAAAAAATTAATTCATTAAGTCCAAAAAGTCCATAAAGACCAAAAATCATTATAGATTTCCTTGGTAGTTTGTAAACAATGACTTTCATTAAAGGCTACACATTTAATAAAGTTAAGAACCAATGAAATAGAGCAGAAGATGATGCGCCAGGATTTCTAACTCTTCCAATTCACATCCCAGCAGTCTGCCCTTAACTTGCTCATTTTGCCCCTGACTCCTTTAGGTTTTTTGAACCAGACACAACACTTTTGTTGAAAAGTGGAATTAGCAACTGTTGACAAGGAAGCGTAATTAATTAACTCGACTTTTATGCTGTTTTTTTTTTTTTTTTATAAATACAGCTGCTACAGCTGCAGTGGGGAAGCAGGTTTTTTTTAAATAAAAAAAATGATTTATAAATGTTCTTGTGATAACTATCTTTTTTGTCCTCATCGTAATCCTAAATAATGATGCCCCCGCCTGTGATAATTATGAAATTGCAAAGCTTGCTGTGGCCTGCCACAGTTTATGCTGAAGTTTTTGTTCTGGTCCTATGTGGATGAATAGGTCTCAAATCCGCTGATGGTTTTTCTATAGTCATGGTAAACAATCACTTGGTCACCCAGAGCATGAGTAATCCCAACACAGCTGGGTTTCTTGTCACCCATGAAGGATTAACTGTATAAATACTTTAATTCCATTACAGTCTGCAGTTTCTTCAGTGGGACGGACCTTTGCCCGTTGGAAATAAAAAGGGACAGTGTTTAGAATGAGTTATGAAATGGCCAAAGTCACAATAATCTCATCTGCACGTGACCTTGAGTGAAACATTAAAACGGTCCCATTTCCATTGAATGCAGTTGTATGTTTAAACAGAACTGTTTTCAATGTCATTTACAAGTGTTTTTTTTTGGGGGGGGTAAATTGTCTACAAAAATAAGACATTTGTTGCAATGTTGAAAAAAGGAACTGTCAGCAGACGTTACTCACAGAAAAAAAGTTGCACACCGCAAGCTCGCTGAAAAATTACTTACTATAAGATACTGATACAGATACACATCGTCCCGCTGCGGATCCTCCTCACTCATTTGTTGAAATTTTTTGCAGATGTTATTACAGCTTCTTTAACAATTGAAAGGGTTATTAACCCGTCCGGTTTTTTTTGTATCTATCTACTGCTAGCAAGCAGTAGATAGATGCAAAAAGTGTAAAAAAAAAAACCAAACCGCTTTGAAAAGGGTTAATACTTACCTGTGTCTTCCCCGCGTGCTCCCGACCTAAAATGTGAAAATTCTCGGGCGGCCGCAAAGCATCTTGGGGCGGGCGCATGCGCAGTTCACATTTTAGGCCAGGACGCGAGGAGCGACACGAGGTAAGTCTATGGACGCGTGCACCCGCATGCAGACACCGTGGGACAGGAAGTGCCAGCAAGCTCAGAGGTGTCAGCGCTGGATCGGAGACCCGCCGCAACCCTGGAGGGGACAGATAAGAAATACAGGAGAGAAGAAGATCGGATTAAGATACATAATTTAAGGTAAGTGCTTTAATTAACATTGGGGGAAGGGAAAATATTTTTGACTTTAATGTCACTCTAAATCCAAATATCTGTTTTCAGAATTCTGTTTCTCTGACAGAATTCTATTTTTGCTAAACTGAATGCAGGTAAACGTACAGTTTGAATGATACTATTGAAAATCAATTACATGCATTTATATGCGTTTAGGAATCTGCTCTAAATGCATAAAAATGCAGGAATGACACTGGCAGTGTGAATGAGGCATTAAATGATGTCTAGATCTGCTATTACCTAATAATGAGCATCCAGGCTGACATTGCTGACCTTTTCTTTTAAAAATGCTTGTTGCCTGGTTGACATTTGGGATTAGAAAATGTGCTTGGGATCGGTTCATGGGGCAGACGCCAAACCCAGAGTAAAGCTTGGAAATTTGTAACTACAATATAAACATGTTTGAAGTCTACGGGGAAGGTGGGAGGGATCAGGAAAATAATGTCTGCCCATTTTTAAGGTTAATAGACACAGAGCTGGGCACTGTCCTGAGGGTGTTGTAAAATAAGTTTAAAAGAAGGCCCTTCTTTTTAAGAGGTGAGCTTTGGCTTTGGGTTGACCATGAGTTCAACTTGAGCCCAAGTTGTTGCTGATTTGAGAAAGTAGAAAACTAATGTGGCCATTTGAACCAAATCAACCAATTACCAACAATGCACTTCCTAGCCTCTGGTCAGGTGGCTTAGAAAGACCAATCAATGGGGATTTTTTATATGAAAGCCCCCCCCCCCTCCCACACACACTTTACAAGTCAAGGTTCCCAGCAGCCTTTGTTTAGTGTGTTTAGAAGTAGACATGGAGTAGTTAGGGAAAGATAACAATCTGCATGAAAGCTTGGTGCTCATGCTGGTGCTGCCTGTTGAAAATGTCTGTCTATATTTACACTAGGTCACAGACCCACTAACAGTGTGTTGTACAGTACCCTAGCACATTGGGTAGAAATTATGTAACTAGGGATGTACTGATACTGTTTTTTTGGTATCGACTTCGAGTACCGATATTTATGTGTCGGTACTCACTGATACCACGTACCAATACCGGTACTTCCACTAGCATGGAGCCGGCTTCCAGGGCAATCAGGAAGCCAGGCAGCGTGTCAATACATGGCTTCTTGATTGCCCGGGAAGGCGGCTCCATGCTGATTGGCCGGGAAGCCGGCTTCCCAGCCAACCAGCATGGAGCCAGCTTCCCGGAAAATCAGGAAGCCGGGAGGCGGGTCTTTACTCAATGTTGTTTGGCCGGCTCAATGCTGATTGGCTGGGATGACGGCTTATTGACCGGGAAGATTGCTCCTTGTTCCCTCCCAGGACTGCCAGTCATACGAAATCTCCCTCTGACCGGAAGTTCCCGTATCCGGGGCAAGTATCGGAGCATTTGGGGGAGTACAAGCACAAATACTCGGTATCGGCACCGATACCGATACTTCCGCTAGCATGGGACCAGGTCAGGTCCAAGACTTTACACCTGACCTGAGCTGTAAACAGTTGGGCAGAGTTAGCTGTCACTACTAGCTCCGCCCAAATGTATATATGTTACCGGCATCTGTCAAAATTCCATTATGCGGCGGGTGTTCGCCACTGTCGCTCTGATGAAGGATCCCTGTGCGGACCCGAAACGTTAGCACCGTATGACAGTATGTGACATTGGGTATTGAATAAACATAGCAATACTTTAAAACCCTTCAAGTTTTATTTACTATAAGTGAAGGAGCACAGCGGCTGTCTTATCAGATAATTGCATCCCAGTAAGTTGGAAAATTATGCACAAGACAAAGTCCCAAAAACCCACTGCTTTGGCATGTCCAAAAGATGTGCAGAAAGTACCGGCCTGTTGACCACATCTTCAGCATAGGTGCTAGCATTGTGGGAACTTCTTGTGTAGGTGGAGGGAGCATAGCACCACCTAGTAAGAATCTTGTAGCCTGATTCCTGGATGGAACTAGAAACTGAAGCCTTGTGGGCAAAGAACTAAGCTACTTTTTCAAAAAGTCCAACACCACCCAACTTTTAATTTAAAAAATCAGTATTATAATGTAAATATTTTACTGTAAAAAGCCCCCAAAACATTGTAACAAGTACGTGCACACTCTCTCTAGGCCACCTTGTCAACAGGACACATTATTGTGTTTTTTTTCTCTGAAACAAAGCCCCCCAAATATTGTAGAGAGTATGTGCACAATATATAAACACTTTCACTAGGCTACTTTTTTTGCACCAGGATCCACACTAGACATTTTTAATCAAGAAATCAACATTAGAGTGTATTTTTTTCACTGATAAAACCACCAAAATACTGTAGTAAGTATGTGCACAGTATTTTAACACTTTGACTGGGCAGCTTTTTTCACCAGTATTCATACCAGCCATTTTTAATCAAGTAATCAATATTACAGTGTATTTATTTCACTAGACCGCTTTTTCAAAAGGACCAACACTAGCCCACTTTAAATAAAAAGAATCAGCATGACAGTGTATTTATTTCTCTGAACAAAGCCTTTGCTCCACTGCTGCTCTGTTTGGCCCCTGGGGTTGAACAGGTATACCGGGTACTACTAGGTACTAGGCATGTGATCTACTCCAACCCTCCCATGATTAGATGCACACACACACAGTACTTTCACCTCAGCTCTCCAAATGTTCACATAGCTTCCTTTTTTCTCTCTCAGTGGCCAAATGGAGTGGTGGAGAAGCCAAAAGAAGGTATGTGCAGCTGGGTGTAGTAAAAGTTAAGTGGACTTGTTGCTTTGCCTTGAATGGGCAAAGCACAGGTCCACTGTAAGAGTTTACATGCATTTTGCTCCCTGTTTGCTACAGGTTTACATGTGTTTTGTTCAGTTTGCATGATAGCTAACTAGGAGCATGCATGTAAGTGAAAAAGAGCTGCAGGCTGCATTTTTCTAAATTGTGACACATAAAGCTGTATAGATGGAAACTATGCTGTTGAATACAGTGGTACAGACCTTATCTTGTTGATCCTTTGCAATTTGGTCTCTTAGCAACAGGTAAAATGGACCCTAGAAGTGTCCATAAATGTCACATTAGACCTTTTATGTCCATAATTGGTCCATGAAGGGCCAGACACAAACTCAGACAATGGGTGATAGATACTGAATGGCTTATGAATTTTGTTTACTGGTCATTGATTTTTGCATCTTAGACCTTCAAAAAAGCATGTCTATTTAAGGAACCAACCTCCTTAAAAAGAGCAAAGTGTTGTTTAGTGTATACAGTTCTGCATATCAAACTTGCTATCCAGCCAATAGATCCTTACTCTGACCTAGAAAACAGAATGTTTTGGTATGTTGAGAAGTGATGCCAATAGTAGCACACGTTGATCCTGCCCTCATACCTTGTGGCTCACGTTATAAATGCCATCTTAGATCACAGCTGTTCCACATTCCAATTTTACTGTGTACGAATAGCTCTACAAGTATTGTCAATGCTGGACAACTGCAGAATTCCAGTTTGCTATCCTGGGAGTCACTAAGAGACAGGGATAAACTCGGTTACAACTAAATAATTAGTCGGATCTATTTCATTTTGCCAAGGTTAAGATGTCAGTTTCTGAGTCTAAGCTATGTGGACTCACAACATAGTTCTGTTTAATATGGAAAGCTTATTTAAATACATAGTTTGCAAAAACCTTAGATGTTACATAAATGTGGAGAACCCGGGGACAGATTTTATCTAATTTGCCTACATAAAGGGTTACTATCTCAAAATTTTGGTGGGTATTTACTTCATTCCTTTAATTATACGCCAGTATTTATGTTTTTGTGTCTTTACGCTTTGTATGTTTATATTAGGGATTTACCAAAATTTCAGTCACCAAAACATTTCGGACCAAAATGGTACTTTGGCCAAAATGCCGAAAGTACCATAAAGACCAAAAATTCAGTGCATCTCTAGGCTTCTCTCCTCACCGCCGGTCTGTGTCCTATCCGATGCCCGCTATTCTCCCCCATCTGTGTTGACAGAGGAGGAGGCCAAGTGGGCCGGTGCAGGGAGGAAATAGCTCAGGATGCCAAGTGGTGCGAGGGAGAAGTCAGCTGCCACAGGAGGCCGAGCCCTCTGGCACCACCCTGCTCAGTCTCCTAGGAATAGTAAGGATGCCGAGTGGTGTTGGTGGAAAGAGCTGTCAGCTGCCACGGGAGGCCGAGCTCTCCTCCCCACTGTGATAGGTGGAGGAGTCAGGATTGGGAGTGACTTACAAGCACCCAGTGATCAGGACTGATCACTGAGTGTTTGCAAATAACTGAGGACATAGTATGCTTACTGTGTCCCCAGATATTAATGAACAGGAAGTACTCTAAATCACTTCCTGTTCATTCATGATTGTGGACATAGTAACTCATACTACACTTTATGAATGGACAGGAGCACTCAGTTTAGAGACTTTCTGTTCATTCAAAACAGGGGCTGCGGAAAAAGAGATTGAGGACTCTGTGTCATCAATCTCTTTCTCTATTTTAAAAGGGAAATATCAGGGTTCTGTTTAGACTCCTGATGTTTCCCCAGAGACCCTGAGAGTAAAAAATAAAAAGAAATAAAAAGAAAAATAATTGTAAAAATGTTAAAAAGGTTGGAAAAAAAACTTTATTTTCGGTTTTGGCCTGACAATTTTTTTCGGTGCATCCCGAGTTTATATGTGCATTAACTCTGCCTAATTTATCCTGCTTTGTTTCTGCAAAATTATATAATTAATGCCCTACTACTACTATATACAAAAAGTTTTGCTCAGTCTATTTTTTACTTTTTCTCTGTTGTATAGTTTTTGTATAGTTTTAGGTTGGACTTGATGGACTAGGTTGGACTTGATGGACTAATGTCTTTATTCAACCTCAAATACTATGTAAACTATGTAAATATATCTGGGCATCTGTTTTTTGGGCATTGAGGCCCTGCTTAAAATTCCTACCAGACCTAAAGGATCTGGTATGGGGGTGACCACACATTTTTTTTCTTTTACATCGTGGGTCCCTCCTAACATTCCTACCAGACCTAAAGGATCTGGTATGCAATGTCAGGGGAGCCCACTCTGTGTTTTTTTTTAATCTATATTTTACAAACTTACAAGCATATGATTTCGGCTCAGCTGTGTACTTCAGCTGCCTATTGTGAATAGCGCATACAGCAGCCGAAGCGAGCCGAAGGATTAGCTGAACGTTCTGCTAAATAATAGTGTCAGCACCAATTCAGAGATGATTTGAGGATCTACAGCTAAATGATACACAAATAAGCTACATTTTTTTAATAGTTAGGGTGCTACCATTTTTAGGATTTAACTGCTGAGTTTAGCTTCACTTTAAGTGCTAATGATTATAAACAAGGGCTTTCAGACAGATCTATGACCATGCAACCTATAGTGTGTGAAAGAGATACCCTACTTCTCAGTTTCAAAAATGACTGATTGATCTTATTCAGAGGTGTGAGAATATGGGGGTAATTAGTAAGAAAACTGCAGAATTCCTTCTAAAGCATTCTCCTGTTGTGTATGGCCTAGGCTCTTTGCTGGAAAGGTTGGGACTAGAGATGAGGCTGGGCTTAGTGCGAACTCAGTTTCCCTGATTTCACTCAAGGCCACTGAAAACTGTGACTGCCACCCCCTTCTCCCAGCCCAATGCCTGGCTTCAGTTGTGTTGGGGGTGTTCCACGCCCCTTTGTGACATATAAAGCTGTGAAGTAGGGAATGCACTTCCCAGTAACTGATTGGACAGGGAGGAGGGTCACGGTCTCACCGCTAGTTGGAACAATGGGTAGATCAGTCTTTCTCAACCAGTGTGCCGTAGCACACTGGGGTGCCTTCCGGCTTCCTCAGGGGTGCCTTGATATTTTGTGATGGAAGCACTCTGATGTGAAGAGGGCTTCTAATTTGAAGGAGGGAACTCTGATGTGAAAGGGGGGGGGAGCAGACTCTGATGTGAAAGGCGGGCTTTGATATAAAAGGTGGAGTCTGATGTGAAGGGGGGCTTGTTATGTAAAAGGGGACTCAGGCTCAAGGGTTCAGGCACCACTGGAAATATAATGTGTGCTTTTGTAGATGGGCAAATGCAGTGTCCTTTCAGGTGCAGTTACTATGCTTTTGAGATCAGTTTACTGCATTTACTATTCTTTTGAGATAAGTCTCTGCAGTGTAGCTTCTGACCTGCAGCTGACCTTCTTCTAAGCGGCATCAAGCTGCTTTTGCCATTCCTGCTGAATTGTATGGCAAGAAAAGCAGTCCTGACACAAATGTACACAGGCCTTTGCTGTTACAGGAAAAGTATCCTATCTTTTGTGCCTGCTCTTCAGCAGTTAGTACGGAAATCTTACTAATTGTTTACTTAAACATAAAACGTCTATGGATTCTAATGCTAACTACATGCCATTATATATTTGAGTGAGTTATACAGTATTTTGAAAGTGGTGACACCCATGAAGTCTGTAGCTTGAAATTATGCTTATCATATTTAATGGGAGTAATGTCACCACAGCATTTATTAATCTTCCTCCCGAATATCAGTGCACAATATGTCATTACATTTCAAAATAAAGTCTGCAACAAGGTTAGCTCAGGTTAAATGTTTTTATTTCCACTGAACCACAGTAACATTAGAACGGACTGAAACTTACTAGTAAAGTTAGTTTATAAACATGTTGAACTTTTCCAGCAAGTTGTGTGTTGTCAAGGTAAGATGTGACATGGAAAAGCAGAGGCTTGTCGCACTCCTGCTTCAGTCCATCAAGATCTCAAATGACAGCCTCTAGGGGATGGACTTTGCCCTGCGTCCTCCTAGTTAGCACACATTTTCCCACATAAAACAATGATAAATGTTATCACAATAATGTGTTTACAGGTAAATGCCTCTGCCCAGCACATTACAGGCACAATTTATCAGTTTATAGTTATATCCAGATAAAATGTTTTGTTTTATAGAATTTTTTGTGATTTTTGAGCCAGCATTAATGTCTTCGCGACCGTGACACTTTGGATAGAGATGAGA
Source organism: Nanorana parkeri (assembly GCF_000935625.1). Lineage (NCBI taxonomy): Eukaryota > Metazoa > Chordata > Amphibia > Anura > Dicroglossidae > Nanorana > Nanorana parkeri. The sequence goes on from NW_017306314.1 coordinate 2,447,515, forward strand.
CACATGTACTTTATCAGTGTGCACCTATATATCCCAAAGTTTGTGTCGCAAAACAGCGCCAGTTTCATAGGTTTGAGCCAAATTCATGACTGTTATGCAGCCTTGTAAATAAATTTGGCGCAAATAACTACACTATTGCTGTAACCCTGGGCCACTTTTCTTATGTGTCTCAAGGACACTCTTTTTGAATTCCCCTGATTGTATTGTGGGGGATACCGCTGTACTTTATTTTCTAGTGCTCTGTCCTTATTTAAGAAAACATCTTATAGTTGTTACTTTAATATTTACCCAAAAGTAATTTTTCGGCATGCTTCACATTTACACGCTTACTACTGCATATTGGGATTAGATGCTCCTGCATTTGGTAATGTGTATCACTGAATGCAGTCAGCTTTTCTGCTTAGTGACTGTTGAGATAAGCTCAATGAAACTTATAAAAAGGCTTTTTATCTCTAACCAGGACAAGCCAAACAGAGAGACATGATAGATTGTACTGAGAGATAGAAGCAGTAAAGCAAAGTTATTGTAAAGTGTTACGAAACAGGAAGCAAAGTCTGAATATTTAAAGGAGAACTATGGGGTTAAGGCTTTTCCCCATAGTTCTCCTTAGGGTAACGGGAGGACACAAACTAGCGTCCTCCCGTCACCCTAGGCTCAGTATACCGCGAGCTGTAGTCTCATTGTCACAGGCCGGCTAGAACTATGAGGTGAGTGAAAAGCACTCACCTCATAGTTCTCCTTTAAGGTGCAAAATATGTCTTCCTTTATGTGCATATTTATAACTTATATGGCAGCTATATTGGTCCCCCCAAAAAAATTATGGAATAGGGCCCAGCTGCCCAAAGGTGTCACGGCATGGCTGTTTCTCTGCATTATTGTATGCTAATCTATGTAAAAGCTGTCTTTTATAGTGTATTTCCACTTTTGCAGCCAAATTGGGATATCACCTATTTTATATTTGTTACATGTTCTCAATTACATAGCATAACTTTAAAAAAATGCATGCTGCTTACATATTACTCACTCTTTCCTAAAAGAAGAGCTTTTCTCTAAACTGAATTTCCCTCTGGAATACAAGGGGGTAGGGAGTTCATCTTTAACCCAATTATCCTTGTCTGTATTTTCCTTTCACATATTATTGTAATTTGTAAACTAAATTTGAACACTGTCTGTCCTAATGAAGGGTTGAACATCTGGAATCATTGTATGTTAATGAGAGGGAACTCAGAGTGTCTTTCTATGAGGACAGTCAGAGTTTCCTGTCACTTTGAAACTATACAGAGAAGCTTCAAAGGCCTGCTACACAGAAACATCTATGGTAATAAATATTTTTGTTTTAATTAATTGTAGGTGTGCTGTGTGAATAGGAACACATAACAGACATATAAAGGTTTTTTTTTCAAAAGTGGAAATACACAAAACTAAGGTGAGCTTCCCTTTCTATAGGATCATCATGTACCAGCCTCTATTGGTAGTATAGTACGATTAAGTCACCAGCACCAGACTTTTAAGGAGTGGCTTTGTCTTATTAAGTCTGGGAAGTCTGATATTATGCATATTAGCCTACCACCTAATGCAGAAGGATTTCTTGTCTGTGACTTAATTCTATAAGATCATTGGAAGTCAGTGGGAAATATGTTGCGTCTTGCCTGCCCCCACCATTGACAACCTTGACATGTTGAAGCCGAAGAATGACCACACATGGCTCCTATGTATAGGAGTCTTAGAGACATGGGGATCACATAAACATTAAGGGGCCTATTTATAAATGTTTTTACACAACTTTTACCCAGGGTTTACACATTTTTCTAATTGAATTCAATTAGAAAATGTGTGAATCCTACACTTAGCAAAGTTATAGCCAAACTATTGTTCCTAATTTTTAAGGGCACCTTAATGACTGGATTGACTAAAAGTCAATTTGGTACTGAAATTCAAAAAGGGGTTGAGATGTACACCAGATAACTACCAGTTAGCCTAACATCAATAGTTTTCCGAACTCTTCTTGTCAGACCAATCTATTAATAGTCTATGAGGAAGTGAGCAGTAATTTAGATATGTAGCTGAAGGCCAGTGGACATAGTTAAGATGGATTTTGCTAAAGCATTCAATACATGAAAAATGTTCAAATTAGGGTCTATTGGCTTTGAAGAAAGTGTATGTACATGGGTAGGAAATTGTTTGCAGGAACAGATCCAGAGGGTAGTGATAAATGGCTCATTTCTGCATGGTCTAAGGTTGTGAGCAGAGTCCCTGAGGGTTCAGTCCTGGGACCAATTCTGTTTATCTTGTTTATAAATGATATTGACGTGACTCGTTGGACACCAGGAAGGATAGAGCTTCAGCCGGTAGCAGTGAGACATTGGTGTGAAAGTACCGATTGATGGTAGTTCTCTGTAACCACTGACAGTTGCTCTAAGAGAGGGAGGGTTTTTATAAATGCAATCACAATTTTATCTTTTGAGTGTTTTTAATCCATTTGAATAAATTTGTTTGTTTTAACTGGATTACACTATGGATTTCTCTTAATGTTTTATGAGCTTTGGTGAATATAAAAGGAGGAGAAGAATGATAATGCAGGTGAAGCAAGGTCCTGGTGGATGGATATTTATTAAAACCTTAAGTGCTGTATGACCATTTTTTTTGTAATGGTCCATCATATTTAGTGAGTGTGGCCTGGATTGTTTGGGTCGCACGGAGAAGTGTCACCTGAAAATATTTGATGCGCAGTGTGACTGAGAGACTTGGGATTTGCACTTTAAAGATCACTGGATGCACTTTTTTTTTTACAATTGTTTGTTGTTGAGAGACTTTTTCTGCACACCAAGAATCACTTATGGACTTCTTTCTATATTAACCTCTTTTATCTGTATTTATTAATATTTATATTTTTTTTTTAGCACTGAGCATTGGATTATAATATTATATGTGAGAGTGTATTTACTCTTTTGCACAGCTAATTCTAGTGGTTTTAGATAAAATTAGGAGCGCGGATTTGTATTATATACATAAATGATATAGAGGTTGGAGTACATAGCTCAATCTCAAAGCAGATGGTTCCAAGCTATATAGGGCAATTACTTCACAACTATAAAATCACTGCAAGAAGACCTTGATAAAATTGAGGGGAGGACAAATACATGGTAGCCGAGGTTCAGTATTAAAAATTATGCAAAATCATGCACTTGTAAGAAAAAATATGAATGCAAGATACTCATTAGGAAATGCTCCCCTGAGGTAATCAGGGATGAAGAAAGATCTGGGGGTCCTATACCATAGACTTGGCAATAGCATGGAATGCCCAGCTGCAGCTAGCAAAGCCAGTAGGATACTATCATGTATTTAAAAAAAAAACAACATTTTCTCAAGAGATAAAACTGTAATTCTAACCTTATACAAAACACTGGTTCTGCATTATCTTGAGTAGGCATTTCAGTTTTGGTCACAATCCTCATGAAGGATGTCCTTGATCTAGAGAGCGCTCAGAATTGGGCAGCAAAATTAATACGTGTGATGGAGGACCTAAGTTATGAAGAACAACTACAGAAATTGAACTTATTCTTCCTGGAGAAGAGGCGCTCAAGGGGGAATATGATCACGATATTCAGATCTATAAATGGGGACTGTAGTATTCTAAATAAACTGTTTAAGTTACAGACTCTAAAGACATGTGGCCACAACATGAAGTTGGACGAGAAGCTGTTTAATATTAAACCGCCTAAGGGGAACTCTCTTCCACAGTTAGTGGTATCGTGAGATTTTAGATAATCTAAAAAAGCTATTTGATTTTTTATTATTTTTAAAAAATACTCTACACCTTTTTTGATCTGTTTTTGCATCACATTCCTGCTGATCTCTTGCAACCTTTTTGCAGCCACTTCCTGTCTACATGCATTCAAGTGATGGCTGCATGGCATTTGCAAGGATAGGTTTCCTGGGGGTGACAACAGTGGATCATGCCTGTATAATGTGTGTTAAAATGACCACTTTGGAGGCAGGGACAGAGGATTGCCACCCTATAACAGTAAGTGCCTGAGCAAGGACCTCTATGGCAGGATCAACAGGAATTATTTTAATGAAATCTGCAGATTTCAAAATATTTATAATCACATTAACATGTTAAAGCTTATTTGAGATGTAAGTAATTGGGCTTACACATACATTAACCTTATTTTTTTTGTTCTGTTACTTGGCAGAGAAATTCTAAGGTAATGTTCTACTGCAGCACAAAGTGTTCCACCACGTCAAGGAAAGTCTGCTGTAAAGATTTTTTTCTTCTTTTTATTATCCGCCAGTAGCCCATCCCTGCATTGTAAACAACACCACGAGCAGACAGACTGAGTCACTGCTGAACCCTCAGTATAAGAAAAAAAGAACAAAAAAATTAGACACAGACATAAGCACCTTTAGAGGTAAAACAGAAAAAGTTTCAAACAAATCATGTTAGCTGTATGGATAAGCCTGTGTTGTCCTGACCTAACACCTTACAGGCTACCGTAGTCTTGTTAAAAAGTAGGGGGGAACATTTTTAAATCACTACATACAACTATTTAACATTGCCCTGCAATGAGAGACCAGATCATTTGCAGCCCAATACCAGTACCCAGTACAAAAAGATTGTGGTGCATCATTGGAGCTGTACTTTTGTTCAGATCTACTAAGTCGTAACATGCTGGCCAAATACAAGAAGGAAAAAAAAATGTAGCCTGGCAATGCACCATTAGAATTTCCTTCAAAAAAATTACACTTTTTGATTTTAGAAAATCTTTTGATTTTCTAAAAGTTAACGGGGTAAAATCGAATATTGCTTTTGACCATAGTGATGAAAAAAACCAGAGGAGCAGGATGGAAATCTTTTTTCGAACAAGTGAAATTCTAACAGTGAATGTGGTTTCCATTTGGGAAGCTCCATTAATTCTAAAATTGCATTTTTAAAGCCAATGAAATTTTGAACGACATTTGTCAAGTCTCTGATGGCATTATTGAATTTTCTGATGAGATTTTTTCATATGAGCTTTCGGACAAAAATCTACCAGTGTATGACCAGCTGTAGTTACATTTCCAGACGTTTCCAGATTGTTAGATGCAAAAGGCCACCTTAGGGCCTCATTCACACTGGAATTGGCCGACACGTACAGCTCCGTGCTGCATGTAGGGCCGTACCGAGCAGCTCCCGGGAAGGACAGGTGTTGCGTGTGATTAGTACGCAGTAAGTACTATCCTTGTCGCACTCCTTACCGATATGTCCCTGATGAAGGGACCCTGCACGGTCCCGAAAGCGCTCGTTTGGTCATATGACAAAAAACTTCAATAAATGAAGCTTTTGCTATCTTAAAAGGATTGGTGTGCTGGTGACATTTCTACATTTTTGATTAGTACGCAGCCCCCATCCTTCTCTATGGGACTACGCAGCCGTACGACCCCCTATGCTCACCTCAAGTGCAGGTCCGTAGGGGTGTGTGTTTCCTGGCTTGGTCGCAGACAGGATCCATCCTGTCAGCATACGAATTTGCTGACCCGCACCCGCACGGACGTGCAGGGTGGGTGAGTTTCGGGGGGCGTACTGCCGCGCACTCCCATAGAGAAGGATGGGGGCTGCGTACTAATCACAAGCAGCACCTGTCCTTCCCGGGAGCTGCTCGGTACAACCCTGCACGCAGCACAGAGCTGTACGTGCAGGCCGATTCCAGTGTGAATGAGCCCTAAAGGGTAAGAAAACTTTTGAAAACATTGTTCTAAAAGTTTTCCCACCCTTTTTATCACCCCTACTGAGCTGTTCTAATCCCCTTCTCCCCCAAAGTTCCATACTAAACTGATTCTAGTACATTGTCCAGTTATGTCCATCTGCATTATTTACCTCCTTCTAGCCGATCCTCTACTTTCCGCAGCCAGGACATGCATAGTAGAACTTATACACTTTCATACAGATTTTTTCCATTTTAGGTACCTTTTTTATTTAAATAGTAAATGTTTATTGAGGTTTTATTGACTCCTGTTACACTTCACCTTGTCATAAGTGAGGCCAAGCAAACAGTAGAGAACGCATTCTTTCCTACAGTCCATGAAGGAGGAAAATAATCATAGTATCACCCTATTCTACATGGTGTGAACTGTATGTTTAGGGCAGCATGGTTGAGGGATGGGATGTCATACATGGGATGAAGAAAAGAGCATAGGTAAGGTTCAGGGGGACTGAACAGAGAGAAGGGGTAGAGAAGATACAGGGGAGGGACCTACCCTCGGGGAGGGGGGGGATTTGCCCAAGGACTTAGTCACCATGCTTCCCAACAGCTGGCTCCAACCATCTCAGCTCAGCTTCCCTGACCTTCCTGTCCAGTACAAGATCACAAGGGACAGTCTTCAGCAGCTGTTCATCTACTAGCTTAAAGAAGGGAAGGGAGAGGGGGCAGGGAGTGGCTTGCCCTGCTGTGCCTTTGTGTTTGAGGAGACATGCAGCTTACAGGCACACAGAAGGGTGACTTCATAGGACCCTGCAGGGGAAAGGAACAGCCCTAAAACAGAATATCAGGGCCAGTGCTCAGAGGACCAGCTGATTCTTCTGGAAACTAAAACTTTTAAACATCAAGGAGCAGCATTCATTGTAAGTGATTTAATCAGCATTTGAAATAGCTTTAACAACTTTTGTTGTTGCTGGTGTAAGCAGTTCCCTATTGTCTATTTTTAATATATTTTTCTGTAAATATTTTCTTGCACTTTTTTTTTCTTTTCTTTCATTACAACAATATTTATAAATCGTTAAGCTGATTCTCTAAATGCTTCCTTCCTGTCTGCGTGGCAGTGACATGTACATTTCACAGAAGTTTCTGAATTGTTACAGCAGATATGGTGAACGGTGCAAGTTTCAATGAAAACATGTGGTAGCTGCTATTGTTTTTGTGTACAAAGGGTTAACTGCAAAGATAACTAACCCCCGTGATGATCACTCTCAGGCTGCTGGCACTGCGGTCCCGCAAGCTGGAAAATCCCTGTGCAGGGTTTCTGGGAATGCCTTTGTCACACTGTTATGTAGTTTGTGTGCCACCCACTCTGTGACCCCAATTTTTATAAACTACATATGAGTCAAGGTTCAGGGATTGTCTCCTTTATATATATCTGAAGCAAGACAGAAGCTGTTTGGTGGAAGCGAAGTTGGCATGACTGATTTCACTACTATGTAACATTGATGCCAAATCGATTTTATACTGAGCGCAGGAATATTCAGCAACCTTAGACCCATGTCTGGCGATTTTGTGGCAGCAATTTGTCACAGCTACAGAATTTGCTCACCTTAGCATATTTTGAGGCTAGCAAACATTGAACAGCAGCCAGTGAAAGGCCTCTATCAGAGAAATTCCAAGCTAGACCTCAGCCACCAAGCAATGGACTTTTTGCAGTGTTTGGAGTTAGCTTCAGAATTGCCAGCTACAGTAGGTATTCATGTTATCTAGTGCAGCTGCTGATACCCATGGCTCCTCAAGGGAGGAATTAAAAAGATAAATTTGTCGCTGTTACAAAGTTGAAACTATAACATAATTTTTAGAACCAGGAGTGTGTGTGTATGTATGTATAGAAAAACAGCAGAATTCGTTAAATGTTCAAGAGCAGCTGTTGTTAAAGTGTTTAAAGACTGGACTGTCAGCCGAAAATCTGGGTCTGAACGTGCGAATTGTGGCCGTCAGCAACTTGTCAATGTTAGGGCAGAATGGAGAGTATCAAGACTGGTACAAGACAACAGAAGGGCAACAGTGCAGTGTCAGATTCCTCGCATCACCTTTCAACATCTCGTGGAGTCACGAGGCGGCCCAACAAAGTAATCTCGTGGCCCAACGAAGTACTGATGGGGTGGTCGTAATCATCTGGCCACTCAGTGTATATACCCGGTTTCCCCGAAAAAAAGACCTACCCCGAAAGTAAGACCCATCACCATTTTTCAATATTCCTCCAATATAAGACCGACCCCGAAAATAAGACCTAGTTTGGTGGTAGCATGTGAGGGGGAACTTGCATGAGAGATGATTTATAATAATTTCTATACTGTTCTTCAGCTATTTTAAATTTCACTTTTTCTTTTCTAATTAGTCTTTTCTTCTATTCTCTCTTCTAATTTGTTGTTCATTTATTGTTTTACTTAATGTTTTCATTACAATGTTCACTGATGCACTAGATAGAAGTATTTTGTTTAAAGTCCAATTCAGCTTAGGCCAAAAAGTTATAATTTGAGTCCCCAACCACTTGTAAAAATAAAAAAATCACCTACAGCTGCTATACTCACCCCATCACCATGCTGTCTCCCACAGACTCGGTCATTGATTCATTGTCGCTCCTCTTCCAAGCTGAATGTCACCCAGGTATACAGGTGAAACTCGAATAATTAGAATATTGTGCAAAAGTAATTGCAGTAAGTGCTGCAAAAGGGGCCCAAACCAAGTACTGAGTATATATGCATGCTTGTACTTTTCAGAGGTCCGATATTGTTCTATGTACAAATCTTGTTTTATTGATTGCATGTAATAATCTACTTTTTTTAGGTTGTGGATTTGGGGTTCTTGGGGTTTTCATGAGCTGTAAGCCAAAATGTATCACAATTATGACAAATCACGGCTTGAATTATCTTGCTTTGCATGTAATGAGTCTATCTCATATATTAGTTTCACCTTTTAAGTTGCATTAGTGAAATAAATGAACTTTGCACGATATTCTAATTATTCGAGTTTCACCTGTATACCCTCCCCCATTCCCCATCACATACTCACCTTTCCTTCACTCCCCCGCCTCCAAGAGCAGGGAGAAAGACTGATTACCTATCAGTATGGTGATTACATGACTCACAATCCTTCTCTCATTTGACCGTGTTTTTTCAGGGTAGTGGTAAGAGGGTCCTCAGCCATATGTAAGCTTCAGGTGGGATTGACTTTGAGGTTATAAATGGCAACTTACCGCCGTGAACAAAGGGAAGGTAATGTAGATAACAGATGCTGCAGGGGAATGCTTATAAGTGACCCTATTGTTTTGCCCCACATTGGCAAAGCACATGCTCGAAAGTAGCTCTGAAATGTTCCCTTTAAGACCCTGTGTAAAACCAGGTGCATTTACCTTTGATTATAGTTGAATCAATTTTATTGAAATATAGAAGTAAAACAAACATTATAGCAAGCATAAGAAATGAGATGAGCAAAAAAGAAATACAATCAGGTATTAAATGGACAAAAGTAGAGAGTCAACTAATTGTCACATACAAGTGCAATATACATGTTGGGACTTTCAAGAGGTAATTGAACAGAAATACAAAAAAAGCCAATCTTGCATGTAATTAAGCATGTAAAGCTCGTGCCAATCAAACAATATATCAATCACGTTATTAAAAAAAAAAGTAGGATATAACATTTACCTTTGATTAGATATATTATGTACACAGGATCATAATATCCCCTATAAATAGCACACTGTGTCAATTCTGCCCGTAGTGTGTGCACTGTACTGAAGTGTATTCATCGGTCATATAATGCCATGTCATCTGAAACTATAGCAATTTTATCTGACTCATGTCTCAGTGGGTTATTTAAAGCATCTGATAGTAGGCTCTATACAATGTTGTCCCCGTGACACTATGGTATTTTGTCATTTTGCAATAGTTTGAGGCTATGCTGCTAAACATAAACACAAAATCACAAGTAATTCATCTAGAAATATATTTGGTACCCGTTTTCTAACAGAACAGCTTATTGTGCTTCTGCTGAAATTTTTTATATGAGTGTTCTAAATAAAACCAAACCAGCAAGTAAAGAGGTAGCTAGCTTGTTGAAAACATGGTTGTGTAATAATGGAAAGTACCTTGTCCTTAAATGACACAGAGAGGAAAATAAGTAACACAGCAATAGTTTGAAATGGGAAGGTCCATTTTTGGTTGACAGATGTTTTTAATTTGACCTTCTAGTTGTGTACCTCTGAAACGAATACAGTGCAGACCCCTCTGGTTATGTTTAAATACATTTAGCTCACCAGAATATGACATGTGCAGTACTAAGAACTTCCTAATGCCCGTTCTTACGTGTTACTCATTATAGATTGCTATAGTGCTCTTTGCTTTAATCTATCTCTTGTTACATGTTAAAGTGACATTAAACCCTCAGATTTTTTAACATAAACCAATACTGTAATGTGTGCCTTACTGTAATCCATGGTTGTTTCCCTTCTCTTTGCTGCTCTTCCTTTTAAATCCTCATGACTTCTCATGCTTTGGGAGAACTTCCCTTTTCAGCTCAGGGCCTCTTCCTGTAGTGCTGGCTCAGGTTTCAAGCCTATTCAAACGTATACACAGACACCGTGTATCCATTCCTGAGACAAGGCAGTCTGCTGCAAAACAGAAGTTCTGCAGAGCATGAGAACAGATACAGATTTAAAAGGAAGAGCAGCAAAGAGAAGGGAAACAACCATGGATTACAGGCACACATTACAGTATTGTTTTATGTTAAAAAATCTGAGGGTTTAATGTCACTTTAAGGTGCACATGCACAAACTCATCATAAGCAAAACAAAGTCGTTTTTAACCTAGTGTGCCTATATTCCATCATTTAATATGTTATTCCAGACTTTTGCAGCCAACAAATGTCCACTAAAATATCAAATGACCAGGATGGAAGATGCTGTTGTAAAAGGGCAGCATGAGCAAGTATTGAACACACAGGGCCATTTCTATGGAAAAATGCAAAGACAACCCAGTCCTGCCAAATTAGAAGGTCTTAGTTGCTTGTATTTGAAATAGCTTTGTATCACGGGTGATATTGCTTTTATTCCCATTCTGCAATCATTTTCAATTAGATCCTTCAAATACTTCCTGGTGAAAAAAAGCGATTTTTCTCCCAAACTTCCTGACAAAGGAGTGCAGTTTCTCACCAAACACATTGACTGACAGCTATGAGGTAGAGGCTTTCACCTACAGATTTTCTCTTTCACCTGCAAACTCATTGGCCACAAGTGGTGTCCTAACCACCTACAGATACAGCAAGATACCACCACGTTGGTAGGTAAAATGATACCTGGATTATGCAGCAGAGGATTTTAAAGACCCTTCAAGCTTTCTATAGAATATCTGATCTATTATATCTGCCTGCCCATGACCTAGAGTGAGTATAGAACTATCCTATACTGACAGGTAAAAAAGAAAAGACCTGTTATCCCCTTGAGAACGTGCTGAGTCACGAAACGCGTCGGGGCGGGCCTATCTGACGTCACAGTCAATGCGAAAGTTAGCTTATGAAACACTGGCTGTTTTTAATACACATGTGAGTTTTTACTTTGTTTATAATAAATGTTTGAGTTATACTGCACTATGAGGAGCTCCTTTTGATTTCTTTATTATATGGGAAACAGCATTTGCTAAACAACTGGGAGGAGACGCTGAAAACTGTCTGATCCAATACCGACTTCAGGTCACCTGTAAAGTGTAAAAGCGCTGCATATGCGGTGAGTGTGCACTGCCGTGGGGGGCTTCGTGTGTAACACTGGGAGGAAGGACGAATTATGAATTTGAATTGACATTCATCACATTTATCACGTTATAAAGATTTATCATTGATTTTGATTATAAAGTCACCAATTATCCATTGTGATAATACATATCTGGATGGTTGTTTACCCAGTCTGGGGTCACATTGTTTACAATCATTATAGTTTGTTTGTGGCACATCTTGATTATTTTTCACTATTGATTATTTTTCACTACTAATTTTCACTATTAATTAAGATTATTGGGTATCTTACAGATTTGTTATTATTATTTAGGTACAATAGGGTATCTAGCACCGCATAATCGTCATTTATAAAAAAGCAAAATGCTTCTCATTGTCCATATTCTAATGAATTGATACTATGATGTATACTTGGATCCACTTTATATCTTGTGGCAAGAGCAGAAGTATTTTATTTGTTTTTTTGGTTAAATTGAGATACATAGGGGGATCTGTGTTTAGGCTAGGCCCAAACCTTGGCGATTTATTGCGCAAAACACAGACTCCCATCGACTCCCGTCAATGGGGCCTGTTCACAGCTTTGTGGTGCGTTGCATGGCCAAAATTGCTTGTTGCGCAAAAAGGTGCAGGATTTATTTTCGGGTGGTTGTCGCGTGGTTGTGGTCCCATAGACATCGCTATGCATTGGCAACCTCATGAAAACAGCTTATCGTTTCAATCGTCTAGGTGTGAGCCTAGCCTTAGATTGTCGCAGCTGCCACTCTTTGCCACAACTAGTTTTTGCTCTGAGCTCTGCACTTTACTCTTTTTTTCTAATCTATCTAGCTGTCTGTCTATATATCATCCATGTCTTCCTTTTCACCTATTTCCCTTTCTCAGTATATATTCCCTGAGACAAATTGGCTTGCTGTAGAAGAAAATATATCAATACATACATTTCCTATAGAGGCTAGAGACAGTTACGTTTTTAAAACTGACAAATTTAAGTTGGATTCAAAGTACACATCACTTTTATGGTAAACTTATTTAGCCATTGCCATGGTTAATGGAATTATTATTGGCCCCTTTGCAAGATAAAGTGTGTTTGAACTGCATCTATTTAGACGTCATTATGGCTACCAAATGAATAATGATCCTTAACCCATAAGAGGCATTTATGTCCTGGACTGCTGTCAGTATGTGGTGGTTGTTGCAAATTCATCCACTTAAATGTTGGTAATATTTGTGGATATCAGAGTACTCAATGCAGGGGTCTTGCAAACATGCCTTTCTGAGAAAGTATAACGATGAAATTAATAAAAGCACATGCAGAATGACACACTGCTCCAACGTGGGGGGGTTATTTCCAAAGTACTGCAAATATACATGTTTAGAGACAAAGGTTGGGCTAACATATTTCCTACCACATTTGCTGGATACATTCTGCATCATCCTACTGAAATTAATGGCCGCTACAGACTTTGCTTAAAAACTACCCCTCCGCTCAGTGTAATATACTGTACTGTTAGGCCCCATTAACACCTATAGATTTCGGTGCAATTAGGGACTCCTGCTTCAGGAAGTGTGACAGCTGCTACTTGTAAACAGCAGATCAGGGATTCAAGCTGCAGGAAAACGCAAGTTCCTGACGCAGGAATTCCTAATCGCACCTAAATATATAGGTGTTAATGGAGCCTTAAACAGAAATTGATCCATGCTTGTTTTTAAGATTTGGTCTTGGATGCATACCAGTCGTGTGCCTACAAATGTGACACACATCTTGGCATCATTCAAAGCAATAGTAATCCCTGAAGCTGAAGTTGAATGGAAAATAATGCTCTTTATCAATATGGCATGAGAACAGCTAAGCTACAAAAGTCAAATCCCTTCATCAGATGAGGAAAAGGTAAACAGAAAGTACATAGCTTTACACTGTAAAACAATCAACTCCTCCTACTCTCCTAAGGTTTACTAGTTAACCCTTAAACTGCTCAAATCCACCCAAGTAGCAGTGAAGGAAGATAACAAAATGACAAAAATACATACTACAATAAAAAAGCAAACATTTCAAATGGTTCACAATCTAATACCCAACAGAATATGGATTTCATGTAGTGCTTCTATGGAAGAGAATTACATTTAAAAACAAACTGGCGAGAAGTCATGAGTCTATTTAAATCTAAAATCTGGCTATAGCTACAATTTTGTTATTTACATACCAATGAAACTCTGAGGTTTTTATGCCCCAGTGTGTAGGATTATTGTGCATTAGTAGTGATGGTTGTGACTGCAACCAATATTTTAAACAGGGTAGCATGCCAGAGTAGTAGAGTGTGAAAAAGACAGGACATTTTTCTCTAGTGTGTATAGGAGCAGACCAGAAATTTACACTAAAAATATTAGTACGCTAGGAGCAAGTGATTCAGATTCAAGAGCGGCCCATATAGGAGCATGTTCAGGTACATTATTGGGGGGCAGTTATTTGAACTGCCTGTGTTTTGCCAGATATGGTTCTTCTTATAATTTTAATGGATACCTCAAAGTCATCCCTGCTTTTAATTTGCTCATTGCTTTATACATTCCAGGTTGGGAACTCAGACTTCAGTTAGGCACCATCTTTTATGTGCAAATGTGTGCAACAAAAACCTCTGTTTTTAACCCAGATTGTTAAAACACTTTAGACTTCTGTTTTGTGCTGATTAGCAGGTAAATGTGCTGCTTTTTGTATTGCTTCATGTAGAAAATAATGTCTGAATAAGAGAAAAACAGTTTTTTTTTAAATTTAGCCTGGGGTCTGGGTTATATTTCTGGTAATGCTTTCCATGTCATTACACTTTTTAGTAAGAATATAATGATCGCGTATAATGTCCCAATACGTATTAATAGTTCCCATATCCACTCATGTTTAGGGACCATTCACCGTAGTAGTCGCATAAGTATGGTTTGCATTTTGTTTTCTCTGTTGATGGGTACCCAAGGGACTCCATGTAAGTTCTCACCCATTTTGTGTAACCCGCCAATGCGCACTGGGTCCTGCACCATCTTCTTTTGTGATGTCATCGGGAGCTGGCTGCATCTTTCAGGTTCTTGCAGCCGACCCCCTGGTGACAGCATGATCAATATGTGGTAAATGGCTACGAAACCTGGGATGTGTGATGTTAGTATCCTAGTAGCCTACCATAGTAACCTTGTTGAGAAAACCAGGAAATGTGGAGCTGACATCAAAGGTTTTTACAATAAATAGATAAAATCTCTCTGCGATTCTGAAAAAGAAGGGGGGGGGGGGCGTGAGTTTATATAAAGTTTAAAAGAAGGTGAAGGGTCGATTGAATACACCTTGTCAATTTTATGTGTCATCTATTTAAGTATATCACTGTTTAACTGAAGATCTAATGTTTGGCTGTTCAGATATAATGAATAAAGATTTTATAATTGCCTGTTCAAATTTGGTGAAAAAGTCAACAATTTCCATGGGGTGTACTTACCATTATCTTCCCCCAACACCAGAATGGGCAATGCTCTCTCTTATAGTCTAAACTCATGCTGATCTTTCAACATCATATCTAGGACTCCTTACTACAGGTTGGCCTCCACTGATCCATCCACGATGACCTCTACTTCCAGATACTGTGTCTTGCTGTGTCATAAATATCATGATCGTTTCATAAATTATTTTGTATATTGCAACACATTATTATGTTTGTAATGCTTATACATTTATTTGATCTTTGATACTAAAAAAATATTCAGTTTGTTGTTTTGGCATTGGTGTCATCTGATGGAATAATAGATAAGACTTATGTTGTTCTGTTTTTCTTTTTGTTCTTCCAGCAAGACCTGCACTGGAGGTTGCAAATCAATTCCCAGAAGGTGTGCAGTTTGCGTTTAGAACAGGATTAGGGGAGTGGCCACCCTGGATAGAAATGCATCAAAAGTAAAGGCTGCGATGGTATCCGAAACACACTGGGCATTGTTAGAAACAGGAATTCAGTTCTTGCTGCAGGACCATAACTTTTTGGATTATGATTTTTGTTCCTGAAGGCTCACCCAAAGACACAAAGCAGACACAGGTAAATATCTTTGGGCTTTATATATTTATTTCTGAATCTGTGCTGGTTGGTGTTTTCCTGTAATTCATTAAAATGAAAATTATAATTAATTTGATTCCACTTATACTTAGGAGGTTATAGGAGTCTATATTTGACTTTTAGGCCGCTGCGTATGATAGTTCCTATAGGTCTTTCTCAGGGACAATTCATAATTAGAAGTACTTGTAATAGTACCCAAGAGACAGGCAGGCGACAACATCCGTTGTATTATACAAGTCATTGACTTTGCATATAACCTTTTACTTCAAATAAGGCTTCCCTTATTAAATGTGTGAAAATAATTCCACACTCTCTCAGCAGTATTTGCTTTTTGCATTACAAAAATGGGGATTTCAACTCTACCTGACATTCCTACAACCGACCACATCCCCGCACCACCTCTATATGGACCACTGGCAGCAAGACCTGAATCTTGACCTCACAGGAGACACCTGGTCCCAAATATGGACCTCCACTAACTCTAGCTCAACGTGCGCCAGAGTTTTGGAAACAAACTACAAAGTACTACTTCGTTGGTACATCACCCCTTACCAGGCCCAACACTTTGCGCCGGGCTGTACAGGTTCATGATTTCGTGGTTGCCCTGACAGCGGAACATATGTCCATATGTGGTGGTCATGTCGTATCACCCGCGCATTCTGGTCTAAAGTGTTCAGAATGCTCTCCACCCTTACGGGAGTCCATGTTTCACCAACCCCTCAAACTGCACTACTTAACGTTAAACCCGTGAATGTTTCCCATCTCAAATTCAAACTGGTTCTCCATGTCCTCACGGCTGCTAAGCACACCATAGCCACCTCATGGTTCACCCATAAAATCCCATTCCAAACATTCAAGAATAGAATCCACTGGATTTTCTCTAACGAGAAACTGTCAGCACGTTTAATGGACTGCACCCGTACATTTGAGACAATTTGGGAGCCTTGGATATGCCATTTCCTCCCACCCTCCTTTGATACTCGTTTGGTGACCCTATAATAGCTCCTCCAGCAACACCGCCTCCTAATATTTAACGACCAAGGTGCATGCTGGAACTCTCGTCACGACTACACCCATCCCCCTTCACTTTTCTTCCCCCCAATCCCTCCCTCCTCCTCTCACCACATCTCCTTGTCTCCCCATTATGTTCTTTTTGCGATTGCAAAAATCCTCGCTGCCTAGATCCAGGAAGACCGAATCCACTCAAGTCTCGGACGCAGCTTGAGCACGAATTAATATAACTTGCAATAGATTATATTCTTTTTATTTCATAAGTGCAAAAACCACTGATTGTAAAACTTTTAAATGCTGACGCCCAATGTTTGGGTGTACGCACTGTTTGTAACTCAACTTTTATATGTGGAAACATTTTTTTTAAAAAGTCTTTTGAAACTAAACATTTTTTTATAAATCTTTCTTGGATCTCTGCAGCATAAATAGCTTATTTGGTATCACAATGCCACCCAGGAACTCTCTTTATGGACTTGCCTGAATAATATGGAATTCTTACCTATTCCAATTAACTATTAGATCTAGCTTCCACCACAACATTGCCCATACATCCAGGACCTGACATTTCACCAATCTTTGGACAAATGTGACGCTGTACCCCCTCCCCCCATCTACCCTTCGTAGGAATGCTATATTCACCCTTTTCAGCCCAGCATATGTGGAAGCCCACACTATTAAACACTGGTCATTTCAAGCTCTTAGATATATCTAAAATGCCTTCACTTTAGGTGGGGGTTAAAACATTGCAGCATTTTAAAGACTCATCGAAAAATTTACAATTAGGAATTTTTCCGATACCTAAAAATTAATGTTTGTTTTGTGGACCCTCATCCTCCAATGGTTCCAAAACCTAAGGATGCTCAAATTTTTAGTACAAATTAATAAAGAAGGTGGTTTGTTTTACTGGTGGACCAAATGCTTAAATTGGAGTGAATCTCTTAAAGCCAACAAGCAAGAAAAGGTTTCAAGGACCCAACCACTCCTATTCTGGTCAGACGCCACCAGGGTTTCCATCATATAAATATCATTCAGCATCTGGGTCCATTCAATCAGGACAAGAGGGGGGGGGGTTCCAATGTCTAGAGTTAGTCACTCTGGCCGCCAGTAGGCAGTGACACAGAAGTTTTTGTATTTTTTTGGGGGTATAAGAATGTAGAACAAAACTGCATGCAGACTAGGTAGACATCTTCCCCTATTCTACCAGTAGTTGGTTCTAGGGACACAAAAACAAAGTGAGCAAACTAACAGCTTTTCTGCCCCTAACCTCAGTGGCCCTTGTGTGCCCTTAGAATTTGATTTTGTTGATGTGATACTGAATGTAGCCATTGAACTGGGGTAAAAGTTCAGCAGCAAAAGACAGTTGGTCTTTTTGGTTAAGAAGTGTAAATTTGGCCTTGAATATTATTGCAGGATTTATTGGTAATATTGAGGCCAACAATTGGCACTGCTGACCTCTCTTTTGGCAGCACAAGATCTCTGTGTCTTTTGATTAGCATTCTTCTTACAGAGTAGCAGGGCTGAACAGTGTTACAGACTATCATTCTCAGGGAGTCAACTGCCCATCTATGACATTCATAGTTTTTGACCATTGGTAAGAATAGGAGTATAGAATGGTTAGTAAACAGAAAGTGCTCTCCGCCTCAGATTGCTGCCTGAGGCACAGCCTACATACTAACATTATCTATTACTTGTAAACAAAATTCTAAACTACCTGAACTCTTCAGTGAATGGATATGTTTTCTAAGGTCCATAAAGTAAAACATGTTTGTTTACAGTGTTTAACATATAACTCTAATCTTTATATTGGCTTTAGAAATAGATTTCATACTTACAGTGAATATACATAATATATACACAATATGCATAAGCTAAATGCCATTGTAGTTAAACAGTAATAATATAGAAGATGTCATCCAAAAGCAGATAACGCCTACAGTATATATAAATGGAACCAATCTGAAATATTTTTTGTATACAACTGTGGGGTTAGTAAACCCTTAGGATTTTTAGTAGGTTGCATGTAAAATAACACCTGCTTTTCAGCTAAATTGTAATAACCACTAAAGTCATTGTTCTTAAGCAGACCTTTACCTAATTTTACATTCCCTATTGCCTATTAGTTTGAACAGATCAAAGACACTGTCCTTGTGTACTGAAGTAGTTTAAAGGAAATTACTGAGAGAAACATAAAGAATGCCATTGCTGTCCTTTTTCTGAAAATGCTAGCTGCTTGCCTGTTTCTGGCTTTAGCACTTTCTAAAACCACATACACTTGAAACATACATTCAGATCAGAAAAAGCATTATAAGACAGCCAGATAATTAGTATTTTCAAAAAAAGGTTCAGCTGTTATATACTGTACTTCCTCAATGCAGGTTTCCTTAAAACGTTCTGCCTGATGACTCGAGCATATACTGCATTAACTGCTTTACCCAGCAGGTAGCCAATGGAGAGGGTATCAGGGTTAGAGCCACCCACATGAATGGAGGGCCAGTAGCTTCCTACAGCTGACGTGTGGGACTCTTACAGTGAATGGCGATCTAAAACAATTCCTACTGAGCAATAAGTATACGGGATATAGATAAAAATCAAAATGTTTTCTTCTTCAGTAGTCAGACAGTCTTTTCATATAAGCGTATTTTTCCAATTTCAGAATATTCAAATTCAGGTTAGGAGTAAAACAGTAAAACGTTGTATGGAAAAGAGGCAATTTTAGCATAGGGGTGTTGGTTAGGGTACAAAACATTGTGTTCCTACAGACTACAGTGATGGAAATCCAGCCTGGGATGGAATGATGCTATGGAAAGCCAGAGTTTCTCCATAAGATTTTTTATTCTGCTATGCAATTTGCAGTTCATTCCCCCATCCAAAAACAACGCTTTCTAGCTGGACAGCATGACCTTCAGAGCACAATACCGTCTCACCTCCAGCCTTCATACTGCTAGCCTATTTGTTGCCGTGCAAATCTGCTCCAGATTTTGATAAATTCCCCCCTGTATGTCCTGTTACTTGATATATGATTTTGAATGAGAGAGGCAGGGAATGCCTCCCCATAATGCAACTGATCTTCCTCCCATCTCAGTGTTTGGTGTTATCTGAGAATGTAGGCCTAGACCTTACCATTTGTATCTTGATTTGTCTGCCAAAAAAAATCAGATATAGATTGTTTGAAAGGTCCCATCCACTTTGTGACACTGCAGACTGACCCTTATCACAAAATCAATGTATCAGATGAACCACTGTCTGTCACTGAACCACTGTCTGTCACATGTTAGTATGTAGTGAACCTTCATCTGTGTACAGTACAGTATATATTGTTTAATATAATAATAATAGTAGTAGTACTGTTCCTTGCTACCTATGCATAACTTTTAAGAGTTTTGGTTCAAGTCAAATGTAGCATATCAATTTTAAATGCAGGGCTTTTTTTTACTGGTTTAGTCATAATCAGTTAAATAATGCCAAAAGAGTAGTGACAATATATAAGCCAGGGAGCTAAAACATGTTGCTTTGTATATGCCTGTTGGAAACATGGGAAAATATAAACAGTATTTTGTTCACAGAAAGCGTTATGTGGCAAGTTTACACGCAAATAGTGCTTGGTTCTCCAGCTAGGGAAAATGTATAAACTCCATAAGGACCCTTTTGGACCTACTATGGGATTAAATATTTATCTAATTTATATTGCAATGGACTTTACCAATCTTTTGTATACTTTCAAAGAGATTGTGACATCCCCCATACTGCATTTTTTCAGCTATTTACAAATCAGACACGTTGCAACAGCACAACTGGGCCTAGCGGCTGTCATCCTAGCCCCTTCTAAACTGGAAAAACTGCTTCTTCAATCAGGACAACAGAAGCTAATATCCAATCATTATTTAGCGCTGTTGCACATAATTACCCCCAGACTTACTCTAACTAGAACACGATTGCAGCAAAAGGTACCACACCTGTCAGAGGCTGCATGGAAGAATATACAGTATTAGGCCCTCTGTCATATCCTCTAGAGATGAGCCAGTTTAACTAAAATACTTGCACCAAATATACCATTCACCCTACTAATTGTTTAAAATGTGAAAACTGGCTACCCCATCCTGTCCTTGCAGCCACATAAACCTTTCTTCACACGACCTGGGACTGCCCAAAGATATGGACTTTATGGTCTGAAATTACTGTTTTATTACCTCTCTGATGCCTGTGCCTAATGTCTCTAATCACCCAAGATGTCTGTTGGTTATTTAGAAGACTCACATTTATCCAATTGTACCAAAGTCCTCCTTCACTTATTATATGTTTATACAAAAAAGGTTATAGCTCTACAGTGGAAATCATCTTATCCCCGAACACTTTGTTGCTGGAAGAAGCTGGTTAACCAAGCACTCCCACTCTATAAACTGACCTTTGAGGCCTGTGGTTGACCACATAAATATAACAAAATCTGGTCCCCCTGGATGGAAGCAATAGACAAATACCTGAGGAATAAATATACTACACTTAATAATACTTTCTGACAGATTGTATTTATTTGCATACCAGGATCCATTCAATTGCAAAAATGTGCTAGAGTAAGATTTCATAGTATGCTCATAGCATACGGGGCTATAACTGCATCAGAATAGTCTTAAAATTGTATAACTCCCTATAACTGCTATAGATGTGGTTCTGTGTAGACCAATACATGTTATGTATAATTGTTTACCAGACTGCTTGACATATACACCTGTGACATGTTTACAGGGGTACAGGTACTCCTAGAATGAGATCCTAATAGGTTGGACTTGATGGACTAATGTCTTTATTCAACCTCAAATACTATGTAACTATGACAGTAAGTCAGAATATAATATTGGTTTTGTTGTTCTGCTTATAACAGTCAATATCTGAGCTGTATGGACACCATCTAATACTGTAAGTTCATGTTACCAATGTAGATTTGGTTTTGTACAGACCATTATGAATTGTACTTACTTGTGCATCAAATTTTGTGATATTTGTTTGAAACAGTATGACCATGTTGTTGGCTGTATCATTACGTACCTATTGTACAAGACTGTTGCTGCGCTAAACATACCTTGTTACTGTAAAACATCATCTAACCACTGTGGATGGAGTTGTATGTACACCAATGTGTACGGCTTTGTTTTCTGTGTCACACACTTATTCCTCTGTATCTTTTTTTTTAAATACATAAGCTTGTTAATTGCATCTGTTCTGTGATGTTATGCTATAAAAATGAGTAAAAAAGTAAAAGTTTGGGTGCAGCTTGATTCCCTCATTTCTCCAGTTCCACCGCTTTCTCTTCCTTGGATTGTCCCCTCGGCTGCCGGGGACATTATTGCCTTTTTGTATACCTCCGTTACTGAAGGCATAGAAATCTCTATTGAGGTCCCATCAGCTCTCTTTCTATGATAGCCCAATGACCCCTATACTTGGGAACCCTGTTTTCCCCCTGGTCAACTTTGTCCTAAGTTTCTCATTTGGGAAACGTGCTCCTTTTCCTCAATCCATCAGGTGTGCGACCCCACAGGCTTACGTCCCTTCGCCCATATTTATGAAGGAATCTCCTTGCCGCTCCTGAAAATGGCTTCATTACTTTCAGTTGCGCCGGCCAATGGCTTCAATACTTTCAGTTACTGTTCAGTTTAGTTTTGGTTATTTTTTACTAGGGACATGCTCCCCTGACCAAGTACCCCTGTCATATCCCCTTCCTCCTTTTTTCTTTCTTGTACTATCTCTTCGTGTTCCCTTGCTTTCTCTTATTCACCCTCAATCCTCTCTTCCCCTAAAATTTGATACTACAGTGATATTCTCTTCTATGTTATTTTATCAGTGGCTTACATGGTAATGTTTGTTCCCATGATACTGGGACTCATAGAGTAATATGGGAAGGTTCTGTAACTACGAAGGAAGAGTGGAAATTGTACTGCTTGTATTCTTGTTTTTACCGAATTTTATACTGTCTTTTCTATGTAATAAATAAATATTATCCCTAAAAAGAAAGTAAAAGTTTTTGACTCTAGCTCATGGAGCAATGACAATAATTTATGTGAGTAATAAGAACTCTAGGTATTTTTATATTAACCCTTGCATTGGGGCTACCCCTGCAATGTAACGGTTGAGTGCTCATTTTGGTCTAGGAGCGACAATAAAGAAGATACATTCACCTGATCCTTGGTCCAGCGGCAGTGAACGCTCAACTCTCTCGCTCTCCGATCTAACGTTGGTATGTCCCTCGGCGTCCTCACATCTAATGGACCTATATTAGATGCGATGACGTCATGGGTCCTTAGACCACCAGAGCCTGGGGGAGCAGAGGCTGCGGTTTAGCAGCCGGGCGGGACTGAGGATCGGGTGAGTATATCTTAATTTTCATCTCTAGACTAAAATGAGCACTTAACCTTGCAGTGCGGGGGTAGCCCCACTGCAAGGATTAATTTAAAAATACCCAGAGTTCGACTTTAATAATTTGATTATAGGCTGTAGGTCAAATGTGCACACTGGTTGCAATGCGTAGGCTTAGAAGCACTATTTTACTGTCTTTATATAGCATCCCTATATATTGATATATCCCTATATCCACTTATGCTGTGGTACATTGCAATGCGTCTTTCACTACCATAGGGATATCTGGGTCTTTTAGAACCTCAATTACTTTTCATTTAAAGGTATAAATGTTCTGTCAGCAATGGGATTTCCCTATCACTTTATATCTTATCACAAATGGCATTAGAGTAGGACACGATAGACTATAACGTCACATTTAGTTTCCCAATTTCTATTGAAATTGTAGTCCATCACAGGAGTGAGCTTGAAGCGGTGGCTACTTTACAACACACACAGGGACCATGGGGAACAAAAGTAGCCACCATCCAGAAGGAAGGACAGTGTCCGCACCAATTCAGGGTTGATTTGAGGATCTACAGCCAAGTGATACACAAATAAGCTACATTTTTGTTATTAGTTAAGGTACTTGAATACTTTTTTAAATATTTAACTCTCGAATTTAGTGTCACTTTAAATGTGCCTAATCAGTATCCTGAAAATGTACCTTTTGTCTGAAATTCCTTTTGAAATATAGCAGCACATTGCCTATGAGAGTGTGCCTGGGGTCTCCTGTGCCTACAGCCTCACATCTGTATATTTGCCGTGTAAGATCTAAGGCACTGCTGCTCCTGACTGCTATTCTCAGGATATTTGCAGTAAGATTTGGTGATGTCACTACTGTGCTGCTCACTGTTCTTCTTGCTGGAAGATATGACACTAGGAGGCAAAGCTCTGCCCCTACCAAGATGGCTGGCGCCACTCAGAGAAACCGTGCAGAACAAGGCATGGAAAATCAATAATGGGAAAAGATTAGCTACATGGAGACCCCAGGGTGTACTGGTGACTAGTTGTTTTCCCTCTGCCTGTCTTTTGGGGTAAAGCTTGTAGAGTACCGATTCCCTTTAAAGTTAAAATATTTTATTGACAATTGAAAGGTTGTTTTCTTTTCTTCTAATATCTTGTGTAGTCTAATTGCTAAAAAACCTGAACATACTGTACATAGCTCTTTTTACATGTTTCAAGGAATCACTGTAAGCAGAGTGTTTACTGTTTGAATTACATTCCGTCCATTTTTGTATAGTGTTCCCATGTGTCACTGTGGTTTTAAATAGTACCTCTTAAAGTTCTTAGAAATCAGTTGCAGAAAAGGCATCTGTAGGAAGCAACAAGATAGAACAAGCTCATAATAACTTGTGAAACAGCAACTTTCATATAAGTACTGTACCGCATACATATTAACTTATGATGTTCACACTGTGCACAAGTCTCTGCATCTCGGCTAATAACTGTTGCGCTTATGTCTGCAAAATCTCCCAGTCTATTTTTCATGTCAGCATTGCTTGACAGTCACATAGTCAAGGGCACACAAAGCCAAACACTGCCTGTGTTCTTTAGTGAGTCAGACAATGCAGACGTGATTGTCTTTGTCACTCAAAAATAGAGAGATAATGATTAACTCATTATTCTCAAGTTCTGCACGTTAAAGCCTATGATCTGTTCCAAGGAGCTCAATTAAAAACACCATTGTCTGATCCTGACATATCTCATTCATGAGCATGTAATGCTTACAGGACATTTATCCCCAGTACAAGTATAACTTATTTTAAAACCAAATATACTTAGTGCAGACATCCCAACTCTCCCTCTATTAAATAGCAGCTCTCGGCCGCCCGGGAATTAAACATTGCCTCCCAAAAGGGTTTACTCTGCTATATCTATCTAGCAGAGTAAACCTTTCCTATCTCTTTTTTTTTTTTTTTTTTACTGACATCGGGGTCAGTAAGAAAAAAAAAAAAACAACAAAGGAATGTA